>NC_054374.1:139590700-139948200 GCF_017654675.1 Xenopus laevis
GGTTTTTTTTTTTTTCAATTAAACTTGAAATTTTACCAAACTCGTATACTGGTTATTTATAAAAAAGAAATTTGAATCCAAAAAAACAAATAAATTAAAACATGAATGCATTGAAATTCTATTATGCTCATCATTTTCAATAGGTCAACACCATGGCAGCTATTCTTTTAAAATCATTGATATCATCTTATTAAATGTTGAATGAAATATTACCATATGGGGAATTATTTTGCTAGGGCCTTATTCATTTTCATTGAAGTCAACTATTGCTAATGACAACAAATTAGTCGGGAATGATGTCACACGATAAAGCAATAAGGAAATGAATTCCCAGCTGCTCCCACTACAGGCTGATTCATCCACAACTTACAAACACTGTGAAATGATTAAACAATGTAAAAAAAGGTGTGCCAGTTGCACAAATCAAACGAAACTCCCACTTCCCCAAATATTATGTGATAAAAGGTGTGCCAGTTGCACAAATCAAACAAACTCCCACCACCCTAAATATAATACAGGTATTGGATCTGTTATCCGGAAACCTGTTATCCAGAAAGCTCCAAATTAAGGGAAGGCCATATCCAACAGAATTCATTTTATCCAAATAATCCAATTTTTTTAAAGTTATTTCGTTTTTCTCTGTAATAATAAAACAGTATCTTGTGCTTATTCCAAACTAAGATAGAATTAATCCTTTTTGGAAGCAAAACCAGCCTATTGGATTTATTTAATGTTTACATGATTCTCTAGTAGACTTAAGGTATGAAAATCCAAATTACGGAAATATATGTTATCCGGAAAGCCCCGGGTCCTGAGCATTCTGGATAACAGGTCCCATACCTGTGTATACTATTGATTCTTAATTTCAAACAGCTGACCTATACATGTGGTCTGCTGATTTTTATGGGTTACTATACCTGTTTTACACTTTGCCCCTTAATTTCCTTATTATAATGGACAAAAGCAGCCAAAATCTTAATTTGCTTAAAATTTCAGCTGTAGCAAAAAACTTGTAGCCACTAAGCAAAATGGTACACTAATGGGCACATTTACTAAGCTCGAGTGAAGGATTCAAATGAAAAAAACGTTGAATTTCAAAGGTTTTTTTGGCTACTTCGACCATCGAATTGGCTACTTCCACCTTCGACTACGTCTTTGAAACGAACGGTTCAAACTAAAAATCGTTCGACCATTCGACTATTTGACTATTCGATAGTCGAAGTACTGTCTCTTTAAAAAAAAACTTCGACTACCTACTTCGCCAACTAAAACCTACTGAGCACCAATGTTAGCCTATGGGGACCTTCCCCATAAGCTTTCTTAGCATATTTTAATCGAAGGAAAATCGTTCGATACGAAGGATTTAATCGTTCAATCGAACGAAATGCGGTAAATCCTTCGACTTCGATATTCGAAGTCGAAGGATTTTACTTCGATGGTCGAATATCGAGGGTTAATTAACCCTCGATATTTGACCCTTAGTAAATGTGCCCCCTAAGTAGCCAATATATGGCATATGATTCTCATTTTGATCATGCAGCTGCTATTTGCTTCTTAATGTATACTAACATTTTTTCTATTTCCATTTTTTCAGGCTTAATTCAGATGTCAATAATGTCAGCATTTGTAAGTATTTTTCTGTGGGTTTCATTGAGCCTCCATAACTATGTATGGCATGTAGCCTTCAGTGAGTGTTCCCATTGACATACATATGTGAATATACTGTACTACTGGATGCAATATTCAGCCATCCTAATATAGACCTGATCATGTTTATAACATGACAGTGGGTTTGCCACCTAAAGTACAACATTTGCTCCAAATCTTAGAAAACCATACCAGTAGATATATATTTTGTTTTCTTTGATCTCATACATATGATTTGAACTCAAACATATGATTGCTATTATTTACTTAACCTGGAGCAAACTTTGATGCTGTTCTAACATTTACCCCAAAAGTAGCCAAGCCATCATCACTAGGGTAAGGTTAGTCAGGCATGCCAGAGAAGATGTTTATGCTTCTAGGAACTTACAAAGCGTGCAATATTAGTATCATTTGTTTATGCAGTTCTTAATATGATGCTCTGTTTGTTTCATAGCTGTCATTAGCTCCGGTGGCAAAAGTTCCCTAGGAGGAGGAGGAGGAGGAGCAGGCTTCGGCTTTGGAAGTGGTGGTGGTGCCTTCGGTGGAAGTGGTGGCGGTGCCTTCGGTGGAAGTAGTGGCGGTGCCTACGGTGGAAGTGGTGGTGCCTACGGTGGAAGTGGTGGTGCTGCCTTTGGTGGCAGTGGTATTTCCTTTGGCTCAGGAGGTGGAGGATTCAGCTCCTCAAGCTCCTCATTTGGTGGTGGCGTCAGCAGTGGGAGGTTTTCATCGAGTCAGTCCAGCTACAGGAGTTAATCAAGTCAAGAAATGAGGCCAGAAATCAGTGCCCAGAACACACAGAATCATTCATTTGCCTGTTAATACAAATACTGATTGCTGTAAACATGTTGTTCCGCAGAACCTATCCCCATGCCTTTCTCTTTTACTAAAGCACACGCTGTGTAGTGCAGGATGTGAATAGAATTTCCAGCAGAAAGTGGCTTTAGCTTTGCCATGCCTCCACTAAGGCTTGTCCTCAATAAGGGGCTATTATTCTATGCTCGTCCATCAAGCATAATCTTGTGCAGGAGAAAAAAATGATAAAATAAACATAATAAAAATAATACAATGAAATACACATCTCTCCCAACTGCAATTTAAGGATTCATCTCATCTGTGACTCTGATGCCCCATCATTGCTTTACAAAGGTAAAATAATCAATGCAGATACCTGCAGTGGCACAAACAGAAGCAAACATGAAAAGTCATTATGAAACATTGGTCACCTCTATTTCCTACATTTGCAAATCCCTCTCAATAAGGGATACTGTTATGTTTCTGTAGTTGTCCACTGACTTTAATCATTGTAGCACAAATAAACAGAATTCTGCTGCAATATAAATCGATTCTTCTGTCTTTATATTTAATTGAGAAATTGTTTTGGGACTACTGTATGTATAAAAGAGTCAAAAGCTGCTGTATCTTATTTAATCAATCAAATAACCCATACTACATAGATGCCACATTTCAGGTGGTCCCTCCACCCTTCCTCAAGCCCAGTTACAAACACCATATTATAAGGAGATAATATAATAAAAGTTGCAATATCCAGCCTCACTTCTGCTGCTGCCTGAAACAAGGCTCTTTTTTGCGACCCCCGGCAAAGGGCTACGCGGCGCAAGCTTTTTGAACTTGCAGAAGTTTGCTCCAAGTCTGGTGCCTTAAAACAACCACAGCAAGTAGAGTTATGCCTTTTGTAATCTTACCCAATAAATGTTATGCAGTAAAATGAGCCACCTAGATGCAGATATACTGTATAGCCACTTAAGTGTCAGCAGGTAAACAAATCTATTGTATGTACTATTCCTAAATTAACATATAGAAAAATGAGCTCCAGTAAAGGAACTTGAGACTAACCACCCAGATCAAAATCCCTATTAGGACCCTTGGATAGAAGCTCTAAAGCCTATCTTTCTTAAGATCCCATCAGCCAGCCCCATGCCAAAGTAGATATGGGAGGACATACTCAATTACATAGAGACTTCATTGTGAAAAAGAGCATCCAGCTTTGATGAAATGTTTTGTTGTAGGTGTTTATTTATATCCAAGGTGCCCTTTGCAGTTACCTAATCACCCAATGAACGAAAGCAATCATTTTTTTCATCTTGAAAGATAAACTATTCCATGTCCTCAAAAGCTCCATATATTTTTAATATTGCACATTGCTAACAAATGACAGAAAAACATCATGGTATAGAAGGTGGGGATATTTTTTTGTGTGTGGCCAGAGCCAACTTATAGCAGGTGGGGATATATCTTCTGTAATTGGCAGAACAAAAGTAAACACTAGTGATAAAGCAGAGAGCAGGAAGGTGATTCCTAATGTTTGATAGTGTCATCTACAGACAAAAAATATAAAGCTGTTTCTAGGATATTCCCATCTTAGTTTTTAGAACAATAAGTCATTACATGTTTGAGCTTAAAGTGCCTTTTAGAGTGTATTCAAATCTAATTTCACGGACCATTAAGATCATTGGGCTCATAGCTGCTTCTGTAAATATACGTTCAAAAGAACTTCAAGAGAAATTCTGCAGCTGGTCCAGACTGGCTTTAAAGCATCTCCACTGATAACCTCTATGAAAAGAAAGACAACCCTTCCCAGACTTAACAATACTATAAGAATGTTTGCAGCATGTCTGTATAAGCCTGTAAAAGTCTGTGCAGACAACTAGAAAAACCCTTGGCCCATTAGGCAAGTTTTAATATTGTAGACCTGCTCAGACATTACTATGTACCTGTGTCTGTCCAAAGGAGTCTGTTATGTAAAATATTGCTAAAACCACTTATATACACAAGGAGCAAGAATTGTGCTTCTTAGCCTGCATTTTGGTAGGGTGAAAGCTCCACAAACCAAGTAACGTGTCTCTCATTTATTTACCCTATAATCACAGGTCTGCAAACCTGATTTCCCAGGCAATTCTGGGTGCAGTCCTGCATACAGTACCATCTGAACGATGGAATTACACCATTATGCACCATACACCACGGTATTCCACATTACGTAAGATCTAGTCAGCAGAACATTTTGGCAAAGGACAGGTACATAAGAGATTTTTTTAAAGGTTTTATTTTGCATTGAAAAACACAAACAATCACAGCAGAAGATCAGATATCAGAGGGGCTCAATTATACCTACGTGTACCATACCAGAAACATTAGATGCTATTAGCTACAGTATGTGGAGGTCCATCTACCGTGTCTGGTATCTCAAGCCACTAACCCTTATTATTCTGTCCAGGCAGCCATGAGCCAGTTACACAGATTTTTGGAGAGGTAGTACTTTGTTTATTAACTTCTTTCATAGGATCACAGTGGGTGGGGGGGTGTTGAGGGCCTTCCACTTCAGGAGGATAGATTTTTTTTGCAAAGTACAGCAGTTAGAGAAAGAAAAGCATTTGCTAGGGTTTGATAACCAGTGAATATGTATGCCCCAGTAGACCCCGCTCTGAAGATTGGATATTGGTGTAAAGCCTTACTGGTTTGTATGAAGCCCAAGACCTGTTTCCAAAACTGCTGTATATGGAGGCATGCCCAGAACTAGTTCTGAGCTTCAACCTGCCATCTGTAATTTTAAGCATTTTTTCAATATACAATCAATAACACGTTTGAATGATTAATTATTTGTAATTGCTATTAAATTCAGCATTTGGTTATACATTTCTGTTCTCTGAAACAATGTAACAGGGATCATATTTTTTCATCAAATTCAATCGGCCAGACAGATGCTGCTTTTAATAGAAAGGAGGTTTTGTCTTAGAGTTGGTTTCATTACAGTGAACACTGTGAAGTTGTGGAGTTTTTTGCTGTACTGGCATTTATATTAGACAGTTCAGAAAAGGGTTAAATACCTATTTAGCAAGTGAGAAAAGGTTACTGAAATTAATTCTTAATACAAAGTTGATCCAGGGACCCCTTGGGGTCAGGAAGGAATTATTACCCCCCTCTGTGCCAAATTGGAAAGGCTTTAGTTGTTTTTTTTGTTGCTTCTTGTTTTCCTCTGGATCACCTCTGGATACACGATAAGATCAACTCGTTTGGCAAGGTCGCCAAATGAGCGGATCTTTCCCCAATATGCCCACCAACGGCAGGGCGAAATCGGGTTAATCTGAACGTTTGGCCCTAGGGCCAAACTATCGGATTATACAAAGGAAATGGATCATTGTACTGCATAAACTATCTAGTAACTCTAGGAGAGATATGTAGGGACCCCGTGAATGAGGCTAGTGAGTGGCAGGAATATAATTGTCATAGACTCTCTAGGAGAGTAAGATAGTGAGGGAAGAGAGAAAGAGCAAATTTGTGCTCCATCAAGGAAGTATAGCAGGGAGTAGCTTCCCAGGCTGTAAGATTTGCCTACAATGAAGAGACCACAGTGGATAGGGTGTCAGGCTTTAGGTTCTCCTCCCCGACCACTCCATTGGGTGAGATCCAGACCATGTGGGAGAAATTTCTGCCTAGAGGGAAGTTGTACTGCCTTGACTACATCCTCATATATTCATATACAGTTGATACTGTCCTAGTCTGTGAATATATTTTGCAAATGCTTGTGTAGCGCTATAGTAAACTGCTTTATGTGAAGACAGTTTTAGCTACTTTCCTTTGTGGGCTGGGACCACAGATGAGCTCTCTTTCTCAGGGGTAAGCCCTCGCAGCGGGGTGGAGGCAGGGTGTAGTGTAACTGTAACTGTGTGCAATGCACAAGAGATTGGGCGCCAGTAGTTTTATTTGCTTAAACAATAAACTGAGTTTATTAACCAAAACCAGAGTTCACCATGGAGCATGAAACATAGAGTAAAACAGAGATCAATCAAGGTAACACAATATACTCACTGTATGAATATAGAACAACTCTCTGAGGAGTAAGGAGTACATGTAGAGAACAATGCAGCTTGTTGGAAGGTATTTCCCCAATCTTCAGGATTACCTTAAGTGGAACTCAGCAACTCTTACTTCCCTGAGTTTAACACTTAGGCCCTACTATGGGGTCAGTAATACCTGGGATTTTAATCCCTCTAATCTCCTAGGCGGAGCTTTGAGCTGCTCAAATAAATACCCTATCTATCACTCCTAGAGTGATCTATTAAAGGGTATAACTATCACTTCACTAAACTCAGGATGAGTTCCACCACCCCTAACCTCTGTGGCCTAACAGTGGAAAGGTTCAGCAGCAATGGCCTCTACCTCATGGCTTTCAAGCCCTTTTATATTATCCCACAGTGCCTCTAGCATCCACTGTGAGAACTGCAGGGATGACATAAGCACAAGGTCTCCAAAAGGACCCACTGAGGTGTCCATATTACTAGGGATGTGCCTGTCTGTAATGGGTAAGGGTGTCTAAGATTTTCACACCCCTACACTTGTATGCACTGTAAGTAATCCTGTGGATCATTTATCTCTGACAAATAAAATATTCTGCACAGTAGCCTGTGGGAGTTGTAGTTTCACTACACCACGTTTCAGTTTCTTCCACTTTGTGAAGATCCAGCCTTAAGTGTTAGAGTCAAATGTAACCCATGCTCTAGTATACTAGCTGGTTTTTAACCCAGCTGGCCTGTATAGCCCAAAATTGTGGTACATATATCAGGCTGGTTTTCGGCCAGATATTGATTAGGGAGACCTGTCGGATGCCACCACACACACGGGCAGATAAGATGCCGAATTGGTCTAAAGGACTGATATCGGCAGCTTTAATCTGCCTGTGTATGGCCACCCTAATCAGGTTTTACTTGAAAAATAAGGTTGAACTTGTTTATCTTTTTTCAACCTCCTACTTCTACTGTGTTACTTTGAAAGCAAGATTAAATGTGCAAATATTCTCTGAATGATAATAATGAATTAATGCTCTTATTTTGCTAATGCAGTTGCTGTTAAGTGTGAGTGATGATCTACTTAGTAGGCTGAGGATATACAAACACTAGATAAAGGGCAGGGTGTGATGGAATAATGTACTCATACTTTCTGATTAGGAACTAATACTATGTATTTGTTTTTTCAGAGCCAGCCATGCATTACCAGGGCCCTCATATGTGTTTATTAACTCTTGGATTCCAATGTGGTGGAAATGCTGTGTCTTACCTGCATTTAATGGTTTAGCACGGTGCCTTTACACTAAGAAAGAAGTAGGTTGGACTGAGAGAAAGTCAGCCGATGTTGCACATTTGGGAGAACCTAGCTTTCACTGCTTTTCATTGGTGTCCAGAAACAGAAGAGGAACAAGGTGCCCATTAAAATCCATATGTCAGATTTCCGGTGGTGATGTCCATTTAGAGAGACTCACAAGCACCTCACGCTGCCACTGGTCACACCTGGGGTGGAGATAGGGAGCCAATATAGTGGAGCTGATGAGACTAAAACCAGGGATGAGGCAAACTTGTGGTCAGGCAGATCCAGGTCGGAGCTCAGCATGATGATCAGGCAGAAGGTCAAGACAGGCAGTGGTCAAGCAGAAGCGGGAGACAGGCTGGGTCACAACAAAGGAAATTACAGATAATAACACTAGGCAGGAAACACTCAAAGATACTCAAGCACAGCCAAAATGGCAAAAAACAAGAGAGGAACATGGGACAAATATACACATACATAGGACCAGACCAGTACCAGAGCGAGCATCAGAAAACAAGCATGAAAGCACACCCACGTGACAATGTTGCTAAGGTGGTAAGTTTGGGTGCACAATTACACACTGATGTCAGGATGTGGGCAACCTAACACAAGGACTCACACCACTGCACAGGTACCTTACACCATAGCTATTTTGAAACATCGGTTGCCCAGGGGGCACGGAGAAAGGAGCCTGCAGGACAAAGTGACTCAATTAGACATATATTTTAATTTTGATTCTCACTTTAACCAATCAAATTCATCAGTTTAAAGTGGAAAGTGTCCTGTTAAGTGGCTCTAGTACTTCAATACCGGTCCAAATAAGCATTTTTGCTCTAATTTAAAAAATTAACATTTTACTAAGCTCTGGTTGGTGGGTGTATCTGAGAATCAGTGAATTGCTGAAATCACCATTTTTTAAAAAAAAGTAATGCAAAAAATAATTCTAATTTGGATTGGTAGTACAAATAGTACAATACAAATTCATGTTGGAAATCAGTTAAATATGGTCACACCTGATGCCTGCGTTTCCCCTCTTGGTTTGTACGGAGCAGTACTTATTGTGTTTTGATATTCAGCAACAAATGCTTATTAAGAGCTTACAGAATGAAAGCAAGCAAGTGCCGATGGATAACATGCTGATAAGCCTCCATCAAACCTCTTTCAGTATCTTCTTGCCCACATACTGACAGAACACGAGGTTTGTCAGGACAGGATTATCATCAACTTTTATTCTGCCAGGACGGTGCCCAATTTATAGGAACATGTTTGACAACACGTTTTTTTGTTGGCCAAGCCCTTTTATGTTCTGCTGGATGAGCTACCCAACTATGTGAAGATATTCACAATTTCCAAGTGTCAGTGACTAATGTGTCTAGCGGTGCCGACTAACATGTGGAAACCAATTCAGAAAGCAGCTATTGATGCCACTGATTCACCAACATTCCCACTGATGTGGTTCCGAAGTACAGTATGTAACCCTAGTCCGACAAACAGCAGAGCAAGAGAGTATACCGTGACTTTTACTTATATATATTTCATTTTATCATCTACCTGGGACTATATATCATGTCAGTTGGTTTCAAGTAATCACAGCAAAATTAACATAACAGACACATTAGCTGAGAGATCCCATTTTAAGGCTGTTTGATCGTGTGGAACCAACATATTTATATGCATTTATACTGAGCAGGCTCCATAGTGATACAATAATCAATATAGCAGTTTTACTATTGGTGATTGGGAGAGCAGTGTGCTATACATTGTATGTAATAGAAACCAACATGGGTCTGAATTTATGACTCACCCAAAACAGTTTGCTGAGATATAATGCTGCCCTGCGGTGGGGTCCTAGATTCTATTCCAAATGTGGAATTTTGCATGGTATAAAATCTCAGTCATCACTAATGAAGGATAATAATAGTAATATGGTGAGGATGGGATCCAAGCTTACCTAGGGAACTCATACAGGCTTAGTAGGGATTGACTGAACAATTCTACAGATTTAATCATAAATGTTCAAAATTTTTTGAAAAAGTCAATATAACATGGTTCACTTACAGAGACCCTACACACAAGGGCTACAGCACTAAGGGATACCCTCTGCTTAGGAGGGGCCCAGTGCATAGCAATCCTTAACCAACCCCTGCCAGCCTATTCCCCAAACCCACTGGCTTATTCTGATTCTTCCCTGTGTCCTTCCTCCACAGAGTCCCAGCTCAAAGGTAGATGAATGGTTAGGGATTCTTTAGAATTATAGAGAAAGGGGACTCCATGGTCTGGACTTTCCCTGTTCTCGGGGCCCGTCCATGGCCGCAGGGTTTACTTCCTCTATATTTATGCCACTGCCCCTTAGTGTTCATTCATTAAGCACTTGTGCTTAGGGTCTTGTTGTGCTCTGCCTCTTGCAACAGATTACAAATACAGAATGCAGTGCTTATGGCACTTACCACCTGAGATGCAAATTTTAATTCCCAGGTGAATAATGTGCCCTAACCTCAACAATTACTACAGTTGCTGCCAAATCTTTCCTGATGTCAAAAGCTGGTTTAGAGTTTATCACAAAGGAAGCATAGGGGGGGCAGCCGTGCATATTCATTCCAAATGTTTTTCACTTTAGTTTGCCTTTAAGGCAATGCCACAGACAGACACACCCCACAGCTTGGGAAAGAGACAATGGGCAGAATTCAGTAGATGCTAAATGCCAACTGCAATTTATTTACTGAGCACAACGTGTCATTATAAAATTGCTGTTTATATTTCATCTTTGTACACAAGAGACCCACTTAATCGCTTTTGACGTTCATTATTATGCCAAGAGGAATGATACCTGCCAAGGAAACACTGGCATCACATCAAATGTGGGCACAGACTTCCCTTCTATAGACAGTAGGAGAGGGAAGATATAGAGCAACACTGAATTACACTCAGATAAAGTGTTGGTATTAGTGAACAAGTCACTGCTGAGTTTAGTATAGGGGTATTTATCTACTAATGTACTGACAGATATAGAAAAAGAACTTCAAGCTTCAGGGGAAATGTTTCACATAGACAGCCATCACAAGCCATTTATTTGGTGCTGTTTGTCCACATACTTAAGTTTCTATTTAAGGGAACATAATACAATGGCAAACCTATTTTAAGTTGGCACTCTTTAACTGTTTGGAAGTTAATTTACAATCACTGCCTTTATTTGAACAGTATATACTTGGGGGAGTGCTGGGCGACAGTCAGTGTGCAAAGGAGGCCCCCTGGCTGTAGCTAAACATATTAAGAACAAAATAGAGGACCCACTTAGGTAGATCAGAGTCTTGTGTGTTTTGGTATCAATATACCCTATACATTTCTAAAGCTCTAACGACTCTTTACTGCTACTAGGTGCTAGGGGGCAAAATGGTAACAGAACCATGCCCATTAAAACTCCCAACTCAAAACATCGGATCAAACAGTTTGTACAAAACTATGTGTGCGGTGCAGCAGTTGGGCTACAGCCAGTAAACAATGAACTGCTTAAATACAAAGTAGCCTGTCCACTATTTGTGTGCTGGTGTTATTACTAGTGTACACAATCACACAGCTTGGAGGACACTTTGGTCAGTATCCCTATAACGCTCACTTACAAACGCAGGTGCAGTGTAATTGTGGCCATACATGGGTTTGTTCCCATCACAACTGCATCCAATGCATTAAACTGTGTACAAATGCGGGTGTTCGTTTTGATAAGTCAAACGTGGAACTATATTGAAGTGTGAGGTGCATGTTTTATTGAATGATTGTTCCATTTTTATCTCGTCCATACTTATCTCATTTGGTGAATAAGACCTTATATCAACATACTGTTCAAATAGGGCAAATTTATCCAAAGGCGTTAATGAAGAAGGGACCACTGGTGGTCAAAGTCTCAATAAAAATGGTAGAAAGTCAATAGCTTTTGAGTTTATTGTACATAGTGTCGACAAATTCTGCAAAGCTTTACACAGATTATCCATTATAGCATATCATCTAATTTCCATCACATTAAAGGAACAGTAACACCAATAAGTGTATTAAAGTAATGAAAATATCATGTAGGGTTGCAAACTGATGTGTTTGCTTCAGAAACGCTACTATAGTTCATATAAACAAGCTGCTGTGTAGCAATGGCGGAAACTGAAAAAAGGCTATATGGCACAGGTTAAATAGTGGATAACAGATAACACCATTATGTTCTACAGAGCTTATCTGCTGTGTAACTTGAGCCTTTTCTCCTTTGAATGGCTGCCCCCATGGCTAAACAGCAGCTTATTTATATAAACTATAGTAGTGTTTCTGAAGCAAACACAGCAGTTTTACCAGTGCAGGGCAACACTGCATTATATTTGTATTACTTTAAAACATGCAGCAGTAACATTACACAACTGTTACTTTTAAATAATAATAATTTAAATAATAAGAGACATTTTATATCAGGAGCCAATTAACCTTCTTGTATGTGTGGAGGAAACCCACACAGACACAACATGCAAGCTCCTTGTGGATAGTGCCCTGGCTGGTATCAAACTCAAGACCCTGGGCATTCAATGGAGCTTTAGCAAACACACCTTTTCAGTATATGGTCCCTATAAAGCACAGTTGAGCAATACATTCTTTTCATGGACAATTTCCACATTTTCACTGTACAGCACAATTTCACTTCGCTGTACAGCACAATACATACAAGTATATTTAGGGATATCTCTGTGTTCTGTGCGCAAGTGTCTGGAAAGATTTCGTATAGATAAACAAATATGGCTCCCTGCTGGGTCTTCTTTATTTTGTTTTGTACATTTCCCACTGTTGTTTGCTGGTTGTTGTTCTAATTCTCCACAGAGGAGATTTGGCCCAGTGCACTGTTTTTTGTTCCAGTTCACAGGAGTGAAACAGCTATTGTTTGGTTAATACCATAAGAAATGCAGCTGGGCGTTCACTGTCTTCATGCTCAGATTGGCTTCAGTATCTTAAAACATAACAGAAGCTTGATGGAGATGAGACTTAGCAGCATTCCTTTCTGTCTTGTAAAAAGTGATTTCTTAACCACAGTTTGAAAGAGGTGATTTTGTTCCCCTTAGTCATTACAATGCCTGCAGTTCTCTCCATGCATCACTGGTGGGCTTTCACCTAGCAAAGTATGACGAGAAATGTCCATCCATGGTGGGTCCAACAACTGCAAAGCACTTCAATAGAGTCTGTCCATTGGCGAAACTGGGGTACAGTATATTATGTAGAACATATCATGCTCCCTTTTGGTCACTGCTACTGAATCAATTGGGTCAGTATCAATACTATATTGCCTGAAGTAACACAAAAAATTACAGTGGCCTTAAGTACTGACAATATAATGTACTGTACACTAGTTAAACTGATGTGCTTGCTTTAGAAACAAAACTATGGTTTATATAAACAAGCTGCTGTGTAGCCATGGGGGCAGCCATTCAAAGCTGAAAAAGGAGAAAACAGGGCCGGAACTAGGGGTAGGTAGAGTAGGCATGTACCTTGGGAGCAAAGCTGGGGGGGGGATGCCAGGCATGTGCTTTCTCTGCCTGCTACCCCTAGTCCGGTCCTCTCTCTGCTCCGATCTCCTCTCTGCTCTGTATTTGAGCATTGTTTTGGCAATGCTCATCTATCTGTGCCCAGCTGGCACCAAGACAGGCCAGGTCCCTAGGGCGCCTGGCCAGCCTGGTCTGCCTCTGGGAGAAAAGGCACAGGCTACACAGCAGATAACAGACCAGCTCTGTAGTATACAATGGGATTCTTCAGAACGTATCTATCTACTGTGCATCCTGTGCTTGAATGGCTGGCCCAATGGCTACAGAGCAGCTTGTTTATATTAAATATAGTTTTTTTCTGAAGTAAACAGACCAGTTTTGCCATTCCAGGGCACACATTACATTGTCTTTCCTTTAAAACACTTTCATTTTTGGTGTTACTGCCCCACAGCCATGTGCTCCCAGTTAAGAAGCACTGTAAATCACATCCCTATTGTACTACTGGTTTACAGGACTGGTCCATTGACTGCAATTTGTCTGCCAGCAGACACAACAAAAAAATGTTTGCTTGGTGGCCCATGAACCCAAAATTTTGCTGCTGCTGCCAGAGGATAGTTACTGTCGTCTCAGAGAACTGTTAAAAAACTGCCTTTAATACTAATTCGATCCAGTGAAGGAATAAGAGATGGTATATGGTTTTCATAGCAAAACAAGAAGTAAAGATGTTGTTATGTGCATGAAATAAAATGTTATATACATCTTACTAAGGCCATATAAACTCTTGTTACAGTTACCATTCCATGTTGATCTGCAAAGCACTTATTATTATTATTATTATTATTATTATTATTAAGTGGCAATAAAAATGGCATTTATTTTGGTTTAAATAAAAATGTAACTACTGTATATGAATATTGCAGCTTAGTATTATGAGTATTATCATTTTGCAGTGAGTACTAGAGTTTTAAGGAGAATCTTATTTAGATTCTTCTCTGTGGATATTTGCTACACCATGAAAGTCCTACAGCCTTCCCCACAATGCCCTGTACTCACTGCTTATAGGTTCTCTTGTTTTTTATAAAAGGGCGTGGAGACTGGAGAGCTGACCTGGATCATTGAGCCTCCCCTTATCACATTCCCGAGGAGGGATTGTGCATTTTTATTGGAGTGGCTTGGTTTAAGGCTGAACATGCTACTAATTATACAGAGTTAAATACAGATGGAAATCAACTAGTTAAGCCCAGAAAGTGAATTTCCCATACATTCCAAGCCATAATATTTTAGTGCTTGAGATGTTAGAGGTGTGATTTAATTAGATGATTTCACTGTTTAAATTGCTGGAAGGCATGCCAAGCCCAGTATTGAGGTAAGACAATTCATGCACATTATAATGACCAAACCCACATACTCATACAGATAAAAGGGGGAGTAGCACATAGGAACGTTCACTCTGCATTCTCTGTTTGCTCATCCTCAGCATCAAAGGTTTAGAGTTACTGCAGTAGGACCATGTCTGTGTCTCGCCAAACAGTCTATTCTGTTGGAGGTACCAACAAAAGATTCAGTGCTTCTTCTGCTGTACCAGTTGGGGGAACCCGAAGCAGCTTCAGCACTCTCTCTGTCTCTCGCGCTGGTGGTGGAGGTGGCCGTTCTAGCTATGGTGGCTTTGGGAGCAGAAGCCTTCAAAATGCTGGTGGATCTAGGAGAATTGCTGTTAGTTATGGGGCACCATCACATTTTGGTTACAACAGTTCTGGCATGGAATCTCACATTGGCACCAACTATGGTTCAGATATGATGTCTGGAATTGGCATGAATCATGGTGCCTTTGGTGGTCCTGGATTTCCAGTGTGTCCACCTGGTGGCATCCAAGCAGTAACTGTTAACCAGACCCTGCTAGCACCTCTAAATCTGGAAATTGACCCAGCTATACAGAGAATTAGAACAGAAGAGAGAGAACAAATTAAGACCCTCAACAACAAGTTTGCCTCTTTTATTGACAAGGTAGGTTCATTTGTTAATTCCATAACCTTTCCTTTCTTATAGTTACATAGGGCTCATAGAGGTTTTCTAGGAATAAAATCTATTTGTTTTTGCATATTTCTTTAAATTACACATCTCTTCTTGCACAGGTTCGGTTCTTAGAGCAACAGAACAAAGTTTTGGAGACAAAATGGAGGCTCTTGCAAGAACAGGGGGTAAAGAGTGTGAAATGTAATATTGACCCTCTGTTTGAAGCCTACATTAGTGCCTTGAGAAGGCAACTGGATAGCCTGTCCAGTGAAAAAGTCCGTTTGGATTCAGACCTAAGACAGATGCAGGATGCTGTAGAAGATTTCAAGAAGAAGTAAGTTGACATAAAACCCATCTAACAATTGAAAAAGTTATTAACAGTAACAGTTTTTTTCTGTAAACTTGGGGAATGTAACCATTTAATGCCACTCGAGATAAATAAGTGAATAGCATTATCTGATGAGTTTATGTAAATATAAGATGAAATATTTGTAGGGATGCTCGCTGTTGTATGTCACATACTGTGGACCTAGTGCTCTAGTGTCATCTGTGAAACTGAATTTGCAATCTTAAATATTTCAGATATGAAGACGAAATCAACAAGCGCACCTCTGTAGAGAATGAGTTTGTGGTTCTCAAAAAGGTGAGGTTAAATCCAACAACCAACAATCATTTAGGATGCTCTGCTGAACCGCCCCAAGATATAATAATCAGCCAATGACTTAACATGCATCTTTCCCTTGCAATTAAGGATGTGGATGCTGCTTACATGAACAAAGTGGAGCTGGAGGCAAAGCTGAACGGTCTGACAGATGAGATCAACTTTTTACGAGTCCTCTATGAAGCGGTAATTATTTTTCATATATGCGATCCTTACAATATAAATGAAAACGCCTATTTTATATGGATAAGTTAAATGATAAATTAGTAAAGAATGAATCGTCACTGTCTGGTGAAGATACAACACTCAAATCTTTGTCTAAGGTGCTAAATATATTTCCTTAATACTTTGGGTTCCTCTTCCCATGGTAATTCATTGATTAACAACAGACTCTTGTAACTGAGATAGAGATGGAGCAACAGTGTTATCTTCATGGATTCAGATAAGTGGGTAGAAGAGTGGGACACCTATAAAACATGTCTGGCGTATTGTGCTGATTCTGTAACTGGGAATTTCTTTTGTGTTCAGGAGCTCGCCCAGATGCAGACTCAGATCTCTGATACTTCAGTTGTCTTGTCCATGGACAACAACAGGAACCTGGACCTGACTGGTATCATTGCTGAGGTGAAGGCTCAATATGAGGATATCGCAAACAGAAGCCGGCAAGAAGCAGAGTCTTGGTACCAAACCAAAGTGAGTGATTCATCCATGTCATTCATTGTGTCAGTAAGCAGGACACAAAAATACCTACACCCTACACCTCAACTATATTACATAGACATTTACTGTATATTCTTTTACCAACTTTTGGCGTTTCCTGCCACATAAATATGTATATTTATATATATAATCCTTGACTATTCTTTACAGTATGAGGAATTGCGACAGTCTGCAGGGAGACACAGTGATGACCTCAGAAATACCAAGACAGAAATCTCTGAGCTAAACCGCTTGATTAGCAGACTACGATCTGAAATTGAGAATGCAAAAAAACAGGTGAGTTGAGCCCAGAAGCAAAAAAGGTCTTAGGGTAAGGGTTTATATATATACATATAATTGTGGTTTAAAAAAGAACAAAGTGCCTTGTGTATAAATAGGGGTAAAGGGCACAGGAGGTCTTGTTTGTCTGTCATGTTACTTTGCAGTAGGTTGTTGTGTAGCTTTATTGCCATTAGTAACCTACTCTCTGCTTACAGTGTGCCAAACTACAAATTGCCATTGCTGAGGCTGAGGAACGTGGGGAGCTTGCTCTGAAAGATGCCAGGAAAAAACTGGCCGACTTGGAGGAGGCGCTTCAGAAATGCAAGCAGGACATGGCTCGCCAACTGCGTGATTACCAGGATCTCATGAATGTGAAGCTGTCTCTAGATATTGAAATTGCCACCTATAGAAAACTGTTGGAAGGAGAGGAATGCAGGTAAGGGATTCAATATCAAAAACCAATGTAACCAAAAGAAACCACCATCAGTTCAAAAAAAAATACAATGATTGCTAGGCCCAAAAATGAGCAAAGTATTGCTTCACATTACCAGTACACTGGTATAACTAGACATTTCTAGGCTCTATAGCAAAATCATTAGAGGTCCCACTAAACTTTGAGAAAAAATAATTTATCATAAACATAGACAGAAACTGTTTATTAGGCAGTGCCCCCTGACCCAACTATACCTCCTGGCCTACAAGCAGTCACAGCAGGGTCTGCTCCCATTGTAGTGCCCGTATATATATATATATATATATATATATATATATATATATATATATATATATATATATATATATATATATATATATATATATATATATATATATATATAAATATGTCTCTAAATTGCTACTCGGTAACTTGCGTGATATTCATACTTTAGTGCATGAGGCACAAGGGAGTGCTGCACCTAAAGCCTACATTACCCATACAGTAAGTAGCGACTGTGCCTAGTGAATCACATACAGGCTGCAAATCACAAAATTGTGTGCCTATGTCCCTCCTGCTTGATGTTCCATCCCACGAAGGTACTAGTTATATGTTATTGTACTAATATATTACATTTTTTTTTTTTAAAGATGTTTAACTAATATATTACATTTTTATCTTTTCCAGGTTGTCAGGAGAAGGTGTTGGACCAGTAAACATATGTAAGTATTGTTGCAGCAAGACTGGGTCTGTACACAAGTGCTTGCTGTGTAATCTAACTGTATAATTCTTTCTACAGCTGTCGTAAGCTCTGGCTACGGGGGCGGAAGCGCAAGTGGTCTTGGCTATGGAATGGGAGGTGGAAGTGGCTTCGGATCAGGAAGTGGGTATGCCATTGGCGGAGGGCAAAGCTTCGGAGGAGGAAGTATGGGAGGAAGTATGGGAGGAAGTGGCTTCTCTTTACACAGCGGGAAAATGGCATCCTTTGGACCTGGAAGTGGGAGCGGTTCAAGTGTAAAAATTGTATCAAAAACCTCCACAAGCTCTAGAAAGCTTTAATCTCACTCCTCAAACCAACCCACTCCACACAAATAATGCCAACTATATATTCCAAACATGCCTGTAACAGCACATGCCTAGAGATATAAAGCATATCTGTGGCAATTACAGCAATGTTCTACACAAGCCTTTGCATTTTGGTTATTTCACTTGCATCCTACAGATGTCCCTGTCTTGAAGAAGTTGTGATAGGTGACACTTTAAGACAGATCCCAGAAACAAAATGTACTGTAAAACACAAGAGAAAACACTGATACTGCTTAGAGAGTAGATATTGTTTGGTTATTATTTTGTAAATGCACTAATTTGCCACAGTTTTGCTTCTACCAATAAATCCTTTCTTTCTGACATTTTCTTAATAAACTGCAATCATTCTTATGCACCATTTGCTGTCTTCTTCTTGTTTCTAATACATGTCACATTTGCCTTATACTTTATATTTCTGTCTATGTCACAGCAGCACAATTTTTTATTAATGGAAAGCATTCACAATGGTAGGGAGGCAGCTGCTGTAGGTGTGTTACTACTGAGACTGTCCCCTGAGCACATCGTTATTTTGTGTCCATGGCCATTGGTGTACCATACACTCCCTAAGCAACTGTGTGTATTGTGTCTGACACTGGGGGTTGAATCATTTTCAATGGTGTAACTACAGAGGAAGCAGACCCTGCAGCTGCAGGGGGCCCAGGAGATCTAGGGACACATGAGGCCCTAATTCATATACAATATCAATAAATATTGGTAAAACAAGTCAACCTCTTGTCATTTTGAGGGGCTGAAAAATAATTTGCTCTGGGGCCCAGAAATATCTAGTTATGACACTGCTGATTTTCCCTAACTTTTATGCAGTAACGTTATAATTCAGGGGTCAGTATTTGTCTTAATTACTGTAAGAAATTCTGAATATATCAAAGATTAGTGTCTGAAAATAAAAATGGATCTTATGTTTTCGTAGACATTCACTGACTTATTCCAAATCTAAATACACAATGATTTCAATCCAGTATTCTAAACTAGATTTATAATTATATAGTGTATGTTTGGAGCAGACAGTGTTTTACAGCAGCAGTTTGCCCGCAAGTTAGCAATCAAACTATATAAGATAAGAATACATCAACTGTGACAAATAGGAATGGAATGTGAGCCAGAAGACATCCCGTCCTCATTGTAACAAGCAAAATAGTTCAGGCAACTGTTGCAACAGTGTATCTTAGGGCTCTTACACATGAGCGTTCCGACCTGCGCTCCCCTGCGTTCCGTTTTTTGGCGTTCAGCCGCAGGGGAGCGCAGGAATAGATGCAAGTCATTATTTGAAATGGGGCTGTACTCACACAGGCGCGTGTAGGCGCCGAACGTAGGTTCAGACGCAACATGCTGCATTTTTCCTGCGTTCGGCGCCTACACGCGCCTGTGTGAGTACAGCCCCATTTCAAATAATGACTTGCGTCTATTCCTGCGCTCCCCTGCGGCTGAACGCCTAAAAACGGAACGCAGGGGAGCGCAGGTCAGAACGCTCATGTGTAAGAGCCCTAAAACATAACTTTTAATCTTAGTTGCAATAAAAAAATCTCCAGCACAACCAACAACGACTCACAGCATATTCAAATCAGCTGTGCAGGACCATGTCTGAACTGAACTAGTTTGCTTGTTACAATGAGGATGGGATGTCTTCTAGCACACATTCCATTCCTATTAGAGATGTCGCGAACTGTTCGCCGGCGAACTTGTTCGCGCGAACATCGGGTGTTCGCGCTCGCCGGAAGTTCGCGAACGTCGCGCGACGTTCGCCATTTTGGGTTCGCCATTGTTGGCGCTTTTTTTTGCCCTCTCACCCCAGACCAGCAGGTACATGGCAGCCAATCAGGAAGCTCTCCCCTGGACCACTCCCCTTCCCTATAAAAACCGAAGCCCTGCAGCGTTTTTTCACTCTGCCTGTGTGTGCTGAAGAGATAGTGTAGGGAGAGAGCTGCTGCCTGTTAGTGATTTCAGGGACAGTTGAAAGTTTGCTGGCTAGTAATCGTTTTGATACTGCTCTGTTATTGGAGGGACAGAAGTCTGCAGGGGTTTGAGGGACATTTAAGCTTAGGTAGCTTTGCTGGCTAGTAATCTACCTTCTACTGCAGTGCTCTGTATGTAGCTGCAGTGGGCAGCTGTCCTGCTTCTGATCTCATCTGCTGACTGCTGCAATAACAGTAGTCCTTGTAAGGACTGCTTTTATTTATTTTTTTGTTGTTTTACTACTACTACTACTACTACTATAAGAGCCCAGTGCTATTAGTCTAGCAGTGTTGGGGAGTGGGACTGGTGTGCTAATCTGCTGCTCCTAGTAGTTCAGCAGCACCAACTTTAATTTTTTTTTTTAATATTCATTTTTTTTTTATTTTACTTTTTTTTATTTTACTACCGCTGTAGTAGTGTATAAGTTGACCTTTTAGGCATTATTTGCCCTGTAGGCATTATTTGCACACTGTTTTCTTCAACCCGCCATCTAGCTGTGTGACCTTGTTCACATTCTGTCTAAATATCCATAATATTACCGTCTCCAGAAAAAACACCGGAGTGACTTTTTTCAAGCAGCCATAATATATTTTACGTAATCCGTATCCACCGCTGTAGTAGTGTATACGTTGACCTTGTAGGCATTATTTGCACAGTGTTTTCTTCAACCCGCCATCTAGCTGTGTGAGCTTGTTCACATTTTGTCTAAATATTGATAATATTATCGTCTCTAGAAAAACCACTTGAGTTACTTTTTTCAAGCAGCATTCATATATTTTACGTAATCCGTATCCACCGCTGTAGTAGTGTATACGTTGACCTTGTAGGCATTATTTGCACACTGTTTTCTTCAACCCGCCATCTAGCTGTGTGACCTTGTTCACATTCTGTCTAAATATCCATAATATTACCGTCTCCAGAAAAAACACCGGAGTGACTTTTTTCAAGCAGCCATAATATATTTTACGTAATCCGTATCCACCGCTGTAGTAGTGTATACGTTGACCTTGTAGGCATTATTTGCACACTGTTTTCTTCAACCCGCCATCTAGCTGTGTGACCTTGTTCACATTCTGTCTAAATATCCATAATATTACCGTCTCCAGAAAAAACACCGGAGTGACTTTTTTCAAGCAGCATTCATATATTTTACGTAATCCGTATCCACCGCTGTAGTAGTGTATACGTTGACCTTGTAGGCATTATTTGCACACTGTTTTCTTCAACCCGCCATCTAGCTGTGTGACCTTGTTCACATTCTGTCTAAATATCCATAATATTACCGTCTCCAGAAAAAACACCGGAGTGACTTTTTTCAAGCAGCCATAATATATTTTACGTAATCCGTATCCACCGCTGTAGTAGTGTATACGTTGACCTTGTAGGCATTATTTGCACACTGTTTTCTTCAACCCGCCATCTAGCTGTGTGAGCTTGTTCACATTTTGTCTAAATATTGATAATATTATCGTCTCTAGAAAAACCACTTGAGTTACTTTTTTTCAAGCAGCATTCATATATTTTACGTAATCCGTATCCACCGCTGTAGTAGTGTATACGTTGACCTTGTAGGCATTATTTGCACACTGTTTTCTTCAACCCGCCATCTAGCTGTGTGAGCTTGTTCACATTTTGTCTAAATATTGATAATATTATCGTCTCTAGAAAAACCACTTGAGTTACTTTTTTTCAAGCAGCATTCATATATTTTACGTAATCCGTATCCACCGCTGTAGTAGTGTATACGTTGACCTTGTAGGCATTATTTGCACACTGTTTTCTTCAACCCGCCATCTAGCTGTGTGTATTATCGTTTCCAGAAAAACCAACTGAGTTTTTGTTGTTGTTGTTGTTTTTTTAAAAATAATGCCAGGCAAAGGCAGGCCGCCACGCAGAGGCCGTGCTAGGGGCCGTGCTGCTATGCAATCCTGTGGCCCTAGCAAATTGCCCAGTTTTAAAAAGCCAATGACCCTGAACTCCCAAAATGCTGAAGAGGTAGTTGACTGGCTTACACAGCACACCCCATCCTCTACCGTTTCTAACTTTACCACAACATCCTCCTCATCCTCCACTGCTATGGCCACCCCACGTAACACTTCCTCCACCACCGGTGCCCCTTCTTCACTGGGGTCAGAGGAGTTATTTTCCCATGAGTTTCTTGAACTGAGTAATGCGCAACCATTATTGCCAGAAGAAGATGAAGGAGATGAGGACCTTACACCAGATTTAATTCTGGCAGAGAACACGATAGAGATGGACATAATGAGTGATGAGGAGGAGGTCCCCGCTGCTGCTTCCTTCTGTGATGTGTCAGAAGAAATTGATGCATCTGAGGAGAATGATGATGAGGAGATTGATGTTTTGTGGGTGCCTAGTAGAAGAGAGCAAGAGGAGGGTAGTTCAGATGGAGAGACGGAGAGTCAGAGAGGCAGTAGGAGAATAAGACTTAGAAGAAGCAGGGAGGACAGCCCGCAGGGATCAGTAGGGCAACAACATGTATCGGCACCTGTGTTCAGCCGGCCAACGCACCCGCCATTGCCGCCAATGCCGCCAACTTCTACTGTTACCGCCAGATCGCACACTTCCAAAAAGTCAGCAGTGTGGGATTTTTTTAATGTGTGTGCCTCTGACAAAAGCATTGTAATTTGCAATGAGTGCAGTCAGAAACTGAGCCTTGGTAAGCCCAACAGCCACATAGGTACAACTTCTATGCGAAGGCACATGAGCGGCAAGCACAAAGCACTTTGGGAGCAACACCTCAAAGGCAACAGGCAAACTAAAAGCCACACTCCTTCTGGTCCAGCATCTTACTGCTCTACCTCTGCTCTCCTTGACCCGTCTGAACCACCCTCCACTCCGCCTTCCACCTTGACCACCTGTTCCCATTCCCAGTCATCTGCCACCAGCCAAGTTTCTGTGAAGGCCATGTTTGAGCGTAAGAAGCCAATGTCTGACTGTCACCCCCTTGCCCGGCGTCTGACAGCTGGCTTGTCTGCACTCTTAGCCCGCCAGCTTTTACCATACCAGCTGGTGGACTCTGAGGCCTTCCGCAAATTTGTAGCAATTGGGACACCGCAGTGGAAGGTACCCAGCCGCAATTTTTTTTCTAAAAAGGGAATACCACACCTGTACCAACATGTGCAGAGCCAAGTTACCGCATCTCTGTCACTTAGTGTTGGGCCAAAGGTCCATATGACTACTGACGCATGGTCCTCCAAGCATGGTCAGGGCAGGTATGTCACCTACACTGCCCACTGGGTGAACTTGGTAATGGCTGGGAAGCAGGGAATGGGTAGCTCAACAACAACAGTGGAGTTGGTGTCACCGCCACGGATTGCATGCGGTTCTGCCACCACCTCTACTCCTCCATCGCTCTCTACCTCGTCTTCTTCTTCTTCTTACTCTGCTGCTGGGTCCTCCTTCTCCTCCTCCACACCTGTGCACCCCCAGCTCCCCCTAGGCTATTCGACGTGCCAGGTACGCCGTTGTCACGCTGTCTTGGGGATGACGTGCCTGGAAAGCAAAAACCATACCGGATCTGTACTCCTGTCATCTCTGCAGTCACAGGCCGATCGGTGGCTGACCCCACACCAACTGCAGATCGGAAAAGTGGTGTGTGACAATGGAAGCAATCTGTTGGCAGCGTTGAGACTAGGCAATTTAACACATGTGCCCTGCATGGCACATGTGTTAAATTTAATAGTCCAACGTTTTGTCTCCAAGTACCCAGGATTCCAGGACGTTCTCACCCAGTCCAGAAAGGTGTCGGCCCATTTCAGACGTTCCTACACAGCCATGGCACGCCTTGCTGACATTCAGCAGCGCTACAACATGCCAGTCAGGCGTTTGATTTCTGACAGCCAGACTCGCTGGAATTCAACGCTCCTTGGAACGTCTGCTGCAACAACAAAGGGCCGTCAACGAGTACCTTTTTGAACTGGGTGGTAGGACTGGATCTGCACAGCTGGGGATTTTTTTCCCCCGTTACTGGGTGCTTATGCGCGATGCCTGCAGGCTCATGCGACCTTTTGAAGAGGTGACAAATATGGTCAGTCGCACCGAAGGCACCATCAGCGACCTAATACCCTTCGCTTTCTTCCTGGAGCGTGCCGTGCGACGAGTGACAGATGAGGCTGTAGACCAGCGTGACGAGGAGCTGGAAGCGCACGATTTCTGGTCGGAATCACCAGAACGAACCCAGGCACCTGCTGCAACGCAGGGAGAGGTGCCAGAAGTGGAGTCAGAGGAGGAAGGTGGCTTTGTGGAGGAGGAGGAGGAGGACCAACAGGAGCAGGCTTCCCAGGGGGCTAGTGGTGACCTTTTGGGGACCCCTGGTCTTGTACGTGGCTGGGGGGAGGAGACCGTGGATGATGCAGTCCTTGATAATGAGGAAGCGGAGATGGATAGCTCTGCATCCAACCTTGTGAGAATGGGGTCTTTCATGCTGTCATGCCTGTTGAAGGACCCCCGTATCAAGAGGCTTAAGGAGAAGGACCTGTACTGGGTCGCAACGCTACTAGACCCTCGGTACAAGCATAAAGTGTCAGAAATGTTACCAACATACCACAAGTCCGAAAAGATGCGGCATTTACAAACCAGCCTGCAAAACATGTTGTACAATGCTTTTAAGGGTGATGTCACTTCAGGAACTCATCAACATTCCAGGGGCAGAGGTGCCAGTAATCCTGCCACGAGCACACCTGCAAGGACAAAGCCCTTTGGCCAGTCTGTAACGTCAGACATGCAAATGTTTTTCTGTCCAAGGCAGCGCCACAACCCTTCTGGATCCACCCTCAAAGAACGCCTCGACCGGCAGGTAGCGGACTACCTGGCATTAACTGCAGATATCGACACTCTGAGGAGCGATGAACCCCTGGACTACTGGGTGCGCAGGCTTGATCTGTGGCCAGAGCTGTCACAATTTGCCATGAACCTCTTGTCTTGCCCAGCCTCAAGTGTGCTCTCAGAAAGGACCTTCAGTGCAGCAGGAGGGATTGTAACTGAGAAGAGAACTCGCCTAGGTCACAAAAGTGTCGATTACCTGACCTTTATTAAAATGAATGAGGGGTGGATCTCGGAGGGTTACTGCACGCCGGAAGACTTGTTCTGACTTCTATGCAGCTGTCCTTCTCTTCAAGCCTCATGACTCCACACACAGCTGTCCTTTAGCGTCCTCCTCCTCCCTCCGCCACCGTTACAAACTAGGGTGCAAACCCTACTGGTTTAATTTTTTCTGGCCTCTGTGCTTCAGTGGCTGCAACCAAAAAACTGGGCAAACAATGTCTACAAGGTCAACGTATGGCAAAAAATGACTATTTTCAGCATTTATATGGCATATTTTTTCTGGCAACTGTGCTTCAGTGGCTGCGTCCAAAAAAATGCATATTTTCTGCATTTATATGGCATAATTTTTCTGGCCTCTGTGCTTCAGTGGCTGCAACCAAAAAAATGCATATTTTCAGCATTTATATGGCATAATTTTTCTGGCAACTGTGCTTCAGTGGCTGCGACCAAAAAAATGCATATTTTCAGCATTTATATGGCATAATTTTTCTGGCCTCTGTGCTTCAGTGGCTGCAACCAAAAAAATTTATATTTTCAGCATTTATATGGCATAATTTTTCTGGCAACTGTGCTTCAGTGGCTGCGACTAAAAAAATGCATATTTTCTGCATTTATATGGCATAATTTTTCTGGCCTCTGTGCTTCAGTGGCTGCAACCAAAAAAATTTATATTTTCAGCATTTATATGGCATAATTTTTCTGGCCTCTGTGCTTCAGTGGCTGCAACCAAAAAAATGCATATTTTCAGCATTTATATGGCATTATTTTTCTGGCAACTGTGCTTCAGTGGCTGCGACCAAAAAAATGACTATTTTCAGCATTTATATGGCATATTTTTTCTGGCCTCTGTGCTTCAGTGGCTGCGGCCAAAAAAACTGGGCAAACAATGCCTACAAGGTCAACGACGTTGACCTTGTAGGCATTGTTTGCCCAGTTTTTTTGGCCGCAGCCACTGAAGCACAGAGGCCAGAAAAAATATGCCATATAAATGCTGAAAATAGTCATTTTTTGCCATACGTTGACTCAACGTATATGGCAAAAAATTACTATTTTCAGCATTTATATGGCATATTTTTTCTGGCAACTGTGCTTCAGTGGCTGCGACCAAAAAAACTGGGCAAACAATGCCTACAAGGTCAACGTATGGCAAAAAATGACTATTTTCAGCATTTATATGGCATATTTTTTCTGGCAACTGTGCTTCAGTGGCTGCAACCAAAAAAACTGGGCAAACAATGTCTACAAGGTCAACGTATGGCGAAAAATTACTATTTTCAGCATTTATATGGCATATTTTTTATGGCAACTGTGCTTCAGTGGCTGCGTCCAAAAAAACTGGGCAAACAATGCCTACAAGGTCAACGTATGGCCGTTGTTTAAAGAGAACAGTAGATTACTAGCCAGCAAAGCTACCTAAGCTAAAATGTCCCTCAAATCCCTGCAGACTTCTGTCCCTCCAATACAGAGCAGTATCAAGCAGATTACTAGCCAGCAAACTTACTATCATCTGTCCCTGAAATCACTAACAGCTCTCCCCCTACACTATCTCTTCCAAGCACACACAGGCAGATTTTTCAGATACATTTTTGCCCTTGATCCCCCTCTGGCATGCCACTGTCCAGGTCGTTGCACCCTTTAAACAACTTTAAAATCATTTTTCTGGCCAGAAATGTCTTTTCTAGATGTTAAAGTTCGCCTTCCCATTGAAGTCTATGGGGTTCGCGAACCGTTAGCGAACCGCTCGCATTTTTGCGCAAGTTCGCGAATATGTTCGCGAACTTTTTTTCCGACGTTCGCTACATCCCTAATTCCTATTTGTTACTGTTGATGTATTCTTATCTTATATAGATTTATAATTAATATGAAAATGGATAATGAGCATATTAACCACCAGACGTGCCAATATTATCCCTAAGTAAAATGGATTTGTTTAGCCAGGGCTGGTTTTTACTCCTAGTCCGGCCCTGGCCTTACAAATGGTTACAAAAACAGTGACTGCATTTAAAGTAGAACTAAATCTTACATGAAAATATTTTCCCTTAATAATCATTATGTTCCCCCTCCTGAAATCAGAAAATCAGAAATGCAATTAGTTAACTGACTACTATTTTAATTATTTTAATTGCAACAAGTAGTACCACTTCCCTATTTTCTACCTACAGCAGAGTAACATCTCCAGTGTCAGAGCTCCCATCTCTATCAGCTTCTAACAGGATAAACTCACTATTTCCACATGGGGTTGCCACCTTTGACATTGGCAAAATCAGAACAAGAGGGGGGGACAGTGACATTGGGGGCAGAGCAGTGACATTTGGGGATGGGTGGTTATTGTCTAGATTATTGTTTCACAAGGTCAAACCCCAAACATACAATTGTGACCCAAACAGCCCTAAGGAAAACCACCATAAGAAGAAAAAGCCCGGCAATTCCTGTTAAAGGACCAGTAACATCAAAAACAATTTAAAAAAAAATTTGTTAGAATACATTGAAAAAAACCCACTAAGACAAATTAAACTTTCAAATCTCAAAGTCATTATTAAGAAATAGCTTACCAAAACTCTGCTTGTGCTTCTCTTCAAAAAGCGATCGCGCGATCCATTGTGCAGCGCTCGATTTCTCCTCCCTGCCTTCCTTATAGGATATAGCCAAGGAGGAGAAATCGAGCGCTGCACGATGGATCGTCGCTGTGTCACCTTTTCTGATAAGGAGCTCAAGCGGAGTTTCGGTAAGTTATTTCTTAATAAATACTTTGCGATTTGTAAGTTTAATTTGTTTTGGTGTTTTTTTTCCGATCTATTCTAACAAAAAAGAAATTGATGTTACTGGTCCTTTAACAGCACCTGGAAACATCAGTGTCAGTGTCCCACATCTTCTCTATCAGATTTGAACCTCCAAATTAACCATCCCTAAGCAATGTTCTTTTCCAGCACTCTGCAGAATGATTACACAGGTCTTCAAATGAAATAATACACACAACATGAAGATTTGCTATAGATAGGGTTGCCATCTAGATGGTATTTTACCAATCTGGTCAGTAAAATGATGATTGATGTCAGTGTTATTAATAAAGCAGAAGGATGAAAACATAAAGGGACCATATTTTTCCAAGAAAAAGTAGCAAACCTAACTTTATCCTATTTGCTGGCTCAGAGGAGTCACAGGTACAACTGCATTTCCTGTGCTGAGTAGGGATGTAGCGAACTGCCGATTTGGTGTTCGCGAACGCCGTTCGCGAACACCGGCAAAAAATTCGAACGTTCGCGGACAGTTCGCGAACTTCGAACACCCGCTAAAATCGTTCGATTCGAATGATCGAAGGATTTTAATCATTCGATCGAAGGATTTTCATTCGAATCGAGCGATCGAAGCCATTCGATCGAATGCTTTTCATTCGATCGAATGCTTACAATCGTTCGAACGAATGGAAATCGTTCGATTTTTAGCGGTCGAAGGAATTCGAATGGTCGAATGGTCGAACGACTTGTATTCGAATCGAACGCGAACTCAAAATGCGAACGTTCCCAAACGTTCGCGAACATTCGGCGGACGCGAACGGTCGAAGTTCGCGCGAACTAGTTCGCAGCAGAACAGTTCGCTACATCCCTAGTGCTGGGCACATAGGGGCATTGAGGTGTAAGAGGCCTTTGCTAATTACATTTATGCACCTGTCAAAATACAACTGCAAGAAAAGTTGTGGGTCCACTAAACTGTTTGCAGGTACTTGCGTCAACATTTGCTCCTTGTACTTCTATGTAATTGCCCTCAACTCCTCTGCCCTTCCACCTGTATTCTGTTCCAATTAAAGGGGTGGTTTACCTTTAATTTAACATTTAACATATTATAGATTGGCCAATTCTAAGCAACAGGGCTTTAATCAGTCCAGTGTAACCCATACTCTGCTGTTATTTAGCTGGACAATAACCTAATATCATACCTCCCAACATTTCAAAAATGTAAAGGGGACATAAAGATATGCGCACTCCGCAAAGTTTAATTTTTGGTGACAACACCTCCTAAGTATGACGTCCATTTTACAAAAAGTGGTTATTACAGTTTTGCTAATGAAGGTGCAATTGCCCTATAAGCTGCAAGATTCAGTTCATCCAAGAGACCTGCTTATCTCATTAGTTACATTTGCATCTAAATGCATGTGCTGAGTATTCTGGGCTCTCTGCCAAAAATACTCTTTTTTTCTGGCGTCAGTGCAGGAGATCAAAGAGAAACTCTGGACATTTCAGTAAGAATCCAGAACTGTGGACTGAGCTGTCAAAATCCAGACTGTCCTGCAAAAAAAGGGACATTTGGGAGGTTTGTAATCAGTGACGGGCCAAACCAACCTGGCGCCCTAGGTGACCTGGTCGGCAACTACGCTCCCCTCTGGGGCTCTGCGCATGCGTGCACATACTGCGTTTGGGGGAGTTAGGAGAGATCGCTGGAGTGGAGGAGAGAGCACCGGAGGGGAAGGAGGCAGGGAAGAGCGTCGGCGGGCAGTGAGGCGGGGAGAGCATCAAACATGGACTAGGGGTAGGCAGAAGACAGGTACCTTCCCAGCGCCCCCCTTTCATTGTACCCTAGGCAGGTGCCTCTTCTGCCTACCCCTAGTTTTTGGCCCTGTGTGTGATATACCGTATATACTCGTGTATAAGCCGACCCGTGTATAAGCCGAGGTACCTAATTTACCTAAGAAAACTGGAAAAATGTATTGACTCGTGTATAAGCCTAGGGGCTGATTGAAAATCAATCTGTACTTTGTACAGGAACGCTCCTCTAGTCATATAGACAGCCCTGCTGAGAATAAGGATTGCACTTCCCCAAGCAAACAGCGTATAAGAAATTCAAATCCCGTAGACGCCGGCAGGGAAGGACGCGCCGCCCGGAGCTCCTGGACCTGCTCCGGGCGGCGATCGTCAGTCACAGAGTCCTGATGCGCTATGGGAGAGGGAGGTGAGGGATCCGATATTACGGGATTTGAATTTCTTATACGCTGTTTGCTTGGGGAAGTGCAATCCTTATTCTCAGCAGGGCTGTCTATATGACAGGGATCCGGTGAGGGATTGGCGTATGACCCGCGTATAAGCCGAGGTCGAGTTTTTCAGCACATTTTGGGTGCTGAAAAACTCGGCTTATACGCGAGTATATACGGTAGCCCAAAATATAACTCAAAAGGTGAACAATCCCTTTAAGTTATAGGGGACCCGAAGCAGCAGTTACCCCAATGAATAGGGAGCACATGTTAAATACAGATGTCTAATAAAACCACAACAGTAAAATGAAATATATTTTAGATTTCATTTTTAGATGCAAGTTTTTTGCACCTGGATGGATGCAGGGCACTGAGGGAACCCTGGAGGTATCGCCTGATCCGGAATGAATATGTCCTTATTTAATTCAGTTACAGAAAAGCTGTATATTTTATTTGTGAATACATGTTTGATCTGTATATGTCCCTTTAACAAACAAACATTTAGATTTTTTTTAATTCCCCTGACTAAATCAGCATACGACCCCAAATAACAAATTAACAGCACCACTGTAATATCATTATATGCTTCCATACATAGAAGCATTACCAAATGCTTAGAAATTATGCAACATAGAATCCAGGAGTTGTCATTAGGTGGCACTGTTCACACAATAATCTGAATAAATTAGAAATAATTATATACATTTGATTGGATCAAAGATAGAAGCATGTTTAAACATAGTGTTAAAAAAAGTCACACGAAAATTACACCAGGGCATATACAAAAAAAGTTTTAAGAGCAGGGATTTGTTTTTAAACGAATTTTAATCACATGCAGAATTCAGACCAGTTCATTTAGGAATTCTGTATAACAAATGTATTTTTTTAGCTGTAATATTGGGGTGGAGGCAGCCATCTCAGGTCATTGTGCCTGATCCTGTGCTTTCAAAAAGAACAAGCACTGCACAACAGAACTGCTTTCAGATAAGCTATTGTTTTTACTACTTTTCAAAGTCACAAATAGCAAAACATGACTTGAGTTTCTCCAGCTTGGGTGCTATTCTCATGTACACCACTAGGTTTAGCAATGCAAACAATTTCTGAATTTTCTTTTGTCTCTACAATGTTGAAATCTTCTCCACCCTTCGGGTAACCTACCTTTTTTTGAAGGGTAAGGGTAATCACCTCTTAATGTATTTAATGTATTTGAGGTTAAAGTTTTCACTGCTTCTCACTGTATTGAATGTATTTTGGGTGCCAATACTCTGTCCCTTGCTGTATAATATATTAAGGAGCTGGATTTATTGTTCACAGAAGTGTACCATTATTTACATGTGCATACTGTGTGTATATATCTATATGGCTGTTACTGCACAAGCTAATTCAGGCTAATGGCAAATGGAAAAGCTTTTCCACAGCATATAAGAACTGGTAAAGGAATGCATGATGCCGTCCTAAAGTAATTGGAGGCAGAATAGGAAATTTTGCCAGTTCACTCACTTTCTAAAATAAAGTACAATAGCAGCAGAGCAGGGACAGCAGCATAGACAGACAGGCCCGGATTTGTGGAAAGGCCACTGAGGCCCGGCCCTAGGGTGGCAGGATTTTAGGGGGGCGGCATGCTGCCCAACCACACCCACATTGGTTCAAAAACACTGAAGATACAATCATTTTTTAAATTTCCTATGCGCCAATCCCCATTGATGAGGAAAATTTGCACGAACAAAGAGGAGGGAGCAGGGGCAACGAACGGCAGTGGGCCTATGTACATCCGGCCCTGAGCATAGAAACATGGAGGTGCTTTCATTTCAGGCAGCTGGAGCATTCAGCTACTGACATGCTGCTGGGGGAAGGAAGGGGGTGATATCACTCACTAAAAATTAAAGTATAGTTTATTAGAGCACAAGTCACATTTCTGGGGGCACTTGGGAAACTAAGAACATGTTTAGCCTCATGTCATATTTCAAAATTAAATATAGAAAAATCAGTTTGTATGTAAAAAAAAACTAATTTAAGTGCAGGATACTGCAGGAGAAGTGCTTTTAAATGATGCACCTTGAAAACAAAAATGTTTTTACCCTTTAATGTGCCAGACTGAGCTTAATCATTTTAGCAAGTCTTGTGAATAAAATAACTGGCAGCAAATTCAGTGAACTAGTTGTAGCAGTAGTAGGTCCAACAACCAATATTAACAAAGCATAACTGTAATATAAACATCGACCCAACTGGAATGCTTGCCTAAAAAAATACTCTACTTAGTGAACAGGCCACCACCATGCCAGCCATCCAAATGCTGTGGCACCTGGATGGGCAAGTAGGAGCGAAATTACCTCACTCAAATCCATAACCCAGGGAGGTACCACAAATTCTACAGATCAGGGAATACTGCCCCATTTCACCACTCTGGCAAGCATTCCCCCGCCACAGCCCGGGCTGCATGAAACCATTCACCATCCTGGAGCACCAATATAAAAATGTCCAGAACCATGTCACTCAACTGCACGCCATCATCCAAATAAAACCCTGGGTTACCTGACAAAACCATCACAGCCTATCAAGCTATCATTATACCCATAAACTTGAGCCAGGTAGTGGGGCCCTGGAAATCATCCAGGTAGTGAACAATTTCTTTTGAACCAGCCTCATACCATACAACCTACTCAATGAACTGCACAAAGGCCTCAATGTAGGAGCAAGAGATGGAGCATCCCATTGGCACGCAAAGGTTAACATAGTACTGTATTGCTCTTCAAATTTGCCAAACTCCTTTTTCGGCCAGCGGAGATATGCAAAGGTTAGGAATAGGCAACACCTTGAAAGGGCTCACCATATGCCCCAATGTCACTTCTTTGTTAAGCTTATCCCTAACCACATCTGGGTGATCGGCCACTGACTGCAGATTTCTCCCACAATTCAGTCTGGGTGAATTTCACAAAGGGATCCAAAATCCGTCCGCAAAGCTTGGTGTCCTGCTTGCAGATATAGCTGCCTCGCCACCGTTCCATCGCCTCTAGCTTCACAGGGGTGCTCCCCTTTTTTCCCCCAAGTGATTGCATGTACTTACCTGAAACCCTGAGCCGGTGCTCCTATTAGGAGAAAACTGCACCAGTCCGCGGATTCTTCCAGAGAGCACCATGGAGTGATCGGCTTCAGACTTCTTCAGTCTTCAAATTTGAGACACCTGGACAACTAGGAAATGTTGAGTTTAGATTCCAAACTGAAGAAATTAGAAAGTAAGTATGAATTCTATATGAAGGGGCAACTTTATGTCCTTTGCGTAAAAACTCCTGATACACACACACACAGGCCCCAAGCATTCCAGATAATAATTTTTGTTAGGAGAAGCAAGGTACAAGTATGGGACTTGTTATCCTGAATGCTCTGGACCAGGGGTTTTCTGGATAATGGATCTTTCTGTAATTTGGATCTTCATACCTTAAGTCGACTAGAAAATAATGTAAACATTAAATAACCCCAGTAGGCTGATTTAGCCTCTAATAAGGATTAATTATATCTTAGTTGGGATTAAGTACAAGCTACTGTTTTATTATTACAGAGAAAAAGGAAATCAAATTGAAATAAGAAACAGCCTTTCTGTAATTTGAAGCTTTCTGGATAACGGGTTTCTGGATAACTGATCCCATACCTCTACTGCGCAATCAAATATTCTTTACCCAAAGATTTATAACTCTTCTCTACTGTTTGGTTTCAGAAATTGCAGCACAGCATTCGTCATCACTGAAGTCTCTCAATAATGTAGTTGTGCTTAAAGTAACACTCACTGTTACACCTGAGAAATGTGTAATATATGCTTATTATTCACAAACAGTCTATCCTCTCTTCTGTGTAGTAATTCTCAATACTGTACATGAGCTGGAGGCTGCTCTGCAGAAGGCCAAACAGAAAATGGCTCACTAAGGGGCCGATTCATCAAGCTCGAGTGAAGGATTCGAAGTAAAAAAACTTCGAATTTCGAAGTGTTTTTTGGGCTACTTCGACCATCGAATGGGCTACTTCGACCTTCGACTACGACTATGACTACGAATCGAACGATTCGAAGTAAAAATCGTTCGACTATTCGACCATTCGATAGTCGAAGTACTGCCTCTTTAAAAAAAACTTCGACCCCCTACTTCGGCAGCTAAAAGCTACCGAAGTCAATGTTAGCCTATGGGGAAGGTCCCCATAGGCTTGCCTAAGTTTTTTTGATCGAAGGATATTCCTTCGATCGTTGGATTAAAATCCTTCGAATCGTTCGATTCGAAGGATTTAATCGTTCGATCGAAGGAATAATCCTTCGATCGTTCGATCGCAGCATTTGCGCTAAATCCTTCGACTTCGATATTTGAAGTCGAAGGATTTTAGTTCCTAGTCGAATATCGAGGGTTAATTAACCCTCGATATTCGACCCTTGATGAATCGGCCCCTAAGGGCTAGTCCACACGGGGAGATAGTGACGCGTTTGCGGTCGCGGCGACAAAGCGCCGCGACAGTCGCCGCGACCGGCGCAGGCGACTGTTGCCTCGCCAGGCTTTTTCAGGCGACTGTTGAGAAGCGCATCGCCTCGTGTGGTTAGCACAGGCGTTTTTACATAGGCGCCCATACAAAACTGTCGCCTGCGCCGGTCGCGGCGACTGTCGCGGCGCTTTGTCGCCGCGACCGCAAACGCGTCGCTATCTCCCCGTGTGGACTAGCCCTAACTGTTGGAATTTCAGGAACTGATGAATGGCCCTTGATATTGAGATCACCACCTACAGGAAACTGCTGTAAGCAGAAGAGAACAAGTAAACAATATTTTTATCTTGTTTGATGGCACGAATTACATATCTAAATCATCAGTATAACCTGATTTTAAATCTATGACATTGGTTCAATATAATCTATCAACCAAATTTCTAATGGCAGGTTCACCAGAGAAAAGGATGAAGTGGTGGACATATGTAATTATTCTTTACAGTTTCCTCTCTCTCTCTCTCTCTCATGCATGGCATGAATTCGCGGCAAAAATACCCGAATTCGCCTGGCACGAATTTGCAGAGAATCTCCAAGTTTTGCAGCCGGTGAATCCCGAGCGAAAATTCGCCGGCGTCTAAATTTTTCCGTGAAAATTTTCAAATTTCACGATTTTTTTGTGAAACTTTCGGATATACCGTTTTTTATCGAACCAAATCCGAATCCTAATTTGCAAATGCCAGGCAGAAGGATTCGGCCGAATGCGAATCCTGCAGAAAAAGCCTGAATCCTGCATTTGCTTATATACATGGTGCCAGCGCCGATCCGCGCCTTTATGCCGCCTGAGGCGGCCTTCCGTTGCCGCCCCGACCCCTCCTCACGGCGCTCACATTTTCTGCGCAGGAGGGGGTCGGGGCGCTGCACGACGCTAGTGCAGAGAGCGCAATTGCGCTCTCTGCACTAGAAGAGCCGAATTTCCGGGTTGAAAACCGGAAATTCGGCTCTTAGTTACCAGGAGCGGCATTTTTGCCGCCCCTGGTAACCAGGGGGGCGCTGCCGCCTGAGGCGAGTGTCTCAACTCGCCTCATTGGTGGAGCGCCCCTGCATGGTGCTACATAGGTTTCTATATAACATGATTAGTACAGACAGGGCGAGTGCCATGTTTGGTGGTTTATGTTCTTGTATCAATAAGATTATATTTAGCCAGCTGGTTTCTGGTGGTGCATGAGACTAAAACCTGAATAATCTTAAATGGAAAAAAGTATCTCAAGAATCGCACTCTGTATTTTTTACCTTAATTCATTAAATTTTATTTTCTGATCTCCCAAATAAAATTCAAACCTTACAAAGAATTCACAAATACCAAAAATGAATCGTAGAAAGACCAAACAATTTGGGGCCGATTCACTAAGCTCGAGTGAAGGATTCGAATGAAAAATACTTCGAATTTCGAAGTATTTTTTGGGTACTTCGACCATCGAATGGGCTACTTCGACCTTCGACTACGACCTTCGACTTCGAATCGAAGGATTCAAAGTAAAAATCGTTCGACTATTCGACCATTCGATAGTCGAAGTACTTGCCCTTTAAAAAAAACTTCGACCCCCTACTTCGGCAGCTAAAAGCTACCGAACTCAATGTTAGCCTATGGGGAAGGTCCCCATAGGTTTGCCTGTGATTTTTTGATCGAAGGATTTTCCTTCGATCGTTGGATTAAAATCCTTCGAATCGTTCGATTCGAAGGATTTAATCGTTCGATCGAAGGAATAATCCTTAGATCGTTCGATCGCAGGATTAGCGCTAAATCCTTCGACTTCGATATTCGAAGTCGAATGATTTCAATTCGAGGGTCGAATTTCGAAGTATTTTTAACTTCGAAATTCGACCCTTAGTGAATCGGCCCCTTTGTGTATATATGATTTCATAAATAGTCCAATTAAATAAGCTAATCTTGATCAAATTGCAATAAATTAATTAGCAGAATGTCCACAAAAATTGATTGTCCATAAAAATTGATTAATCATTCTATTCGTACACTGTTAGAAGTCCTGAGGATGAAGTAAGGGATTGAATCGTATTAGCAGCCATGTAACTTCTTTAGTATCAATTTGTATCAGTAGCTAATCTCTACTTTTGCCACGATATTCTTCAGAGCGGTACGTTGGTCACAGCCAGGGCAGGACTGGCAATCTGTGGGTTCTGGCAAATGCCAGAGGGGCTGCTATAAGGTGCCATAGAAAGTCAGTATTTAGTGGGCTGGTGGGGGCTGATTGGGCCTCTGTGTACCTGAAATGCCAGGGCCTATTTTAATTCTCAGTCCGGACCTGCCAGCATTTACCCGGCAGCTTGTGAATTGCTGGTCATCACTTAACCATTTCTATGCAGAGTTCCGTGGCCGCTTTTTTCTCACACGTTTGGCTGTTAACAGTCTCCTTACTGCATCACTCAGCATTTTTCGCCACTCAGTGTTTTCGCCACTCATCGTTTTCACCTACATGTGTTTCGCCATACTAGGTTTCATCAGGGCACCTTTTCTTCTTGGCTGTAGGTTCGATGACACAAGGGGTGGGGCCAAGAGGGGTGGAGTCATGACATTTGGCAGAGTTGTGACATTATGGGGGACTTGACGTGAGTTGGGCAGGAATGAACCATAAATGGATAAAGCAGATCAGAGATAGTGAGTAGGTAGGAGTTGTGGGTATAAAAGGTGAAGCAGAGAAAGGGGATCGGGGCAGGCCAGGGCAGCTAGATTGGTGATATAGAAGCCAGATAGCAAACCTAGTTACAAGGGGTAATTTACAATACAAATATGCACTTATAAGCACTGCACTATGAGAAAGAAGGTGAGATGAATTAAATATTCCGGGTTACTTAATATCTTCTTTCTGTATAGACTGTTTTGTTAAGGTGTGTCAGAAGTCAATTGATCTATGTGACAAATTAATTTCACAGGGCAGATTTGCGCATCACCAGCCAAGATAAATTTGGAATGAGAAAATTACTGGGAAACATAATAGTTCATGGAAAGTGATAGTCTATTCATTCATTTGTCCTTACATTGTAGAAACAATTAAAGGGGTTGTTCGCCTTTACATTAACTTTTAGTATCACGTAGAGAGTGATAATCTGAGACAATTTGCAACTGGTTTTCATTTATTATTATTTGTGGTTTTTGAGTTATTTGTGGGTCGTTAGCTATTTGTTCAGCAATCTGGTTGCTATGGTCCATATTACCTTAGCAACCATGGATTGATTTTAATGAGAGAGTAGGAGAGCCTGAATAGAGGGAGGGATAATCAAGTAGCGATAACTATACATTTCTAGCCTTGCTGGGCATTTGTTTTTAGATGGGGGTCAATGACCCCCATTTGAAAGCAGGAAAGAAGAAAAAGGCAAATAATTCAAAAACTGTAAAAAATCAAGGCCAATTGAAAAGTTGTTTAGAATTCGACAAACTAAAAGTTAACTTAAAGATGAACTACCACTTTAATATGGAACTACCATTTTAATATGGAATACTGATTGGTTTATTAGATGCTGCATAGAAATAGTTATGGTTTATCAAATCCTCTCTTTCATGCCACATGTTTGCAATTGATCTGTATTCATAGGTATATTTTTGTTTGATTGCCCTCCCCTAGACTGTGTAGCTTTATTGTGTAGAGCTTTTGAGACTATGGGGCTCACTAAAAGGCAAAGTGGCTGTCGCTAGATTCGCCAGAAATGCAATCCGCAGGGACATTGCCAACTAATAACAGGCGTAGAGGACAATTCGCTAGTGAAAAAGACAGTTTGTAGCGTACGTTCGCACCCTATCGTCAGGTGACTTTTCACTCTGACGAATGGTTGTTACTCCGCAAATTCACTAAAGTGCGAATTTCACTAAACGTTACCTCTTTCGCCAGTTTCCACCTTAGACCAGGCGAACCAAAACAACAAAGCTACATCCTCCTCAATCTTATGGCAGTGACATCATAACCTGTACGCCAAAAACTCTGCCTTCAAATGTCCGAACTATTAAAGATTTGACCGTTTTTTTTCCAGACATTTGAGGAGCATGCCACATTTGTTTTAGGGTGGGCTCATGTCTAGGGCATTTGAGGATCTTTTATGTCTTTATTATGGTTCCTTGGACATTTGTAATAATAAGTGGCCACTTCAAGCATTTGCACCAACCTCTCTAATAAAGACGTCCATATGACTTTTATGTACCCGCCTTATTCAAATTGACCTAAGCGTAAGAGTACTAACAACGTTTTTGCTAGGCAGAAATGAACACTAGCGAAAGAACGCTATGAAATGCTCTCACTGCAGAAGTAACGCTATCGAAAATTCACCAGCGCTCGGCTGCTGAGACGCAGCTTCACATTTTAGTGAATTAGAGTAGTGGTAGCAAATTTGCACCTTGCGAAGTGTGGCGAAAGTTGACCTTTAGTGAATTTGCCCCATTGTGTCTCAAATTGTTCCCAAGAGTATTATGTGTACAATATGCACCAGGCTCGCTTGTTTTAAATGTAATAAACCAATAATACCTTTTTTATGTACTGAAGTTCCTTGCTAATCATTGATGAATAACTTAATTGGGCAGCTTTATTTGCAGAATATAAATAGTGATGGGCGAATTTGGGGAGTTTCGCTTCGCCGAAAAATTTGCGAATTTCCTGCGAAATTTGTGAAACGGCAAAAAATTCGCGCCGGCGTCCATTTTTTTTACGACGACTAATTTTCGCAGCAGTTTTGCAAATTTGTTTGCCGGCGGCAAATCGCGGGAATTTGCCGCAAATTCACCCATCACTAAATATAAATGGTTATGAAACACATCACACTTGGGCCAATGCTAATAAATCAGTATCAATGTTGTATTGACTAGAAAATGGGAATTTGTGGCCAACATGTCTCTCCCTCCTTCAAAAATATCTCAGCATTGGAGTGTAGTAACTACAATAAATAGGGCTAACAGCACTGAAGCACATTTGCATCTTCTCCCTGTGTCTACATTGAGTTTCCTCCAGGTACTCAGGTTTCCGGCAAAAACATAAAGGCAGGTTAATCGGTTCCTCATGCAATTTGCTCTACGATGTGTATAGGTTAGGAGCATTAGACTGTAAGCTCCACTATCGTAGGAACTGATATCAATGATGAACAATCTCTGTAAAGTGCTATGTACATAAACGACAATAATAATGACCTTCTTCCCCAGAAACACTTTTTAAAAACTTAAAAACTATGATTCTTGAATTTAAATTCTGTATTATGATTTACCAGAGCACATCACTATTATACCCATTGATATGTGTCCAGTGTCTGTGTGAATTCACCTCACCTGACATGGTGTAAGATTATATAATTCTATAATTCCCAGCCTTGAGAGCCAAGTTAGAGGAACTCAGCAAGAACAGAATCTGCACTGTATGCTTGGGTTACAAGAGCAAGAAGTACATTTGATTACTCGTTTAAGATTCTAAATGACAATCTTTCTCTGTGAAGCGCATTCATAAGTCTGTACAGCGTCTAATAATCCATAATAATGGCATGGGGTCGGCAGAAGGCTTTCTGGTGAACTAAGGACAAGCACAAATCTCTGGCATCCTTCCCACACCATCCATTGAGTGAAGTGAGCAAACTGTCTTGTGATTTTTAATCCTCTGAAAAGGATTTTCATAGGCTTTTGGCTGTATATTATTTAACCTGCAAACGATCAGTAATGGGGGCATCCCGATGGAGGGGCAACAACAGTAAAAGTTTTAGACAAGTGTTTAGTCAAACAGACATTCACTAATTTACTACTAATTCAAAAGATGCCAAGTTTTATCCCAAAGACAGAGCCGACATTTCAGGACTTGTGTATATGTCTGTTGTCCTTTATAGTCTGACACATCTAAATAAAATGAATTCTGGAAAGGAAGCCTAATATTGCTCCTAAAAGTTATATTTGAATGGACTACCCTAGAGGTTATATTATATTTCCAAAAAGAGGGCAGATTTGTCCTTACTGGGAATCATCAGTGCATAGACAGAGAATTTTGGTTGAGGAGCTACCATCCCCATTTGTTTGTAAAGTAGAAGGAATTCTAGGAATCCCAGAATCAATCCTACAATTTCCATGGAATATAACTAGAGGATGAACCTAGCTGTCACGGCCGGCACCCAATACTAGAACAAATGCCAAGGACCCTGGTCTCGGCTCGGCTTCACCAGTAGTGTGACCACCTTTGGGCTTCGGGAGGAGCCCTCAGCTTAATTGGGTGCCACCTGGACTTAACGAGGGGTACAAGGCGAGGTATTCTGGCTGGCAAAGGGGCACGACCGGATAGCAAGAGTCTTTGGGCAGAAGGTCAAGGACAAGGCGTCTGGTGGAAACGGAACAGACCGGATCAGGACAGGCAGATAACAGAATCGTCAGGCAGGCAAGGGGTCAAAACCAGATAATCAGACAGACTAGGTAAGGCAGAAGGATGGTCAGACAGGCTGGGTCGAGGCAGGCGGATATCAGAATCGTAAGGCAGGCAAGGGTCGAACCGGGTTGTCAATCAAGGGGTTAAACAGGAAGAGTTGTAGGCAGGCAAGGGTCAGGATACAGAATGCAGAATAGTCATGAACAGGCAGGGTCAAACACGGATAATCAGTCAGGATAGCAAATTCAGGAACAGGTAGCACAAAGCTCAGGAAACCACAGGATATGATCCTATAACGGGCACTGGCTACAGGTCTGAATGGACCTTAAATATTGTCCCAATTCGCACCAAAACGTGTGCAATTTGCCGCCAATGCGCGCTGGCACAATCACGCCAGCGCACCTGCGCCTTTAAGAGACACGCAGGCGCGCCGGGCGCGCCCTAGGAGACCAAGATGGTGCCGGCAAAGGAAGGATAGGAGCGGCGCAGCGGGAGTCCATGCCAAGGACGCGGCGTGGACCCCGATGCCCACTAGACCACCAGGGTAGGTTCCTTACACTAGCCCACTGGGTTTTAGATTTTCAACTACAAAACAGTTTTTGCCCTTAATGGGAATCTGATCCAATCAGCACACTGCCTGGCTGTGCCTTAAAATCCAGTGGGTGAGGTTCCGCTTCTAGGGTATCCCACATAAATGGAAATTTTAAGAGGAATACTGGGCTTCCGTCACAGAATTCTGACTGGTATTCTGTTTAAAATAAATCATTTTATTGCTTGATGTGGGTTATTAGAAACTGTGCCTGATATAGATATCCAGAATGCTCGGAACCTGGAGTTTTCCTAATAACAGATCTTTTCATAATTTGGCTCTCCCTACCTTAAGTCTACTAAAAAATAATTGAAATATTAATCAAACCCTATAGGATTGTTTTGACTCCAATAAGGATTAATTGTATCTTAGTTTGAAACAAGTACAATATCCTGTTTTATAATTACACAGAAAAAAAAAAATATATATTTTTAAATTTAGATAAAATGGAGTCTATGGGAGCCTTCTCTGTAATTCCAAGTTTTCTGGATAAAGGGTTTCCGAATAACAGATCCCATACCTGTATTGCATTTCTCACATGGTAGCTTACATCAAGCCAGAGATTGTAGATCAGAACTACAGTTCAGCATCGGCAAAGTTTACTCTGAATAACTGGACAATCCCAAAACGATGAAAAAAAGGAGATGACATCTCTATTTAAAAAAAAAAAGCTAGATACAAGGGTTTTCTTGTGGGAGGGAAATATATAAAAATAATAATAATAGTGACTGTTTTACCAGCAAAAATTAAGAGCTTTCTCAGCAATCTGAATCACTTTACAGTCACATAAAAATTCTAGAAAATTCTTTTGCATAATTTTAATTATAATAATATATTGTGCCACGTATATTGTCCAGTAGCTGTTAGACGGCACACCCAAAATGAACTTCCTATTTGGGGTTGCCATGAATATGTCTAAACCCTGACAGCAAGGGCACGTGGATGATCACAGCACAGGCCCATGTCAGCTTTTTTAATATATTGGTGAAACACTTTAAGTTATGGTCCCCCTAGCAATGCCCACAAAGTAAAGTAATGTAGACAAGCCACCCCAATATAACATCACATCTTCTCTTAAAACTGCACATGCATATATATTGTCATTGAATATACTGTACATTGCTATATTTAAAAGTTCTTAACTATTGGACCATCCATTTGTCATAAATGATCTCACATTCATTATTCTATATTTGTGTTCTGCAGATTTCCTCCTTTAAGGGAGAACTAAAGCCTAAAAAAAGAATATGTCTCAAAGTGTTTTATCTCAAATACTAAACTTAGACAAGAGTTTCAGCATGGTGTAATATTAATTATCCATACCTTCAAAGTTCTACACAGTAACTGCTCATCTTCTGATCTTGTTAGGACAAATATAGAGTATACATGCCCACAGGGCATGTGGGCCCGATACATGTAGTTTTCTATACTCCTAATAAAGGAAGGTTTTGCTCATAAGCTCATAATCTCTGTGTCACGATCGCCGCCCGGAGCAGGACCAGGAGCTCCGGGCGGCGCAGCTATCACTTCCGACGCCGCTCCCAAAATGGCGGCGCCCATGGCCGCCACGTGGGTAGCGGCGCCGGCGCAGAGACGCCTGCGCGCAAGTGCGCAGGCGCGAAGACGTCACAACGGCGCGACGGACGCAGGCGCAGCGCGTCGGTCGCAGACGTGCTGACGCCGACGCAAGGGCGCCAAAAAACCCCTTTAAAAGGACGCCTGAGGCGCCAAGATGGCGCCCGAAAATAGGATCTCGTTCCTGAGAAGATTCCTGGGTTTCCTGCTGCTATTCCTGTTTTGATCTCTTGTTATTGACCCCCTGCCTGGACCTTGGACTTTGTTTGTATTCTGCCTGCCTTGTGACCTGTTGCCTGAACTCCATTACCCCTTCTGCCGAATCCCTGGATACCGCGATCCTGTTCCCTCCTGAGGGGCTTCCTCCTAAATCCGGACTACTCCCCAGAGGGAACTCCCGGTTCCCTGACACTCTGCTTATGGTTCTGGTGAGGAGAAAGAGAAAAAGCCCTGAGCAGGGTGATTTGAAGGGAAAGACAGTTTTTAATGGAAAAATATAATTTTCCCTGGAATGCATACAGACATATTGTCAATTTCCCAGCTACCTCCAGTCATGTGGCTTGTGCTCTGATAAACCTCAGTCACTCTTTACTGCTGTACTGCAAGTTGGAGTGATATCAACCCCTCCCTTTCCCCCCAGCAGCCTAACAATAACACAATGGGAAGGTAATGAGATAGCAGCTCCTGAACACAAGATAACAGCTCCCTGGAAGATCTAAGAACAACACTTAATAGTAAAAGCCAAGTCCCACAGTTACATAAAGTAGGAGAAATAACAGCCTGCCAGAAAGTAATTCCATCCTAAAGTGCAGGCACAAGTCACATGACTGGGGCAGCTGGGAAATTGACAAAATGTCTAGCCCCATGTCAGATTTCAAAATTGAATATAAAAAAATCTGTTTGCTCTTTTGAGAATTGGATTTCAGTGCAGAATTCTGCTGGAGCAGCACTATTAACTGATGTGTTTTGGAAAAAACATGTTTTTCCATGACAGTATCCCTTTAATAACAAAATAATAACAAAATAAGATTTCAGTCCAACTTTCCTGTTTCTGATATGAGCATTTTGACTTTGGTTTCACTTGTCACTTGTCGTTTTGGTTTCAATCACTGTCACTAGTCTTTACATTGCAGTGGTTACTTTAATTCTGTTATAGACAAGTCTGTGCATTTCCAGTCCTGCATTAAACTCACTTCTTATTGGCTGGAACTTCAGTGTCAACTGGAAGCTATATGAGAGGTCTAGCAAAGCTCAAATATGATAGTCTTGTAGTTGTATTGTCTTCTGTCACTGGTGCGATGCATGGATGTGTGCAATTGTTAAATTAATGACTTATTATTACATCAATCTCTCTAGTAAATCAATTCGTTCTGTGGTTCATTTCTTAATTATACCATTACTTTGCTAGAGGGGTGGAGATTTAAAGCTGCATATACCTTTAACCCATAGCATATACCTTTAACCCAGCCACATGCAGCTGGCTGAAAAAAAAGCTAATCACTGATTGGTTGTTATAGGTTACTGTCCAGGTTCAGATTTGCCCAGTGTTTAGAAATAATCACAATTGAATCTTAAGAAAGAAACCTAAATATTTTGTATGTGTTAGGGCATTATGGTGGATACAGCTATTGAGAAAGCAAGATTTATATAGCGATGGTAAAGATGGGCTGGCCGAGTAGAGATTATTTATACTGGAGAAAAACAGATTAAGTAGGAAGATGACCACAAACCAATAAGATGTCTGTTTGCCTAATCACTTGTAGTCTTTCCCCAAATTCCCCTAAAATGTCACAAACTGTGCAGAAATAGATTCTATGATTCATATATGAATATATTGATGGTATTATCTGTGTGTGTGTTTCTTTAAGCATTTTTAGCGATGGGCGAATTTCTCCCAATTCAATTAGTCGAAAATATTCAAATTTCTCACGAAATTCACGAAACGGCGATAAATTAGCGAAACTCGAATTTTGACGCCCGGATCAATTTGCGTCAACTTTGCATTTTGAAGCTGGTGTTAAAGTCAATGGGCATCTGAATAGTGTTGACGCACGAAGGTTTTGACGTGAGTGGCTTTTTCGATGCACGTCCAAATGATTTTTCGCAAATTTATTCGCCGCCTGGCGAAACGTCGAAATTCTCCTAGAATTCGCATCTGCCGAATGTATTCACCCATCACTTTTTCCCACATTACTGGCTCAACATAATGGCCAAAGGATAAGCTTTGAAGAACTTGCTGTACTCTCATGTTGATACAGTAATGCCACGTAAGCTGCAGTACTGTACACTTTGATGACATGTATAATTATATCCATTACAAATTCTGAGTAATTACATTACAGAGATTAGTAAAGATTATTCTTATGAATAATGCCTTGCCTGGCATAATCTACGGCAAATGCTTTCAATACAACTGCTCTGGTGTGTGGACATTGTTCTTCATGATACAAACATAATTATTTGGGGTTTATTTTTTTTTTCTTATGTCACGGTACTACATGCAGCAGAGATAATGCCATACTTGTTTGCAGTTGTAGTCTTGTCTAAGTTTTAAATCTTCTTTTACATCTCCCATAATCCTCCTAGTGTTTTATGATCCTGTTAAATATCCCCTCCTTCTAAATTTTCTAGTAGTCTGTATGGACAGATATCCCATAGTGGGAGAAGTCAGATGACATCTCAATCCTCCCATGTAGGATCTGATTTTTAATCCCTGGGAACCACCCAATCATATTGCATTGAAATTAAATGTGCATGTGAGCAGCTTACGGCAAAGTCTCCCATCTGTAGTCAAGGACTCTAAAGTAAGAGAACTCTCTGCTCTACCGATTCATCAACAAAGTAGTTTCCAAAACCATTTTCACCATATTCACATGCAGTACTTTCAAATAAGAAAGGATATTCCCCTCTGTATTACTTGCTGGAATCAAAACCATTCACTGTTACTGAATTAGAAAACAATATTCCGATTATAGAGCAGTATCATCAATCTAGTGCAAACAATCTGTATTTAATACATGCTTGAAATACATGTTGTTTTTGGTAGATACGACTAGTTACTATCACTAATAACTAGTAAAGCTCTTATAAAAGTTGGCCTACACCAGTCTCACCTAAACTGCAGCAGTCATTCGCTAAGATCACTTTAGCACTAAACGCCATGACATTTTCCCTAATGCCACCTGTGTCCAATGAGTTTGGATTTTCTATTGTTTTAGGAGCAAGTCTGCTGCAACTATCGATCCAGCTTGCAGAGGGAACCTTGGAATTTCTTCCATCTTGAAGGTGGTGGAAGTTCCACAGTTCTGCGTCAATAGGTGCACTTGTGTCTGATTCAAACAGGAGGCCAGACAGAAGTAACAGTGTCATGAACAATTAAAGAGGAATATTTTGGGATGAAAGTATCTTTATGAATAGTGTGCATTTTGTACAACAGCTGCATCCATTTTTGCACAACCACAACTGTGTTTGCAGACAGTGGAGTAGCCACAGTGCATTGGCCCCCTACAAAACAATGTTTGGAGAGGCTCAACACACAACGCAAACCCCTACCCGCCTCCCCACCTGATTCCTCCCTCGTCGGCCCTCTCCGCCAGCTGCTCCCTCCCCCTGGCCCTGTGTCCCAGATAGAAGCTGGGGAGGGGGGATTTCTCTTGAGCTATAGAAGAAGCAGACCCTGTGTCCTGGGCCCCCCTGTGACCGCAAGGTTTGTTTTCTCTATAGTTACACAACTGGTTGCAGTGGTATATGTGTCCTATGGTATCAGCATTGTGCAGCCCTTTTGATTACTCAGAGGCCACCGTGAGGTCCTTCATATCTTACCTGTTGCCCACCACTGGTATAGAGTTTAAACTTATTTTAGCACTTGGAGGTCAGTTGCCTTTTATACCATTACTACAGTGCATATCAATCTGATGTTTGAAAATGCCTTTGAAATATTTTGAATTGGAGATGCTTTTGCATGATGCTGCCATAAGTAACATATGGTGTAACATGCTGTGTAAGGGACTGGGATTTTTTAGTCACTTAAGTGGCTCTACAGTAAAATAAAACATGTTCTACCAGTAAAATTGCAAGAGATACACCTCAAATCAGCAATACATAAAAAAATACCCATATTAAACATTTCATAAAGAAATCCTAAATTATTCAGGCCCAACAGAAACTTTGGAAATTACATAGTAAGCCAGTTCCTTCTATATTTTATAATTGCCAGAATGCGTAAATCTTCAAACAGTGGTTTTAATTGCTCCTCATAACCTGTGCTAAAATGTAAAGGCATTTAAAATGCTGTTTTATAGAAAGGAACATAACCAGCAATAATGCTTGTCATCTTTTATAATTTTGTAGGTGTGTTGCTGTTTTGATATCTGTAAATGGAGGAACAATGACATGCATTGCCAGCACTTTAGGCTAGTAAAATACAATGACAGGGTCTTTTCTGTTCTACAAGAGGACCAAACCCATTTGTCTGAATATAAAATGAGAAGGTGACTGCTCTTTCCTCACAAGGACTTGCTTGAGCTTCAGTTGTTGTCTGCTCTTTTTTGTCTTGCCTTTAAACAAGCACCATGTCGCAGCATTCTATTTGCGGTAGCCGGGGCTACAAAAACTTCAGCTCAGTTTCAGCTTGTTTGCCAAAGAATGTGAGCAGGTACAGTGTTAGCTCCATCTCTTCAAAAAGAGGGGATGGAAATGGCCACAGAATGCAGCCATGCTTTAGCAGCAGAAGTGCTTATAATGTTGGCTCAGGCATCCATAAGATTTCAGGGGCCAGTCACCATCAAGGAAGAGGACATGGATGTGGTTTCAACTATGGTTTTGGGCATGGAATGGGATCTGGCTTTGGAGGAGCTGGTCGTGGTTCTATGAATGGAGGTATCACAGCTGTTACTGTCAATCAGAGTCTTCTGGCACCACTCAACCTGGAAATTGACCCAAACATTCAAAGAGTAAGAAAGGAGGAGAAAGAGCAGATCAAGACTTTGAACAACAAATTTGCCTCTTTCATTGACAAGGTAAGATTTTTTTAGATGCTCAAATGTTCTATTGAGATCTTTTTCTATTAAGGTTCTACGTAAATATCAACATAAACAGCACTAACCCCCCCCCTCAAATTCACTAAATTCTAGTGGATGCTTCAAAATGACTTGTTCCATTTATTTTTTTCTTATATTATGATTTATGTGTGTGCTTCTTCAACCTAAACCTCCTGCCAATAACTCAACCATACGCTCTGTTAGTAGTGCATTGCAAAGTGCAGAGGGGAATCAGATAGAGCAGGTGAAATCTGTAAGTGACTCTCAGCATGAGTGTGTTGGTTGAAGATGGAAAAATTGTTGGGTTGAGGAACTCACAAACCAATTTTTGGATTTATAATTTTTTGTGGGTCAGATTTAGTGATTTTTAAATTACAGAGGTAAGACCCATTAAGTATAATGCATAAATAGCAATGGAAATTACTGAGCACTGTAATGAAAAGCTGATTATCTTTTCTGTTACAGAAGACTGATGATTGGATAGATTAATACATAGACACTGCATAATGCAATATTATGTTTGTTTTAGGTGCGATTTTTGGAGCAACAGAATAAGATGCTTGAGACCAAATGGGGTTTTCTACAAGAACAAAAAACGGCCAAAAGTCACAACGAGCCACTATTCGAAGCTTTTATCGGCAATCTTAGGAGGCAGCTTGATTATTTGCTGGGCGAGAAATCACGTCTGGAGGGAGAAAGAAAGAATATGGAGGATGTAGTAGAGGATTTTAAGCGAAAGTATGTACCTAGGAATAATATACAGTAAAAACGCTCTAGTGTATATTTGAGCTCTTTTCTGTACAATATCAGATACAATTTCAAAATGAATATGTTAATCCATAGGTATGAGGAGGAAGTCAACAGGCGCAGCACTGCAGAAAATGAATTTGTGGTATTAAAGAAGGTAATTGCTACACATGAATATTGGGGAAAAAAAGAAACAAGGCAATTTTATTTATATTTGAAATCTCTCTTTCTAGGATGTGGATGCTGCATTTTTGAACAAAACTGAACTGCAGACCAGGGTGGAGTCCCTAACTGATGAGGTTAACTTCTTCAGGACTGTGTTTGAAGCGGTAAAATCATGTTTTTTAATGATAGTCTTTGTAAATCAGCGATGGCTAAAATACACACATGATATAATGCTAAGGGATAGCTGAATCAGTGGGGAAAAAATGTTCTACATTATACCATGTACTTAATTTCTATGGTACCCTAACCTAGCATAAATAACAAATCTAATTTAAGATAGACACTAAGATAGACTTCAGATAGATAGACACCATTTAGTGTAACATTTAAAGTTTACTCTTTAATACACATTTCTTTTGTAGGAAATTGCCCAACTCCAAGCTCAGATCTCTGATACTTCAGTCATTGTCTCCATGGATAACAACCGGAACCTGGATTTGGACAGTATCATTGCCGAAGTGAAAGCTCAGTATGAGGACATTGCCAACAGAAGCCGAGCTGAAGCTGAATCTTGGTATCAATCCAAAGTAAGAATTGAATGTACTAGCCAGCTTTTTATTGCACCAAGCCCAAGGGGTGTATTGAGTATCTTATTTAGATTATTGTACTCGGTTAATGAAAAACCTTTTGGTAATATTATTTGACTACCTTTTATATCATCTTTTTCTGCAGTAAGGCAGATGTGAGACTTAGATTAAAGTGTATCATTAGGAATTCTAAAGTCAGTCATTTTGAAATTTATACAGATACCAGTTGGTTCATGGGTTCAGGTTTTTCCAATTGAAATTCCAATTCCAATCTAGAAGTAGTAAGATAGAAGTAGATGTCAAATTAGTTTCAAGATGTTTCCCAGATAATAAGTGCATCACAAGTATTTTTTACTAGAAATTATAGATATGTCTCAATGGATAAATCATTTTGACAGAGAAATCATTTTGGGTTATGGAAAAGACTGGTTAAATAAGCGTGATTTTGGTGTTTTCCAGTAAGATTCTATATAAAAGCACAGAAGGGTTAATTTAACATGGGTTGGCATGAAGCAAAGTACACAGTTTATGAGCCCAAAGTGGTGCCCCTTAGTGTTGGACCTCTGAAACTTGCACCTTTACCATTAGTAAGTGAGCCCTACAGGGTGTTTTTTCCCACCAATACCATTATAATGATAAAGCAATACATTATTTAGTCACATTAACTCCAGAATCTGAAAGCCACAGTATGAATTCAATGCAATTTTTTTTTTTTTTTAAGTATGAAGAGATGAGACTCTCTGCCGGCCAAAATGGAGATGATCTGCGCAACACCAAGAATGAAATTGCTAATCTCAACAGAGTTATTAATAGGCTAAGGGGAGAGATTGAAACTGCAAATGCACAGGTAAAATCTGCATTTAAATAGCCAGAGAAAATTCCTATAATATGCCATATAAACACACTATACTGACAAAAGCTATCATGAGCTCCCAGTTTTTGTTAAATCTTTTAAAAATTATTTTAACAGCGTGCTAAACTGGAAGCTGCCATAACAGAAGCAGAGGAACGTGGAGAAATGGCTACAAAGGATGCAAAGAAAAAATTATCTGACCTCGAGGAAGCTCTTCAGAAGGCCAAGCAGGACATGGCTCGCCAGCTTCGTGAATACCAGGAACTGATGAATGTGAAACTGGCCCTGGATATTGAGATCGCCACCTACAGGAAACTCCTTGAAGGAGAGGAGGGCAGGTGGGTACCTGGAATCAAGAAATATTCCGATAGTAATGAAAGTGGGGCTGTACAATGCTTCTACAATGAATATTATTGTTGTTCTAATGCCACACTGCTCATTGTATAGTAGTGCAAACCCTGCAGGGATTGGAATTAGAGCCTTAAATATCATTGTATTTAGGCAATCAGTTCACAGAACAGAAGGAACAGGAAGAGCAACAGGAAATTTTACTCTGACCTAATAAATATATGAAAATTAGACTCCCCTGTTTGGCTATACATTGAAATACATCTTCAACTGTGCATTGATTGGATCTTTTTATCATCTCTTTAACAAAGACAATACATGCAATTAATTATCTCCCTTATGTCAGTGTTTTATTATGAATATCTCACTTTCTATCAAGCTTTCTAGAGTGATTTCTTTTAAAACTTAGAGACAGATTAGGTTTTGCATGTTGCATAAGAAGCAAAATTATCATAATGATAAGGATAGTTCCCTGACTACGGACATATTCCATTGATAACCATCAAGTAAGATGACATTAAAGTCATGACATTAAAATACAGTTCAGCAAAGTAGCAAAGCAGCAAAGTGTCAGCCAAGGCCAGGCCACCATGATGATAATATAGTGATGGGCAAATTTCTCCCGTTTCGCTCACCCAAAAAATAGTGAATTTCCCCGCAAAATTTGCGAAACAGCTAAAAATGAATGAAAAGCGAATTTTGACGCAGGCAACAATTCCGACGCCCATTAAAGTCAATAGGTGCCTTTAATTGTCGCTGGCGTCAGAATTGTCACCAGCGTCAAATATATTTAGATGGCGGGGAATTTTCGTAGCAATCTCACTAATTTATTCACTGGCGGTGAAACGCAGGGATTCGCCGCAAATTAGCATCTGGCGAATAAATTCGTCCATCACTAATGATAATCCATTCGCTGTATCCACCCCTCTTTGTCAGCAGACATTGCAGGTATTGTAGGGCCCACAAAAACTCTACACTCTATTGGAGGTTCTTGAGGCTCTCCAGAGAAAAATGAGAGTTGACTCAAAAGGTAGAGGAGGCCTAAACATTAGAGACCAATACTTTACCAGTTAATCGCTAAAACAGTTCATAAAAAGAAAAAAGAAAGAAATTAGAGATTACAGATTCAGAATAATAATACATAATCAGAGATATATTGATATCGAAATATATTATGTCTAACTTAATATTTGTGGGACAAACAGAGAAAGCTAAATTTGCACAGAAAATTGAAACACGAGCTAAAGCATGAATCTTTGTTTTTAGGCTTTCAGGGGAAGGTGCAGGATCCGTAAAGATCTGTAAGTATCAATATATTTTATTTTTATATTTGTTTATTTATTTGCAATTAAAATGGTTCACCTTTAAGTTAACTTTTAGTACGTTTCGGAATGCCCTATTCCTAGCAACTTTGCAGTTTGTTTTCAGTATGGTTTTCAATTATTTGCTTTACTCTTCTGCCTCTTTTCAGATTTTAAATGAGGGTCACTGACCCAGGCAGCCAAAAACTTTGAGGCTACAATTTTATTGTTATTGCTACTTTTTATTAGTTTTATTTCTATGCAGACCCTCTCCTTACCAGATAGCAGCTGAAATTGCAAATGGTCTCAGAATATCAATGTCTCTATACCATAAGTTAATATAATGGTGACTACCTCTTTAAGGCCATGTCTGGTTTATAATACTTAACTATACATTTGTCTTCTTTCCAGCTGTGGTGAGCTCCACTGTTGGAGGGTCTCATAGCGGCGGAAACAGCTTCCACCATGACAGCGGCATGTCTTCCGGCAGTGGGCATGGATGTGGCGGCATGTTTGGCGGTGGAAGTGGCTTCAGTTCTATGGGAGGAGCTTTCATTTCCAGAGGAAAGCATAGCTCTGTTTCATCCTCAGGCTCCAAAAAGATGTAAATGTTTAATACTTGCAGGTGTTATTACTGTTCTAGGATAAATTGCTGATATATTGACTGCAACAGTGACTAACATCTTATATTCCTATTCCTATTAGCCCACAGACAAAAAGATATAAGGATAGGTTCTAATCTCAGTCTACTCAATACCCATTGAAAGACAGCAAACATCAAGACCCTGCCCATCTTCCATGTAAAAGATTAATGGCCTTCTATAACAGCAGGTTTAAATGCTATAAGCAAAACAATAACTTCATACAAAATGCTCTTTATTGAGCGTCCGAGAAGTCATAAAGAGGACCAACTCAGTAAGCCTTAGTTTTACGTGGAAGGATCTGATTGATTGCTGTGGGTTACTAGGAAAACTTAAAATTAAACAATTGTCGTATTGGTTTCTGAGGCTATTAATTATCAGCAATCTAGACAACTAGCCGGTAAAAATGATATGAGTGCCACTGTTACTTTTTAAGGTGGATTTGTGCAACTATCCAACTGTTCTGACTTTAAGCACTAAAATCATATACCAGTGGGTTCTTTGATATGTGTTCCTTCAGCTGAGGCTACAGCTCCCTGCATTGCTGACAGAGGAAGTTTGAAGTTGTAAATCAGCTGAAGACTTTACAGTTCCTGTGCTTGAATCAAATTCTAACTGATGTACATAGAATCCTGCACAATTTCTACATCCACCTTTATGTAAAAATGCTTTTTTCTTTTTTGCTTTCTCAGATAATCATATCATGACTGCCTTGCATGCAAATAATGTCTCTGCTTCACTTATGGCTTACAATTCTTTGTTTTTGTCCAATAAACTATCAGTTGCCTGCATAATATATGTATTCATGTCTTTGCTGGATTGTGTCATTATTTCACAAGAAGACTGCAAGGGAGGGGTGCCAGCAGGAACTATATGAGCATTTGCACTGCATAATCTTTGCACCCAGGCAGTCAGTTGTATAATAATGCTGGAAAATAGGTGGTGGAAGAGTATAATTAAGGTATCTGTACAAGTGCCAAGTACAAGAAATTCTATATCAAGGCAGTCCAACACATGGTACAGCATTTTAGCGCTCCAGTTCTAAACAATAAGAAATGTGTACAAGCACAGACAATAATTGACATTAGTGTAGTAACAATCAATAAGAACTCTTTAGCAATAAGCTTTTATTAGATCTTATAATGAATACTGATATATAGTATAACCCGGTCAGTTGCAAATCAATTATGTGATCTGGCACATGTTTGCAGTCAGTGGTCAAGAATGTATACAGCATAGTCATAATACGAATTGGCCTATGGGCAATCCAACAACTCGCTTACATCATTTGCACTATATGTAGATGGTAATCAGTATTCATGCAATGTCAATGAAATCTAGCCTCTCTTCTTTGCTATTGCCTCACGATAAAAAAAAAAAGTGCAGAAACCTACCAAATCCATTGCCAACTGATAAGTCTCTAGAATGCCAGCACTTCTGCTGCAGGGACCAAGTCACAACTCTTTATCTAAGTAATAATCAGAGTGGCAATTACTATACAGGATTATGACAAGTCTCTATAATCATTGGTCATGGGTCCTTCATTATAAGTACATCTATTGAAACCAACCACTTAACGCTAATAAAATAAAGTGTAAAGTCCATTTGCTCAAAAATCATATACTGTATGACTTGAGTAGAAGCTTTACAATTCAGTAAGGAAATGGATGAGCAGCTCTGAGGTAAGATCACAGAAGAGAAGAAAAGAATTAATATATAGTAAAAGAAACAAGCAAGTTCGAATTATAAGCACAAGTCAAAGCCGGAAATGTAGAGGCATCCAATTAAAAATACACCTAAAAAAACAAATCCAGCGATGAATTTTCCCATTAAATAAACATTACATAAAGGTCCAAATGGTATTCGACTTCTTAGTCCTGATGAAGGACACCAGATACTTGAAACTTCACTACTCAAAATTCTACTAGTGGCATCAATTTGCTAGTTATGAGTTGGTTGTTAGTGGAACTCTGTACAAGATCACGTGCACTCTCGTAAGGGAGACGGCCCTCCCAATCTCCCAAGAAAAAAGATACCTTTCAAAGAATTCCATTCGTATCAACATATGATACTAACTTTAAGTTTATTAAACAGACAATACTTAAATATTGGGGCATCCTGGAGAGGGATCCAAAAGTGGCCAATCTCTCCTCCAATTTTTTCCTACAAAAGGGGAAGAAATATTGAGGACTTGATTAAACAAAAAAAGACAAACATTACATCAAAAAAAATTCCTACCGGAACCTCCCCATGTCATAATTGTGGCCACTGTAATGCAAGGCAGTCATGATCTTGTTGATTGTTTGGAGATGGTCCTGGGTAAGAACTATTTATGAACGATGGGCAATTTTATTGGCAAAAACAGGGCACCTCGATGGGTTTGGCGGTCGCGCCATCCCTAGCGAATCTTTTCGTATTTGGGCTAGAGAAGAAATTATTCTTAAATGACACATAATTACCTTATATCAGACAGCATTATAGATATGTGGACGATACATTGATTATATGGGATGGTCCCCTAAGAACATTTGAGCAAATGGTGAATGAGGCCAATAGGTTCCATCCTACAGTTCAATTCACCTTGAAACTTTCCTTGATGTTAACATTAAATTCATAGATAACAGATTAATAACTGGGTTGTATCGTAAAACAATGGATAGAAATAATCTGTTACATGTTAAAAGTTGCCACGATCCCTGTGTGTTGAAAGCGATCCCCAAAGGACAGTACATGCGAGCAAGAAGAATAGCGGGCAATGATTTCCTTTACAGAGAAGCAGCCAATGACCTCACATTGCGTTTTGTAGAGAGAGGTTACTCTAAAGGCAAACTACAACATATTGCTAACGAGAAATTACATAGTAACATAGTAACATAGTAAGTAAGGTTGAAAAAAGACACATGTCCATCGAGTTCAACCTTTTTTTTTTATTAACTACCTATCTGCCAGTTGATCCAGAGGAAGGCAAAAAACCCATCTGAAGCCTCTCCAATTTGCCTTAGAGGGGGAAAAATTCCTTCCTGACTCCAAAATGGCAATCGGACTAGTCCCCGAATCAACTTGGACTATGAGCTATTTCCCATAATCCTGTATTCCCTCACTTGCTAAAAAGACATCCAACCCCTTCTTAAAGCTATCTAATGTATCAGCCTGTACAACTGATTCAGGGAGAGAATTCCACATCTTCACAGCTCTCACTGTAAAAAACCCCTTCCCAATATTTAGGCGGAACCTCTTTTCTTCTAATCGGAATGGGTGACCTCGTGTCAGATGGAAAGACCTTCTGGTAAATAAAGCATTAGAGAGATTATTATATGATCCCCTTATATATTTATACATAGTCATCATATCACCCCTTAAGCCCCTCTTCTCCAGCGTGAACATCCCCAATTTGGCCAGTCTTTCCTCATAGCTAAGATTTTCCATACCTTTTACCAGCTTAGTTGCCCTTCTCTGTACCCTCTCTAATACAATAATGTCCTGTTTGAGTGATGGAGACCAAAACTGTACGGCATATTCTAGATGGGGCCTTACCAGTGCTCTATACAGTGGAAGAATGACCCCCTCCTCCCTTGACTCTATGCCCCTTTTAATACAGCTCAAGACCATATTTGCCCTTGATGCTGCTGACTGGCATTGCTTGCTACAGCCAAGTTTATCATCTACAAGGACTCCAAGGTCCTTTTCCATAATGGATTTGCCTAGTGCAGTCCCATTAAGGGTATAAGTGGATATTTTTACATCCCAGGTGCATGACTTTACATTTATCAAAATTGCCTCGAGAGCAACTACTACAGCCTAAAAAACACAATACTGACAGGAATAGAATGATGTTTGTAGGGAGATACGATAAAAAAAACATAATATAGAAGAGATTATTAAAAAGTTTTGGCCAATTCTGCAATCAGATGACATGTTTACCACTGCCTGGATTAAAAAGTTGTTTGCAATAATACTGCTGGAGTTCCTCTTCCTTTTCCTACACTTGGATCATTTGCAGCAGTTGCAGCACAGAGCAACTATTAAGGATTTGGACGCATACCATTTGGAAAAGCTGTGCTAACCACCATCCCCCTCTTCTATTTGGCCACTGTAATGGCATCATCAAAGGGGAAAATATAAAGCACCCACTAAAAGGTATACCATATAAAACCAAGGGTTTCCATACTTGCAACTCAAAGGGGGTAATCTACTGCATTAAATGCCCTTGTGGCATGGCATACGTGGGCAGGACACAAAGAACAATCAAAATCCGCTTAAATGAAAAAAAATCAGTAATAAGGAATTATCAAGCAGGGACTGAGGATAAAACCAAGAAGAAAAAACAGGAAACAACTTTCTGGCCAAACATTTTTATGAGAACAAACACAGGATCTCATAAATTCGTTGGCAGGTTTTGGAAAAAGTATATGAGAAACAGGGACTAGACTTTTAACAAAAACGATTACAACGTGAAAGTTATTGGATATGGACTTTACAAACAGACTCCTAGAGGGTTAAACGAGGAATTTAGTTTATCATGCTTTCTGTAGAATTATTGTTTTGTTATTAAACCACTTTCTCTTACTTTACAGATATTAATGGAAAGAAACAAAAATACATCCAGGGTGAGGTAAAAAAACATTTTGTCCCATTTTTAGGGAGAGCTAATTGTCTAGCGTTGTATAACCTTGTGATGTTAACACTGTTTATCTCTTTGAAACTGATATCATTGTTTTGCAATTGAATACTCTGTATAACTGTGTGAGGTTAAAGCTGGCCATAGAGGCAAAGATGCGATCGTACGAATCAACATACGATTGGACTTTCCCATCTCTCGACCTGCCACTAACCATTCGGATCAAAGTCTTACCATTCAGATCAAATAAAGTAGTAGAAGAACAGATGAGCCGATGTTCTGCCCCTGACAGCAATCGTACGATAGTTAAAGCTAGTGACAGTCTCCCACTGAAAATCGTATGATCGGCAATACATGCAGAGATATTACCCGCAGCCGACAGAAATCTTTTTACCTGTCCGATCCACCAAACGGCCGATCTCCGCCAGACGAAAAATGTCGCGACTCTCCACACACAGTCCAAAAATCGCATGAATCCACGATTCGTACGATTGGATCGTTGTGTCTATGGCCAGCTTATCACGTTACTTTTTATTAAGCCTAAATTGGCTACGTTTTTGGGATTGATAATAATTGGCAACATTATTTGGACACTTTTTGGACACTTTTTCTATTAATTGGACATTGGACAAGTGATTACTTTATTGGGGTTGTTTTTTTGGCTATATAATGGGTATGCACGTTGGATTCTGTATCACCTGATGAAGGGGAAACATTGTGACGCAATAAATGTACCAGGGGTTGTACCCCGGTTTGAATAGCTTCGTGTGCCAGCCTTTATTGTTTTTCACATTTTGGTTGTGAGTGGAATCATCTTGACATAGAGTGTGATGTGATGCCCTAGTAAATATTGAATTTCTTTCTCTCTCTAATAAGTGTTCAATAATTGATAGGATACAGGAAAACAACCCCCCATACAGAGAAGTGCAAATAGTGAGGCAGTTCCAACAGTTTATTATAGTTTTAGAGGCTTACACAACAAGGGCAAATGCTGGCACCTCCCCACTCTAGATCATTAATGAGGAAACTGACTTAAGTACAGTACTATAAAATGATCTGCATTGAAAAAATCTATTCAGTCACATTGGTCATGAGTGGACCGATTGTTGCAGTTTGCTTTGGGGAGCAACTGAGCTCATCTAGGGCAACGTGGAGTCAGGTGGGCTCAGTAACAGCACTATCCCTGCCTCACTATGGGGATACAAACCAGGACACTGATACAACACTATTCTTCTAGCCCTCAAATGAATTGCTAGCTCTATATAGGACAATTGCTCACACTTGAACCGCATCCTCCACTGTCACTACTCCGGCAGTCTGCACCCTGCAACAATGGCTCCGAACATGGTTTGTGTCTCAGAGCAGAGTTCTTAAAGGGAATTCTGTTTGTTTGCCTGGTCTATGGGACTGAATAGCTGTTTTTAAAGGAGAACTAAACCCTAAAATGAATATGGTTAAAAATGTCATATTTTATATACTGAACTTATTGCACCAGAATAAAGTTTCAGCTTGTCAGCAGCAATGATCCAGGACTTCAAACTTGTCACAGGGGGTCACCATCTTGGAAAGTGTCACATGCTCAGTGGGCTCTGAACAGTTGTTGAGAAGCTAAGCTTAGGGGTTATCGCAAATGTACAAACAGAAAATGAGGTTTGTCTGTGATATTAGCTGATGCTACAGGGCTGATTAATACATTCTGGTGCTAATTGCACTGGTTTCTGTGCTGCCATGTAGTAATTATCTGTATTAATTTCTAATTAATTATTGTAATATTGTGACATTTCTATTCTGTATATACAGTATATTGTGGGTTGGTCCCTAAGCTCAGTAAGTGACAGCAGCACAGAGCATGTGCAGTGAATCAGCAGAAAAGAAGATGAGGAGCTACTGGGGCATCTTTGGAGACACAGATCTTTACTGCTAAAGGGCTGTGGTTGCCTCGGGCTGGTACAGAATTCCAAAACTTGGGGGCCGATTCACTAACTTCGAGTGAAGGATTCGAAGTAAAAAAACTTCGAATTTCGAAGTGTTTTTTGGGCTACTTCGACCATCGAATGGGCTACTACAACCTTCGACTACGACTTTGACTTCGAATCGAAGGATTCGTACTAAAAATCGTTCGACTATTCGACCATTCGATAGTCGAACTAGGGGGTCGAAAAAACTTCGACCCCCTAGTTCGCCATCTAAAAGCTACCGAACTCAATGTTAGCCTATGGGGAAGGTCCCCATAGGCTTTCCTAAGTTTTTTTGATCGAAGGATATTCCTTCGATCGTTGGATTTAAATCCTTCAAATCGTTCGATTCAAAGGATTTAATCGTTCGATTGAAGGAATAATCCTTCGATCGCACTATTTGCGCTAAAATCCTTCGACTTTGATATTCGAAGTTGAAGGATTTTAATTCCCAGTCGAATATCGAGGGTTAATTAACCCTCGATATTCGACCCTGTGAACCGGCCCCTTCACATTTCTAGATAAATTTTAGTTCCCCTTTAATTCAGATCAAGTTATATAAAAGTAACATAGTTATATTGAAAGTTATATTTTATAGTACTAAATGGGTTTTTCATTTCTAATTTGGATTTTTGTTGTAAAACTGAAAATGTAATTACCTGGCACACCACTATTGTTAAACTGCAAATCACTGCATATGTGGGTGGTGAATGTAATTCAAACTTTGTCTGCAAAATGTAAGGTACATCCCCCTGATCTTCTGTATATGGAAACAAATAAAATCACTTCTTGTTTCATAAACACAAGAGCATAATAAACTATGCAATATTTCAGTGATATTTTAATGAATCGACCCGACTGATGGATCTGTTTTAATGTATTTCTTCAAGTTCCCGTTTCCCATAGATTTGAACAAAGGCCGCATTTATATGTTTATATATTTTTAGAAACCGGCTGCAGTTTTAAGAAAGCAGCACGAGCCAAAGGCAGCAATAAAGCTACAGATTAATTTTAAAGATTCATTAAAAACAATTTAAATTAAATCCCCATTAAATAGAGTATCAGCCTATGTCTGTGTGAGCCAGACGTAAGGTGGATCCACATGGGTAATTAGAAGGTCTGCAAGGCACAGTAAATAAAATAAAGATATAACCGCAGATAAACATCACATGGTCACGTGATACAAGCAATCTACTGACACAACAAAAACAAATTCATCTTTTTAAAAGTTTTAAGGAAAAAACACACATACATGGTGTTATTTTTTTTTTCTTATTCCTGAGTATCAAACTTGTCCCTGGAGATAATTTCAATGGTATTCTCACCAGGAGAAATTATTGGCATGGGGCTAGACATATTGTTAGTTCCCCAGGAGCCCTCAGGTCATGTGACTTGTGCGCTCATAAACTTCAGTCACTCTTTACTGCTACACTGCAAGTTGGAGTGATATTACCCCCCTACCTTCCCAGCAGCAGCCTATCAACATAATGGGCAGCTCACCAGACAGCAGCCATCTGACACCTCTGCTGAAAGATTTCTTGCTAAGCTTGTATCTGTAGAAATAAGTCAAATCAACTGGACTGTGCTGTGCTGTGGTTTTTTTCCTTGAAGACGTTTCACCAGTCATCCAACTGGCTTTCTCAATTCGGAATATCCTGTACATAGGATCTTTCTTCGGTATATATGTCCTCTGGAATGTTTCTCCAATCAGCATAATCTGTTTATCATAATCCACAATGATGTCATTCATCCACTAGATAACAAACTGGGGGTCATCATAACGCTACATCACAGAGCAGACAAACTCGCCACCAGCACAGAGCCTAAGTTGAAAGAGATGGAACATCTCAGAGGGGCCCTGAAGATGTGTGGGTATTTGTGCAAACCAGTAGAAAAAGAGGCAGTAACACCAAGACTACTAGTGAAGGGGCAAAACAGGACAGGAGAAAGCCAGTTGGATGACTGGTGAAACATCTTCAAGGAAAAAAAACACAGCAAGTCCAGTTGATTTGACTTATTTCTACAGATATACCATGACCTGAATGAATGAAAATCTTCACAAACATTGCTAAACTTGTTCCGTAGCCCCACCTAGTGGTAGACATGAGAATTGCAGCAAAGCGGAAAACCCCTGCTTTTTCCTGCTTGGGTGCTATTCTCCTGTCTACCACTAGGTGGAGCTAGGGACCACTAGGTCATGGAGCTAGGGACCACTAGGTGGAGCTAGCGACAACCCAAGTCGTGGTATACTACAATGGAAAGGAAGGAAACAATAACTGTCTCAAAGTAGTTTCATCCTCAAGTGTTCACCTCTTCTCAAAGTTCAGGATCAGGCACAATGCACTGAGAGCCTCCACACCAATATTACAGCTAAAAAAAATGAAATAATAGAGTGAATTATTTGCAATGTAAACAGTGTAATTTAGAAATAAAAAGTAAGCCATAAAAATCATGACATAATCCCTTTAAACTTTAAGTGGGGAAGACACCCTGTAAAATTGCACTTGTTGTACATCGCAGATGTGCTTCCCACTGGGTCACCATGTTGCGCATTCCTGGTGCAACAACTCCATGTACCACATATACTCCAAAAATAGGCCAGATTAAATTTAGTGAGAAAAAGTTATCTCATGGTTTATCCCCTGAAAACTCATGAACAAGATGCAGTTGGAGGAGAAATAACTTTTCTACCAATTCAGTTCCATTTTTTACTCATGTGATAAACAGTAAATTGTATTGCATTTCAAATTGAATCTCGACCAGGAGTTTTCACATGATAAAGCTTTTGCTCACTGTATTTAACCTGGCCCAATGTATACAGAAAAACATATGATAACTTCACATTTTATACATAAATATATATTATATTATGTATTATACTATATTATAAGGAGCTTTACCTTTGTAGAAAACAGTCTGTAGGTTCTCTTCTATATTGAAGCCCATTGCAGCTTGCCTTAATTATATTTGGTACCTTTCTCTATTTCCAGAATCTCATGCCTTTAAAGATCTTTATTATGTTTAATGGGGTGGTTTACATTTAAATTAACTTTTAGTATGTTATTGCATGACCAGTTCTAAGCAACTTTTGAATCGGTCTGCATTATTTATCTGTTATAGTTTTTCTTAAATTATTCTGCTGACTCTTTCCAGCTTTCAAATGGGGGTCACTGGCCCCATCTAAAAAAAAACAATTTTTCAGTCAGGCTACAGATGTATTGTTATTGCTAATTTCTATTTCTCTTCTTTCTATTCAGGCCTCTCCTATTCCTATTCCAGCCTCTTATTCAAATCAATGCATGGTTTTAAGGTTAATTTGAACCCTAGCAATCAGGTTGCTCAAATTGCAAATTGGAGAGCTGTTAAATCAAAAGCTAAATATAATAAAAAATGAAAACCAATTGCAAATTGTCTCAGAATATCACTCTCTACATCATACTAAACGTCAATCTAAAGGTGAACAACGGTATTCGCCAACACAAATATTGCGTTTCCAAACCTTTTCTTATCATCCCTACAAATTCTCTTATCTGGTTGCCTATTTGCCTCGCCAATAAATTGCAAATTTGTAATCCAATATGTAAGATAGTCACTGGCACATTTAATACACTATTGAATAGCAAATCCCTTCTCTGTTACTTCTGATTTGTAGCAGGAAGGAAAACTCTCCATTAATTTGCCACTCCTCTCTTCATCCATATTGTGTTTGTTTCTGTTACTGTATGATTTTTTTATTCAAATTTGTGATCTCTGGTACAATAATACCTAAAACTTCATCTGCTTTCATAACTCCCAAATGTTTGTTTACAATTCTTTTCTCTCTCTCTCACATGCTTGGGGATTATATAAGTACGTTAGTATTTCCTGGGTTGCTTTTTCTAAATAGTACATGTTTCCTTTCTTATACCCCTGCTTTTTGTTCTGAAGTTGTAATAATCTCTGTTGAATAACCCCTGGCTTTAACCCTGTCAAATATAATCCCCATTTGATGTTCGTATACCTCTTCCTCTCAGGAATTGTTCTTTAACCTTCATCACTGACAATAAAGAAAAGTATGTAACCATTGGGGGTGGTGGTTGGTAGTAGTCAGCACATGGTTATTTGTATCTTCTTTTTGAAGGACTGAAGAACTTTTTTTTTTGTGTATCTTCCCTTCTTCTAAATTTCTTAATTAAAAATCTAAAAGCACCACCATAATAGGATGATACCATCTATGTAGCAGGGAGAGGCTCATAGCCAGTGTTAAAATGGTATATATCTTAGAACAAATGGATTTTGATTCGTTTTTAATACAAATTGGAATTACACAGAATTCATTTATTAGGCTCTATGAGACATTTAGTATACCACTATTCCATCTCTTTTTATACTGTGAGAGGCTAGAAAATAACAAAATCTATCCTGACAGGGAACAAGAGAGGCACATTTCGCACACGTTTGCCAGGCAACCTATACATATTTGGGCTAAACCTATTTTAAATGTGAGTGTCTGCTGCCCTCTTGTGCTATCTCTTTGTACAGCACCTATTACAAATTATATTTGAATATTATAAATTATATATGAATTATATATGTTGAGGAGATCAAAAAGAAAATGGAAGTTAAGAGCGTAGTCATTAAAAACTGTGACTCCAAGGGTAGATTTATCAAAGGTCGAGGTGGATTTTAGAATGAAAAAAATTCGAATTTCGAGCTATTTTTTGTGGACTTCGACTAGGGAATAGTCCAAATTTGATTTGAATTTGAAAAAATTGAAAAAATTAGAATATCTAAATTTATCATGTACTAAAACCTGCCGAATTGCTGTTTTAGCCTATGGGGGATCTCCTCGAACCTATTTGGAGTCATGGGTGGACTCTGAAAAATCAAAGATTTTTTGGGGAAAAACTTTGAATCGAATGCGCTATTCCTTCGATTCGTACGATATTATTTCGGCCAAATACGGGCCTATTCAATCGAAAACGGACTTATTTGACCAAAAAAAAACTTTCGACTTAATTTCGGTTGGTCTTTTTGAATTCGAATTTCGAAAGTTTTTTCAATTAGAAATTCAACCCTTGATAAATATGCCACTTAATGTCAGCAGAAAGGGGAACCTTGGCCATAAATGAGGCCAGATTATCAGGTGTGTATTATACTGTATCTCTTTTTGTAGATCTGGTTCCACAATGGAGACTGGCAATTCGAAATTTCCCTACTGGTAAGCAAGCGTCTATGGTGGGGGTCACTGCTGACATTTGTATAGCTAAAAACAAACATGGAGCCTTCAAAACATTTGTCTTCACCTGTCTGTTTCCAGCTTAGTCTGGACAGCTTTCTGTCACCACCTTGTTTCCTCAATAAAAGTTCCACATGAAATCCTACAAGGTCAAAAATAGCCAATAAGGTGGTTCTGGTATTGAACAGCAAAATAGTGTAAAGATGACAGTTACGCCAAAATGGAATGGTACAAATAGTCAAGTATTGGTTTGAGCCCATTGTGTCGTCACTGAGAGCTATGATAGTAACAAGATGTTTGTAGAAGTAAGTGTGAGTTCTATCTCCCAGCAGTTAGTTGAAATAATATTTGTTTCAAAGAGAGAAACTTGCTTTGGTACCGCTGAACAATTCATATTTATAGCACTCTTTAAAAACCATTAAAAGCTTTTTTTTCATTTTGCTGCACCTTTACGATTTTATTGTTTCAACGAAAGTGATAGAGAACTGCAGTAGGTCTCAACAAAAATACAGGCAAGGAAAACCTGCATATTGGATGTACAGAAGAAACTTTGTCTAAATTAACCATTTATCAGAACTAGTTTGCTCATTGTTTACCCTTTGTCCCTTAACTATCAATTGTAATTTAATTTTTGGCACATTTGGTACCAAATGTGAAACCAGATTTACCTGGCAGCATCATTGCTACTGCAGTTTTTACATAAACTAGAAAGCATTGGGGGATGTTGAAATGGCCTTATATTTCTATGTTGTGTCATATACACTATATGGCTGAAGGTACAGTATATCGACTCCCACACCCATTGGCTATTTAATCCTAAGAATAACATTGTAGACAAACTCCCTTTGTACAGCAGCTGACATTACATGGACAGGAATGGAATCTGTTATCCGGAAACCCGTTATCCAGAAGGTTACGAATTATGGAAAGGCAATCTCCCATAGACTCCATTTTATCCAAATTTTTAAAAATGACTTTTTCTCTGTAATAATAAAAACAGTTCCTTGAACTTGATCCAAACTAAGATATAATTAATTCTTATTAAGGCAAAACCAGCCTATTGGGTTTATGTAATGTTTAAATTATTTTCTAGTAGACTTAAGGCATGAAGATCCAAATTACAGAAAGATCCATTATCCGGAAAGCCCCAGGTCCCAAGCATTTTGGATGACGGGTCCTATTCCTGTACTAGTCTAAAATGAAAATATAATGAATTAAGAAGTAAAATCAATGACTCACATACAGTAATACATATTCGCAGACTTTGGTCTCCTTTCCAATGAGATGATTGTTGCTGATCATTCATGTGCAAACATACCTGCTTCCCAACGTGGACCCAGACATTACCTTGGCCTTTTCAATACAGACAAAGAGATGAACTAGTTCAAAGCAGGTTTCCTACAAAATCCTTCAGTCTAAAATAAAATATTATGGGGCATATTTATCAAGGGTCAAATTTCGAATTCTAATTCAAAAAGACCAACCGAAATTAAGTTGAAGTTTTTTTTTGACCGAATAGCTTCGTATTCGGCCGAATTCAAATCGTATGTATCGAAGTAATAGCTCATTCAATCAAATTCGAATCAACGAATGTAAATTTATTTTACAAATGATATATATTTATAAGATTATGAGAAAGTAAATACACAGGATAAAGGGCTGTTTGGCAATGTCATCAAACAAGGGAATCTTTGCTTCATTTTGCCATTTGGTCTTCAGGTCAATGAATGGATTACACAAGGGAACCCAGGCAGAGAGGACCCAGTCTTTAGTAATCCTCAACTCACTGGATATTCTGCCCAGGCAAAATCAGAACTCAAGTTGCTATCAGATATTGGGCCAGGTTCAAATTAGGATGATAAAGGTTTATCACATCAAAAATCACTGACTAGCTTCAATTTGAAATGCAATTCAATTCAGAAAAAATAATCTCCCTGTTTATGTTAAAAATCTATTACATTTGGATTTTCTCCTCAAATTTAATCAGAACCATGACTTTTTATATGATAAACCAAGAGAAAACGTTTTTTCTCTCTGAATTAAATCTGGCCCACTATTTAAAGGAGAAGGAAAGCTACCGAAGCTGTTTATTGCCAATAGATTAGCTACAACAGTGCAAGCTATAACATTATATTTATTCTGCAGAATGATTTACCATATCTGAGTAAACAGCTCTAGAAGCTCTCTTTGTTTGTTTAGGATAGCAGCTGCCATATTAGCTTGCTGTGACATCACTTCCTGCCTGAGTCTCTCCCTGGTCACTTAAAGCTCTGGGCTCAGATTACAACAGGGAGGGGGAAAGAGGAGTGGGAGAGAGGAGCAAACTGAGCATGCTCAAGCCCTAGCCCTGGAGGTTTAAGATGAAAACTGGAAGTCTGATACAGAAGCCCATGTGTACACAATAGAAGGAAAGAAATGTTGTGTTTATTTTGACAGAGGACTCAGAGCAGCACTACTTTGAGGGTCTACTGGTGTATTTATATAGACCTTTCTGATAAAGCTTACTATATTTAAGCCTTTCCTTCTCCTTTAAGAAAGCAGTAATTTTGGGCTGACACGCTGGCCAGCCTGCTGCTGACTTGGTCACGAGAGGTCAAATATGTAGGGAAAGTTTCATAATTTATGGTCAAGATAAAAAACCATTTATTTAACCTTTTTGCCATCGGCCAACGCTGTGTGAATCATGAATTGTTTGCCAACCTGTGATTCACACAGAACAAAACAGAACCTGGAAACGTTTCAATCGGTGAGCTTGGCACTTAATCGACTTCAATTAGTTGGCTAAAAAGAGACTGGTCTCAAAATAAAGGTACTTATCTTTTGTCATACCGTATTGTACAGGATTTGCTTGCATGCAATATTAAATAATTATTATAAAGAGCAATTACTGCATATAGTGATAGTATCCCTAATGCAAAAATGTGCCATTTCTATTTAGTTCTACATTTCCATATCCTTTTTGAATCACTAGACAACAATAAAGATGGGCCAGCACTGTTATCCATAATACAGATTTTACGGGGCAGATTTATCAAAGGTCGAATTTCGAAGTGGAAAATACTTTGAAATTCGACCATCGAATAGAATCCTCCGACATTCGAATTCGAAGTCGGAGGATTTTATTCATCGTACGATCGTACTCCGAACGTACTTCGAATCGTCGATTTTCCTTTGAATATAAAAAAAACTTAGAAAACTGCTCTAGAAGGTCCCCATAGGCTAACATAGCACTTGGCAGGTTTAAGTTGGCAAAGTTTTGAAGTCAAAGTTTTTTTAAAGAGACAGTACTTCGATTATCGAATGGTCGAATAGTCGAATGATTTTTACTTCGAATCGAAGTCGAAGTAAATTCGAAGTTGTAGTATCCTATTCGATGGCCGAAGTATCCAAAAAATTACTTAGAAATTTGAACTTTTTGTACTTTAAAAAATTCACTCGAACTTAGTAAATCTGCCCCTACGTATAGAAAAAAACAAGCCATTGGCACCCACCTATTTGGTATACTCAATAAAGCTGTTAGCCCATTTAAGTATAGAGTAAGTGGGGCAGATTTACTAAAGGGTGAAGTATCTAACTCTAGAGACTTTTTGCCAGAAATCCCATCCACAGGGACATCCCCAATTCACTAACAGGAAGAGACATCAATTCACTAGCGAAAGAGACCATCGCTAGCGTTCGTTTGCACTCTATCACCAGAGTTTCCTTCGCCACCTCACACCAGGCGAAGTGCTGAAACGAAGCTACATCTTCCTCAATCTGATGTCAGTGACATCATATCCTGTACCCCGGAAAGTCATAAAAAGTGTAAAAACACCCAGGCTACTTTTCTTTTTTTAAAGCGGAATTACCTTCAAAAGTCTATTAAACTATTAAAGATTTTTGTGTGAATATTCTTTTAAAACATTTGAAGGGACTGCCACATATATTTTAGGGTGGGCTCATGTCTACGGCATTAGAGGAGCTTTTATGTTTTTATTTAGCTCCCTTGGACATTTGTAATAAAAAGTGCCCACTTCAAGCATTTACATCAATATCTCTAAAAAAAGACGTGTATACAAATTGACCTAAGCGTAAGATTATTAGTGAATTTTCGCTAGGCACAAACGAACGCTAGTTAATCTCCACTATGAAATGCTTGCACTGAAGAAGTATCCGTAATGAAAAGTCGCCAGCGTTTGGTGCTGGGGACACGACTTTGCATTTTAGTGAATTAGCGTAGTGGTAACGAATTTGCGCCTGGAAAAGTGGTGCAAAGTGTGCAAAGCAGTCGCAAGTGACAATTCGCCCTTTAGTGAATCTGTCCCAGTGAGTTGTACTGGCAGTGAAGGCCGGTTTTCTGGTTTAGGCACTAACCAACAATGTTCATGAAATGCATCTCCCTCTGACTCACTGCATCTTCCGCTGACATGAATCATTTTTTGATTTGCCTTTACACCAAACGGCAACCTAGATCTCCAAGTGATTTTTTTGCCCTTTACAATTGTAGTTCGGTGTGCCCTTTATGATTTCGATGAAGAACTGAATTATGCCCTTTTATGTTTATGATCCTATCCTAATCTCATGAAATAATCATTATTGTTTGCAAACACCTTTGTATAGCCTTTAGCACTTTAATTTAGTATTTTATTTTACATGGGAGCTTAAAGAAAACGCCTTCCTTTGTTGTTTTAGCCACATGCATTTCAAAAAAGAACAGTACAATGTGGATGCAAATTTCACAAATTTCCCTGATTTCTCATTTTCCCTGGTCCTCTGAAAAACATGAAATGGGGGTTCTAATATATATACTGTATATATATACACACAGTACATATACAGGGCCGCCATCAGGGTGGGACAAGTGTCCCGGGCCCAGCAGTGCTGCAGTTTTGAAAGAGCAGGGCCCCCCTTAAGAGCGTCGAAGCTGTGCGGCCATTTTTGAAGTCCCGAACAGCCGAAATGCAAAAGTGCCAAAAAGCCGAACAGCCCGAAACGGCGGAAAGACCCGAAGTCACGAAAACAGACGAAATTGAAGTCCTGAAGCCGCGAAAAGGTCCAAATTCACGAAAGGAGGCGAAGTTGAAGTCCTGAAGCCGCAAGTTCAATTCTACTGAACACCAATTTGTGTTTTTTTATTTTTTTAATCCTCTGGCCACCAATGTATTATTTTAATATTCTATAGGCCCCTGCCACCAATGTTTTTTTTAAAAATATTTTTTGGGGCCCCAATTTTTTTTTAACTTGTAAGGGGGGCCCTGGTGCCAATGTTTTTTTAAAAAAAAATATTTCTTGGGGCCCCAATTTTTTTAACTTGTAAGGGGGGCCATGGCACCAATGCTTTTTAAAAAAAACTTTTATGGGGCCCTTGCGGCAATATTTTTTTTTAACTTATAAGGGGGCCCTGACCATCAATAGCTTTTAATAACTTGTGTGTGGGGGGGTTACTTTTTTAGTGCTGATGTCTGTGTGGTCTTTTAACTGTGATGTGGAGTGGGCGGGATCTGGGGTGGGGCTTGGGCGCCAGTGTGGGCAGAGGGCCCCAAAAATTTTGTTGTACGGGGCCCCGTGATTTCTAATGGCGGCCCTGTGCATATATATATATATATAACATGTCTATTGATAGGTCTGGATAGGTGTGGGTATATATATATATATATATATATATATATACAAAGAGCAGAAAAAAGCCAGCACAGCTCGTTTAAAAAGTCTTGTTGCCTGGGTGCTAACAGCAAAATAGTAGTGTATATCTGGAGACAGGCGAGCACACACAGGTCTTAGTTGAAAAGCAAAAGGTGTTTATTAAACAAAAAAACTAACGTTTCGGCTAGCACTCTAGCCTTTCTCAAAGTACAAATGCACAATAAAAACCAACCTTTTAAACCCCCAGTGGCGGGAAGGGAGGGAAAGTGACATCATAGGGCCAGGAATGTTAAGTGGATAAACAGTATGCAGCAAAAGGGGCGTGAGAGTAAAGTGAAGTGAAACCAACAAAGAAAAAAAGAAAGTTAATAATATATACATATCCAGGCAAAATATATTAATGTTAATATGAACTTTTTCCGCAATTACTGCTTGCCTGGATATGTATATATTATTAACTTTCTTTTTTTCTTTGTTGGTTTCACTTCACTTTACTCTCACGCCCCTTTTGCTGCATACTGTTTATCCACTTAACATTCCTGGCCCTATGATGTCACTTTCCCTCCCTTCCCGCCACTGGGGGTTTAAAAGGTTGGTTTTTATTGTGCATTTGTACTTTGAGAAAGGCTAGAGTGCTAGCCGAAACGTTAGTTTTTTTGTTTAATAAACACCTTTTGCTTTTCAACTAAGACCTGTGTGTGCTCGCCTGTCTCCAGATATATATATATATATATGCATTAGGGGTAATTTTGAGGGATTGGACTTTAAAGATTTTTGGTATATGCCAATCAAAAATAAACTGTAACAATGTGTTCTGTGTGGTTATTGCCACAACCAGTTAAAGGAACCCTGTAACTACTACCAGGGACATAACCCTTTGTAACTGCCTCAAGGGTTATGTATAGAAACAAGTATCTTTCCTTATAGTATTTAATGCAAGCTCAGTTTTCCATGCATTTTATGGCTTTGTGTTCCTAAACATCTCAGATGCACCAGATGCCTTTGGCTTCTAAACTGCTTATCAGTAAACTGACTGCACAATAACTGAATGCCATGGGACCAGTAGTAAATGCATCAGTAAAGGGTTTGCTACACATGGTATACCAGTAACATTGTGTTGGCTTCAGCAGTTTCCTGCGGCACGATCTGATGTCATGACAAATATAACTTACATTTGGTAGAACATAAGTCAAGAGTTTAAAATAGCTTGTGAAATCTTCTAAAAGGTGAATAAACACCATTTTATAGGAATTAAAAACAAATCCGTGGCTTCAGGCCCTTTAACATTGTAACTGTGGCACAGTGCCCAACTTCAGGGAACTGGAAATGAGAGATGAGAGATATAAGGATTGTCTGCATGTTCCCACAGGCTCTTACAGCAAGGCTGCATTTATAGGATATAATGGCAAGACGGCTTAAATTACTTTTAAACTCAGTTTGTTGTCTGAGCAACGACAAGTTGGAAGGTAGAGAAATAAGAAAAAAAAGAACTCATGTTTCCTGTACCTTTGCCAGCACCCTGCACCAGTTTAAGCACTCTATTCCACTAAACTTCTAATGGCAGTAAGATTTTGGTGTTACTGTGTCATTATAATATAAGACATGTTATAATTAGGATTCTAATGGGAAATACACATATACAGGTGCTTACATGTGCAGAAAATATCTTACTGAATGATTCATGTTGTCCACAGCAGCACTTAATCTCCTGGTCTTGTTAGCTTTTGACCTCCCATGAACCATTTTTCTACTTTTATTCTTCTCGCTGCTAGAAACTTGCACCACACACTAATGGTTCCATTCAGTCTGCTCCAAGGAAATGCCACAAAGACTCTAGGGAACCCTGGAGTTACTGCGTCTTGTAGTAATTCTAGAGTGCATATAAAGTACTAATGCCAATTGTGCATGCTTTTAAATGTGCCCTAATGAGCCTTAAGATATTTGCTTTAATTTTTTTAATGTAGTTCAAAGTTAATTGCTGGTTACTGTGCGAAATGTGCATGTTGCAGAGAAAGACGTGTTCACAATCTATTGACCTTAAATCTACCAGTGTGTAGAGGGGTACATATAACTGGTACGCTCCCAGCATGGGTATGAGGTAGGCCTTTACTGTGTAGAGTAACCATCTCTCAAGTGAATGCCATGTATCAGGAAGACTTTATTAAAGGCAGCTGCACACAGGGAAGGACAAAATACAGCACTAAAGCATAGATGACACAACATTTCAGTTACATACAAATAAAGTTAGCACACTCATGAGCATCCACTCACATTCTCACTAGGCACACATCGTTCTCTCTCTTTCCAGAAGCCTCCAGTACCTCTGTCCTGTGAAAGACATTAGCAGAGTGTTGTGTGAACTTTCAGGGGCTTCCTGATCCTTATCCCATGAATTCCCTTTTTTCTCCTGGCAAGTCCATATACAGTCCAAACTCCACTGGCTGTCTCACTACAGCCCATAGGCCCCTCTACCACCTAGAAATGGACACTCTATTCCCTAACTAGCGCACAGTTGATCAGGGTCCTAGCCCCATCACTACCTCCTTGTTGGGGCCAATAGCTGCCCTTACCCTTAGTTAGACACCTGGTGGCTTAATGCAGCCTTCTACTGTTCCACCTCAGTTTTCAGTCTTACCTTCAGATCCTGTCAAGCCAAAGTGGAAGTGACCAGCTCAGAAACTCTATTTTATAGACTCCTGAAGGAAAATTCCCCTGCAGTTCAACCTTATGGCCTGGTCAGCCACCTGCTGGCTGACTAACATATTGCCTAATTATGACAAAATTAAATAGTTGGCTCTGAGCAAAGAAAAAAAAGCAAGCCCACTCAGAGGAAAAGGAAAGTGGGGTTCTAATGAAGGGCTGAAAGAAGAGATTAAGCAGGTGACTGTATATGGGGAAAATTTATATTTTTTTGAGAAAAATAAACCATAACATTTCATATTTAATGATTAATAAACCACATTTTATACTATATATATATATATGCGAAATAATTCTAATCAGGAGATCCTCGAAAGGCAAATAGTGGAAACTGCTGATAGATTTAAACAAAGGGGTTACTGTCAGCATGTAATCACTAAATCCATTGAAAGAGCCCGGGATCATTAAGCACAGACACATGATACCCAGCATAAAACATGTCAGAATGAACAGAATCGTTTCATTCTGACATCCAGTTTTACTACTGGTTCCATGGCGGTGAGGAGTATAGTCGAAAACAGTTGGCCAATCTTGAAAAGTGACAAAAAATTATCCCAATCGCTTACTAAAAAACCTTTGTGGGGATATAAACGTGGACCCAATTTAAGAGACCTATTTATGCAGACAGATCCAATCAAATGTTATGAGTCTGGTGGTAACATTTTAAGTAAACTTAACAAAGGTTGTTACAAATGTGCGGGTTGTATTACGTGTCGATACATGTTATCAGGTAAATCTTTTAAACATCCCCACACTGGCAAAGAGATCATGATTAGACACCGCATTTCTTGCACATCCACACATGTCATTTACATCATAACTTGTCCATGTGGTTTGACATATGTTGGGAAAACGCAGAATACCCTACGTGAGAGGATGGGTAATCATAGGTCTTCTATCAAAAAAGCTTTCGAAACTGGAAAATCGGATCTACCACTACCACAACATTTTTTAAAAATGGGTCACAATCTCCCAACATTTAAATTCATGGGCATAGATTTAGTTCCCGAACCTGCTGGGGGGGGGGGGGGTGATTGGGATCGCATGCTACTGCAAAAGGAGGTATATTGGATTAAAATGCTAAATACCATTGCCCCCAGAGGACTTAACAAGTACTGCTCTTTTACCTGTTTCTTATGAGTAACTATAAATTTTATACCATTTTATGTATTTTCATTGACAGATAGTAATGAATTTCTATGCAAACAGCTCACCTCTTATGGATTGAATAGATATTGTTTGTTTTTAGAGTATTTTATGACACTTTTAACACTATATTCACTACAATGTCACTATAAAAGAAAAATATTTTTACTAAATTTATTACAGCTTTTATGAGTATTTATAACATGTGATTATGCATTTTTATATATTAAATTATATGGTTCTATGCACTTTGTTTTTCAGACCAAGTTAAAATCATCCATGTTCGCTGGACTTATGGGCTATCTAGGGTTAAAATGTTCACTTGATATGTGGGCGTGTTCTGGTGAAGGTTCACTGGTGGGTGAGTCTATAAACTTGTCTACACTTGCACATTATATTTATCTTGATAAAGGTCCCTGTGTGGACCAAAACGTCGATCCAATAAAATAAGTTTTATTTTGATAAATCCCAGTGTGCTGCAGCTTTCTACATGAATATATATATATATATATATATATATATATATATATATATATAATATATATATATATATATATATATATATAAACGTTTGGCATTCGGCAGTAAAAAGGCGCAATCAGCTGACTGTTGCACTAACACTTACAACGAAACCCTCTCAACTCAGTGAGGCATGTTGGGAATTTCACAGATATTTCCAGTTTGAACCCAACACACAACTAAAATCTGCACATAGCAGTTAAGCAACATGTCAAGCTCCTTTCCTTTCCTTCTATCATTTTATACTTCCATATCATGGTTAGTAGGTGTAACTGAGCTAAGTGTATAAGTGCCCCCAGCAGCAGAAGGTAAAACACATTATTATTATTATCAACATATAAAACATACTGTATGTCCCTTACACTTGATTGTAAAGAAATAATGATCCAAATTAAATCATTATGCCAAAGCACTAGAAGTTTGAGTCGATAGGTCATGATGGGGCAGTGTGCAAAGTGAAAATATGGGGCACAAAATGTGTGTGTTGGACAGGTCTGAAGGGCACCAAAGGGTGTAGCGAGGGTGCCAATGACTGGGAGGAGGGATGGCAGGCCAGGGGATTGGTGATTGGGGGTTTTAGGCTGGAGTATTATTGGTGGGAGCAGAAGGGGAGGGCAGATATATATAGCAAGGAGTGCCTTACCTGCTTCCTCTTCCCTCAGGATCCTGGAGCGCTGGTGGAGCTGCTGTCCTCAGTGTGTCCGGTTCTCCATGATGGCCGATTCCTTAGAGGCCCAGGTGAGGGAGAGATTAAGGCAGCAAGGGACAGGCTGGGTGGATCAGCTTTTAGCTGAGCTGATCCCCTCTCCGGCTGCAGCGGTGACAGGTCGCAGCAGGTCTGCTGCTAAGAACACCGCTGCGGGTCCCGCTCGTCGTTCCCGCCCCCCCTCCCGGCTCAGTCCAAGTCCCCCTAGGCGGAAGTCCAGGAGTGCGGCTCGAAAGGCGCCCGCCATTGCCGCTTCTCCTAGGATTCCAGCGGGTAGCATGCTTCCTCCTGTCTCCACGCCTGTTAGGCCCCCGGTCACCAGAGCGCGAGCTGCTGCGCGTGCAGCAGTGCGCGCTTCCCCTCCCACTGCCACTTCTGGCCCGATAGTGAGGCTGCCTCCTGCAGCTCTTTTAGTTTCCCGCAGCTCCCCTTCTCACAACTCTCGCAGGCGGCGTTCTGCGCTGCAGACTGCACCTGCTCCACCAGTAACCAAACAGCACACTGGAGCACGCAGTACACAGGATATAGCTGTAACACAGCTTCAGGTGGCCCCAGTCTCTTCCTCTGAGGACAGTTCCCCCTCCCATATGTCAGCCAGCATTAACTCTGTGGTTGGGGGGTTTCCTCCAGCTCAGCAGGCTTTCCACCACGCTGCCATTTTACCCACCACTCCCAGCACCCCTCTTTCACATGCTAACCTAGCTGGCCGTGACTCGGCATCTCGGGGGGCTGACACGCGTATTCGCATTAGCCCCACTGGTGGCCATAGGAACAGAGGTGAACGACCCCCTAGGGATACCAGGGGTAGGCGAGGTTCACGGGTCCAATCCCCAGTACCCTCCTGTTCTTCCGCATGGGAGTCTCCAAGGCCATACTCCCCCTCCTCTTCCTCAAGAGGGAGTTCAGAGGATCGGCAGGGGAGCAAGCGTCGCCGAACACATCGGGGTTCCCACCGGTTTCACAGCTCGTGCCGGGATGACACCAACTCTCTTCAGCGGAGTCGGGATGCTTCTACACCCTTGCCTTCCAGATCTGGTGGGTATGACTGTACTGGGGCATGGGTGGGTACTGGTGATACTAATAGTGACGTTCTTGTAGCACTTAAGCAAATTTTGGGCAAATTAGTTGCCAATAGTCCGACGCCACCGACTGAACCCCCGTCGGCTGGCACATACAAAGATATCTATTTTTGTGGGGTTAGCCCGCTGGGCTCTCATTTGTCAGCGGAGACCAGGGACAAAATTTGGAATAATGAGTACATCGATATTTGGTCCCTGATCTCGCCTGATCAAGTGACGGTTGATAAGGAGAGGCGTTTTGACAAAAGCGAGGACAGGAAGCCTAGAGTCGCTAAAACGTTTGGAAATTGGCTGCAAGCCTTTTCGGTGCTTGCAGGGGTTATCGGTCAAAAACATCCCGAAAAGTGCTCTCAACTTTTTGTTTATCAGGATCTTATTTATGGGGCTTATAAAGTGCACGGGGGTTCAGCCTGGTGGAGGTATGAGGAGGAATTCAGGAGGAAGCTTGCTCTTCATCCTGATCTTGGTTGGGACATGAAAGCTACAGATGTGTGGATTCGGCTTATGATGGCCCAGCGTCCCCCTCCCTTTCTGTCGGGGGCCGCTGGGCACTCACAGGCCAGCTCTGCGGCCCCCAGAAGGCCGGGGGTTTGCTGGTTGTTCAATGAGGGTCATTGCAGATTCTTCGGAACGTGTAAATTTAAGCATGAGTGCTCCATTTGCGGTGGAGCCCACTCGGCCCTCAGGTGCTTTAAAAAGGGCAAGCCACTGTCAGCCCCTCAACTCCCAGGTAGAACAGAGAACCCCAGTGAACGTGCTAGCAATGTCACCTTGGTTAGATCGGTACCCCAGGAAGCGGGAAGCCGCCCTGCTTAGATGTGGATTTCTTTTTGGGTTTTTCATTCCTTTTCAGTTGAAATTCAAACCCTTGTTTTCCACTAACCTCAGGTCAGCAGAAGAGCACCACGGTGTGGTAGCTGATAAGTTAAGAAAGGAAGTTGAGTTAGGCAGGATTGCGGGCCCCTTTGAATCGTTACCTTTTCCCAACTTGAGGGTTTCCCCTTTAGGTGTGGTACCCAAGAAGGAGCCCGGTAAATTTCGTTTAATTCACCACCTATCATACCCTAAAGGCGGATCCGTCAATGATGGCATTAGTAAGGAGGATGCTTCAGTGTCTTATGCCCCCTTTGATCGTGCTATTGCATTGGTATGTAAGGCAGGTAACGGTGCCCTTTTGGCTAAAGCTGACATCGAATCCGCATTTCGGCTCCTGCCGGTCCACAAAGATTGTTTTCATCTTTTAGGTTGTTTCTTTGATGGACATTTTTACTACGACATGTGCCTGCCTATGGGTTGTTCAATCTCCTGTTTCTACTTTGAGGTTTTCAGTTCCTTTATAGAGTGGGTTGTCAGTTGCGAGTCAGGCTCTCATTCGTTAACCCACTACCTAGATGATTTCTTGTTTGTAGGCTCAGCAAACAGCAGTAGTTGTTCAGGCCTCCTAGCCACCTTTCGTTTTGTTGCTCAGCAGTTTGGTGTCCCTCTCGCTGAGGAGAAAACAGAAGGTCCTACTGTAGTTTTGACTTTCCTCGGCATTGAGATTGACACCATTCGGATGGAATTCCGTCTTCCCAGTGATAAGATGTTTAAGTTGCTAGCGCTAGTCGAGCAGGTAAAAGACGCCTCCAAAGTTACCCTGAAACAGCTCCAATCATTGTTAGGGCTTTTGGTTTTTGCTTGCAGAATCATGCCCATGGGTAGGGTTTTTTCCCGACGCTTGTCCCTGGCTACGAAAGGGGCGAAATCCCCCCACCATTATATCAGGATCACTCGGCAGTTGAAGGCTGATCTAGAGGTGTGGAAACAATTTTTGCAGGTCTTCAATGGTAGGTCATGCTGGATGAGCCATGAAGTTTGTAATCACGACTTATCCCTGTTTACGGATGCGGCCGGCTCGGTAGGTTTTGGGGCCATCCTTGGCAATCAGTGGTGCTTATGTGCTTGGCCCGAGTGTTGGGTTGAAGCTGGCCTTTGCAAGAATTTGACCTTACTTGAGATTTTCCCTATTGTGGTGGCGGTGGAGCTCTGGGGCGAATGCATGTCAAATAAAAAAGTTTGTTTTTGGACTGATAATTTGAGTGTTGTATTTGCAATTAACAACTTGACGTCTTCTTCTTTGCCTGTTTTAGCTATGTTGCGCCACCTGGTCCTGCTTTGCTTGACGCACAATATCTGGTTTCGAGCCAAGCATGTACCGGGGGTTTCCAATTCAGCAGCTGATGCTCTCTCTCGTTCACAGTGGCAGAAATTCCGGGATTTAGTCCCAGAGGCAGAGTCCCGCGGACAGGAATGCCCAACTACCTTATGGGAGATAGTGGAGCGCAGCTTATGAACATGGTCCGAACTTCGGTGGCCCCAGCCACTTGGGCGGCGCATGGTAAGGCTTGGGCTGAATGGTTTTCCTTGTTCCCGGTTACCACCTCCTGGGCACCCGATAATTGTTTTCAGGTGGCTGTGAATTACCTTTTACTTCTTCGGGGGCGTGGCCTTTCAGTTGCAGTTGCTAAAAAGCGATTGACGGGTTTGGCATTTTTGTTCAAGCTAATGGGGGTTGAGGATGTTACGAAACGTTTTCCCATATTGCAAGCCATGAAGGGTTGGGCCAGGAATTCTGTTAAGAAGGACTCCAGACGACCAGTCTCGTTTGCACTACTGTGCAGGCTTTTAGCTATTTTACCCAAAGTCTGTATATCCAGTTATGAAGTAGCTCTTTTCAGAACCGCTTTTGCTTTAGCTTTCTTCGCAGCATTGCGAGTTAGTGAACTGGTCCCGCAAAGCAAATCAAAAGCGGGAGGCCTGTTATCCGGTGATGTGCTCAGCAATTCCTCTTCCATTCTTTTGTGCATCCGGCGCTCTAAGACTGATGTTTTGGGTAAAGGGTGTTGGATCCCATTGACAGCGATTGCGGGCCCTGCCTGTCCATGTGCCCTGGTGTCTCAGTTTTCAACGATTAGATCTCTGGGTGACCGTTTTCTTTCACACCTTGATGGTTCCCCGTTGACCCGCTTTCAGTTTGCGGCCATGTTTAAACGTTGCTTGTGTCAGCTTGGTTTCAATCCTAGCGAATTTGGAACTCACTCGTTTCGCATAGGTGCGGCAACGGAAGCGAGTCTTTGTGGCCTCAAGGATGAACACATTAAAAAAATTGGTCGCTGGAAATCAGCGTGTTTTACAACCTACGTACGGCCTGATTTACTGTCGTTTTAATTTCTTCCAGGGCATCTGCATGCGACGGTTTGGATGGTTGGCCATTCCTATATTCGGCGGGCTGAACAGAGAGCGGCATGTCGTCCAGGAGGAGACACTTTGGGTTTTACAGGGGTACATTTTCAATGGCGTGGCATGGGAGGTTTGCGGTGGTTGCAGGTCTTACCAGAAGTAGTGGCCATCAGCAGGGTTACACCGCCCCCGGTCATATTGGTCATTCACGCAGGCGGCAACGATCTAGGCAGTGTACAGGTAGCGGTGCTGTTGTCCCTCATCAGGTCTGATATGGGCAGGTTTAAAGCGTTTTTCTCGGATATGGTGTTAGTTTGGTCGGAAATCGTTCCCCGGCTCTGCTGGAGGGGGGCGAGAGACCCGGGTGCCATTGAGAGAGCCAGGCGCCTTCTTAATTCCCGGATTTCCCGTTTTGTTCGTGACAGGGGGGGTATTGTAGTTCGTCATAGACTGTTGGAAGGTATGGATCAGGGCCTCATGTTGCGAGATGGCGTCCACTTGAATGATATCGGCCTTGATATTTTTCTTTCCGGTTTACGGGATGGTATTGGAGCCGCTCTTCTGCGTTTGGGTGGGGGTCGGAGTCCCGTGTAGGTGTACAGGTACTCCTCCGTGGCGGGGTAAAAGTGTCCTTGCCATTGGTTATCCAGACGGTATTTGGAATGACCTACATGCCCACCGCGGCTGCGGTGGCTGGCATTTGGAAATTAATGGTTGGTAAATTAATGGCAAGTTTTCTGTGTACCGTATGAATAAGAATCTGTTTAAATAAAAGCTGTGGCCGACCCTAACCCACTAAAAGGAAGTTTTGCGTCAGTGTTGTTATTTACGCTGTGGGTTACATTAGTTAACTGTTATCACACATTAATCAGGCATGCCTCCTCACAGTCTGAAGGGCACCAAAGGGTGTAGGGAGGGTGCCAATGACTGGGAGGAGGGATGGCAGGCCAGGGGATTGGTGATTGGGGGTTTTAGGCTGGAGTATTATTGGTGGGAGCAGAAGGGGAGGGCAGATATATATGGCAAGGAGTGCCTTACCTGCTTCCTCTTCCCTCAGGATCCTGGAGCGCTGGTGGAGCTGCCCACCCACCCTCCCGTCATTTACTACAGTCAGTTGTTTTCTGCAAGTTTTGTATGTTTGTCTAAAAAAAAAAAAAAAAAAAAAATACCAAAACAAAAATGTTTTTCATTGATTGTATTTCCTTGTCACAGCGGGGTAAAAGTGTCCTTGCCATTGGTTATCCAGACGGTATTTGGAATGACCTACATGCCCACCGCGGCTGCGGTGGCTGGCATTTGGAAATTAATGGTTGGTAAATTAATGGCAAGTTTTCTGTGTACGGTATGAATAAGAATCTGTTTAAATAAAAGCTGTGGCCGACCCTAACCCACTAAAAGGAAGTTTTGCGTCAGTGTTGTTATTTACGCTATGGGTTACATTAGTTAACTGTTATCACACATTAATCAGGCATGCCTCCTCACAGTCTTTGAACTACAGACACAGCACGGTCTGCATTCAGCAGCATTATATTTAGTATGGTGGGCTGGGGCAGTATATAAGCATGTCAGGTCCCCTCTTGCTTGCAGGTCAGTCGGATGTACAACTATTGATTGGGGCAAAGTGCTTGTATCCCACAGTGCTGTGCTGAACTTTACACTGAACTTTTGATACAGAAAAAATACAAAGTGCAGCAAATCCCACAGGCACAGTGCTCAATGGATGAAATTGACTGCCCTTTATGGATCTTGCGCCTTTATTATTAATAAATGTGCACTCATGTTTATCCATATCTGTAGTGTGAAACTTGGTCACTGTTCCACAAGAATTGCACGCCCTGCAGAAAATGCATGTGAAATTCCTGTCCTATTTCATTCTAAGCAGCTCACACACCAATAGCAGCATTCACACAGTCACATAACCTCCTCACAGTCATCCTACGGCAAATTTTATTAGAGGAGTCCTATTAAAGGGACCAAGGGTGGTTTTAAGAAAATGTAAGAATCTACTGTGCCCCCCCCTTATATGGGCCCTTGGCAGGTACCACTTGTACCTAAACCTTTAATGATGGCTCCATGGCCAATCATAAGTTACTGGAGATGCCAAATACTATATATGCATCATAACTCTTCATGCGTCAATGTAGAGACTCATTAGTCTTTAGTCTTGTAGTCCCTCTGCTTCCAGAAAATATGTGCACTGTCCAATATGCAAAGCAGAGGGGCATCAGGTCCCAGAATACATCACTTTACAATGGAACAAAGTGAGGTGGGATTACATTATCCCGTGTGTCTCTGGAATTATCTATATAGTTAGAAGTTGAGCGTATATATACACTTTTTCTCCATTAGCCCAAGTGACTGCTCTCATGTCGAAAAGAGGGGGTATTTTCCCTTTAAATAAACAGTGGCTTTAATGTAACAACCAACAAATAAATCTCTCGACAACATTTGATATCAAAAATCAATACAAACAGTATGAGCAAATATTTAGCCAGTGCCTTGGCTCAATGTGGCACTACTGCAACTCTTTAAAGAGATTAACCACCATGCAATTGTTTACTATAGGTTTGAACACAATTTTGGGTTCAAGTCTCCTCTTTGTTGCTTTCCCTTACATTGCAATATGCTTAATAATAGTCTGGATGCTACAGTTACAGGGATTTATAAGATAGGAAATAAGAATTTAGCCAACCCCTCTTCCCTTTACCTCCATTGGTGCATAAGGTGCAGGGCACTGTGCTCAACCTATAGGCACAACTGTTGCACTGCTGGAGCTGCATGCAGTTGAAGGGAGTATATATGTGCATTTGCCATCTTTGTGCCCCCCCCCCCCCCACAAGTTCAAGTTACTCCCATTTCCATGCAGTTTAATAATCTGCCAAATCTGTAGGGTTCCGATTCCGAACACTGTGACTGCAAAGGGACACAATTATTCTGGGGACAGCTATTGCTTCAGACACTATTAGGCTGCACAAAAAACTGTAAAGTGAAAAATCTTCGTACAGCACCTAGTTGTTTAAAATATGTTATTCAAATTCCTATAGCAGAACCCGGTCAGAAACATTTCAGGTCTTTGTTTGGCCTTTATCAAGCTTGATAAACTAGGACACATTTTGTAAGTTTTAATCAGTTGTGAGTAGTGATGGGCGAATCTGTGGCGTTTGCTTCGCTGAAAAATTAGTGAATTCGCGAAATTGCTGTAGCAGGAGAATTTCCATATTTCGCACAAATATTGCCCTTTGGTTCTTGGGGCTATTTCCTGCTCTCATTCAGACCCAGATTTGTGGCGAGGCCACAAAGGCCCGGGCCTAGGGCAGCAAAATGTGAGGGGCGGCATGCCGCCCAGTCGCTTTCTGTTGAGCACTGGGGATGTGCAGCTCCTGTGCTTGCTCGCGTGCGCTCGTGAGGAGGGGGGCAGTGCTGGCACTTGGACCACACGGCCCAGGGGCACTAGGACCACGCGAAATATGGTGGCAGCCTTGGGGCGGTTGAAAAGGAAATCCGGCCCTGCTATCACTGGCCATTTGACAGAACCTATCCTATTTCCCATTGTGAAAAACATACTGCACCCAAGGAATATAACTGGCATTTTAACTGGCAAAAAATACCCTGAATGACGTTTTGGAAAAATGGCAAGTTTATAGAATGCCTTATCTCCCAATATTTCTAAATTTTAAATGGGTTGTTCACCTTCCAACACTTTTTTCAGTTCAGTTGGGTTCAGATAGTTCACCAGAAAAAAGTATTATATATTTATCTTTTTTCCCTATTAATAACATTGGGATCAACCATCATTTTTACCGGCCATGCCATGCCGGTAAAATACCGTCCAGGTGGAGTCCTGTAGCGGGTCGGGTACCAGTGGGTTGCCCGCAAAAAAAGCAGGCACCCTGCTGAATGAGGGGAGTATAGATGTGGTTTGCAGGTCAGGTTGTGGATCTCATCTAAATTTCTTATCTTATGTACTATTATCCATATTTTACTCCTTTTAAAGTTTTACAAAACTTGTTTCTGTCCCTGTCCACTTTTGATGATGTCACTTCCGCTTTGCAGCAACATCACTTCCTGTTTGATGGTGGTCGACGGGTTGTGGGTCGGGTTATGGATTAGGCAGTTGCAGTCTGGGTCGGGTAGCGGATCAAAGTGGGTAAATATGCGGGTTGTGGTTTGGGTCACGGGCTGTAGGTTGCGGGTTCGTATCGAGTCCGGGTTTTAGGCAGCTGTTAAAATTTATACAATAGTTGCCATTATTCCCACAGATGTTGATTGAGAGATGTATCAACTAATGAAGCAAATTGTAACAGTTCAGAATATGAACCTGGATCACTGAGTCGAAACAGACTGCACCACTACTATAATACATAAATAATATACAGTAAACACTCTTCTATTTGGTTATCTTACCTTTTAATCTTAAGCATGGTATGACAGTTACAATAGAGACATATTTTTTAAAAAAATTCCTAACTTAATTCGTGGTTGGAGTTTGCAATGGCTAATTGAATAGAACTACTAGGAAATCATAATCAGGATAATCAACAAGATACCTATTATCTTGTTGATAATAGGTATAAGAAAATTACAATGACTAGATATAAGAAAATAACACTGATGAGCAATGACAGCTACACAGAAGCAGGTAAGTCCTTAAATGAACTCCAGTGTTGGAAAACAAGTCACCGTTAAAAGAAAATATAAATGATAGAATAAGCCCTATGAAATATTTCACCTTTAATATTAAAAGCCAGATAAGTAGATGTGCCAATTGAGTAGGTGTGTGTGTGTGCCGATTAATCTGTAGGATAAATTTGTTTGGTGTCAAAAAGTCACGCGTGGGTGAGTCATTGATTGCCACCCTGCTAAATAAACAGCTCATTCACAGTGCTAAGCAAATCCAGATAAAGTTTTTTGTGAAAAAGGCACAGTATATCGTTGCCTGGTATTTAACTGAAACCCATGCAGGTTGTGGGATGATCAGAAATTTTCTAAGGGGTTCAATTAGCTGTGTAGTACAGACTATGTTCACTAGTATAGAAACACAATTTGTCTGTTTATAGATGTTAAAAGACATTAGAGAAACAACAGGTGACAGAATGTCAGTTATTCCTCTGTAGTGATCTCTAGTGACTTTAGGCCCGTGTGATACAGAATGTATTGGCTAGCTTCTACTCTGTGTGTGTAGGACCCACCCTGCTGTGTGAATACGCCTGTCCTGAGTACAAGGAGCCAATTTCAAGCAAAAAAGCATTTCTAACGTGAATTTTCTGGCCCATTGTGTGAAATGACAGTCGTCTCCAGTGTCAGACAGGGATGTCCGGGCCTATCAGAAAACTTTACACTATAGGCTCCTAGTATTCTTTTCTTTATATTTCTTCCATCTATTTAGCCTCTTTGTTCCCATACACAACTAACTATTATAAAACAGGCATAATAGTTAGAAGCAGGATGATATTGAATCATCCTTCCGAGTCATACCCGAAGGCATGGGCTCCGTTGTCCAAGCTGTTCCCAGCTACCGCCAGCGAACAGCTCGAACGGGTGGGTCCCCCTTCACGGAAGCTAGGGAGGGCCCACCACCCCGCCCCCCCCGAAGGGGTTTGGGGACATTTGGACTCCTCTTCGCCAAAGCTAGGGGGAGTCCCGTCTACCCTGGGTTCTGCCGAAGCTTCCCCCAGGGCGTGTCCAGTGGCCTGCGAATCCAGCCAAAAGACCGTGACCCCATCCAGGGTGCTCAAACCAGACACAAAAAAGGTGCTGGAGTGGGCGGTGCAAGGCCATTGGTTGCCTTTTGCAAGGCTCTGGTTGGCAGCCAGAAAAAGAAAAGACTTCCCGCCCACCTAATGGTAAGAGCAAAGGAAGTGAAGCTTTGATTAAGCATGGGTGCATGTGCATCTCCCCTGACTCAAAACGCAAATCAGGGGCCACCCTCATGGGAGCACAGCAACCCAGCTTTCATCAAGCTTCCGCTTGTCAGCCTAGTCCAGAGGACCAATGGTTTCTCCGTTAGAAGCAGGATAACCTACTGACATGCAGGGTTTTCCTTCTATCCCGGCAGTGGACTAGTCTGACACAAACAAGTTACTACACTTGTGGGGCAGAAGAGGGGCAGTCAGTCTTATTTATAAACACTGGGCAAATTTGCACCTGGGCAGTAACCAATAGCTACCAATCAGTGATTAGATATTTCCAGCCAGCTGCAGGTTGAATGCTGAAAGCAATCATCTGATTGGTTGTTATGGGTTACTGCCCAGGTGCAAATTTGCCCAGTGTTTATAAATGACCCCCAGTGTGTCCTCTGTCTGTGGAGTATTGCCATGTGCAAATGAGTCCTTAAGTTTAATGTTACCCAGAGCATTTCAACCACAGTTGTCTGCCACCATTTCCTATAGTAAGGGAATACATGTGGTGGTGACACACCCAGGAAGACATCAGGGAGATACTGCAGTCAGGGAACCCAATGACAGAGAGGGCTCCAAAAGATGTAAAAGTGTGATTCACTGATCATGAAGGGAGTGGGACTTAGGGTGACAGTGAATTTGTTTTTTGTGGGACGTGGGTGAGTATATCTAGAGGAAAGTGATAATAATGATTAGAGGCCTGATTTCAGTTATCTTTTTTTGCTGAAATTCTAATTTTATGCTCCACCTAGAGGCAAAAGAACATAAAGAGAAATTATCAGTGATAAAACAAAAATGCCCTTTTAAATAAACAAACAGTTGGGCATCTCAGTCAGGGACAGACAGAAGCTAAGTGATTTCCTGCCTTAGGACACTGGCACATTCTGACCTGTGTGCGCACCATGAAAATTTAGATTACCATTCAAAGGAAAGGCATCCACTTACTGAGCTTTAATTCATGCGAGCAACAAAATGATTTGATCATTGTGCCAGTTCCCTTACTATCCATAAATTCAATCTCAACACTAGGAAGGCACAATCTATATCCTACCTAAAACTGAAAGCAATCTTTAAATGTAGGGGGTGTGAAATATTTAACCTATGCTTTGTGGGTGGGAGGTGTTCCCATTTCATCCAAGGCAAGTATACAGTAGGAAGTTCCTGTTCCCTAGTATATAAAAAGGGAGGGAGCACATGGTCCCATCTCTTTGAACTTCACCAAGTGCCAAGAGTTGATGTGCTGGGGAGCCTGAGAAAGTAGGCCGCAGTAAGAAGACTAGCTAAGATGAGAATTAGCAAGTAGCAGTGCTCTGTTCTTGAGAGCAGCTGGATAGGTAATCCCAAGTATTTATAGTATTTGGCAGCCAATGTGGGTCCAGAAAGTTAATTTTGTGACTATGCAGTATTAAGAGAAGTTGTGACAACTACAACAGTGCCAGACAAGAGAGGAAAAAGTCCCTGGTAGAGTGTTCATATCAATGGGTTCATGGGTTTAGATTCTATGGCTCTTTCCTGAATGCCCACTGGGCCATTGTGCTTAACTGAAAATCCACCAGGATAGATCAAGAACTGGTCTTTAATTGTGCTAACTTCTGGTTTGGAATGTTAAAAGGAACTGTAGGCTCTGTTGACTTCCTCTTTATACAATATTGTTTTAATATAATAGTATAATAATAATATATCTATACCACTGTACAGAAAATGTTGCACAGCATTGCCTTACCCCACACTATATACCAGGCTCTGATGTGCTGCCTGAGGCATAGTACAGGGTATTTTATATTTTCTTTGGCCATTACTAAGTGGCATTCATCTAAGCTGACTTCCCTTTCTCAATTCATATTTAAGTATTATCAAAATACATCCCCCAAAGGCCCAGTGAAGAAATCCAGAAAAAAAATCCTCAAACTAAAACTGCAAAAGGCATGGCTATAAGTCTTATTGATTAGGACCAACACTTTCATAAAAAGACCAGCACCCAGAATTCAAAGTTTGGCTTGCATGTGTATTCAATAAGCGTCTTACTTTAAAGGGGTGATATGACAACCCTATGTCAGTGTTGCTGTGTATTTATGTATTCTGGGGGGGGGGTATTTAAAGCAGGTTGAAATGCATGACAAATAGACACAAACTTAAGTGTTTGCAATAGAAGCAGGATGCATTTGCCAGCAGGATGCAACTACTACTTGTTTGTTGTATTCAGATATTTACCCTTAGCTTACAATCGACTTTACACACACCAGACTGGACAGGCTGAAAATTCAAAATATATTTTCTTTACCTGCCTGGCACAGTCTGCATCTGCCACAGGGAAAGCAATTACCATGTATTTGCATAGAAAGTGACTGCAGGCAGGAAGGCTGTTTTGACTGTCTGATTTTCTCTAAGAGGACAGCGAAAGTTAAAATACTTGGTGTACAGTAATCAGAAAGTAATTGCAGCCTGTTCAGAAAAGTTATTGGGTCAGCAGCACCCTAAGGGGCAAATTCATCAAAGGTCGAATATCGATGGTTAACCCTCGATATTCGACTGGGGAATGAAAATCCTTCGACTTCGAATAGCGAAGTCGAAGAATTTTGGGCAAAAAGTTCGATCAAACGATCGAAGGAATAATCGTTCAATCGAACAATTAAATCCTTCGAATCGAACGATTCAAAGGATTTTAATCCAACGATTGAAGGATTATCCTTCGACCAAAAAAAGTTAGGCAAGCCTATGGAGACCTTCCCCATAGGCTAACATTGGGTTCGGTAGCTTTTAGGTGGCGAACTAGGGGGCCGAAGTTTTTTCTTAAAGAGACAGTACTTCAACTATCGAATGGTCGAATAGTCGAACGATTTTTAGTTCGAATCCTTCGATTCAAAGTCGTAGTCGAAGGTCGAAGTAGCCCATTCGATGGTCGAAGTAGCCAAAAAAACACTTCGAAATTCGAAGTTTTTTAACTTTGTATCCTTCACTCAAAGTTAATGAATTGGCCCCTAAGTGTATCAAATATTTTTTTTATAGGTGTGCAGGGAGAACATAAATGCATCAGGGAAGTGGAAAAACAGAAGAACAGACAGGTGCAGACAAAGGGGAAGCCCCTAAGAAATGGTTATTAAAAATATATCCAAGGTTTAAACAAAAATATTAAGAAATAGGAAAATAAGAGAAGAGAGGGCAGAGGGGATATGGATGTGTTATCTTGGCTATGTACCAAGCAGAACATGGTCACACTATGACTCCTCTCTCAGCTGGGTCTTCGCTATGTTTTATAGGGGAAGGAAAAAGTATTGTTGATCTACACCTCCACACTCTTAACACTAATTCTAAAACAAAGGTTAATTTAACAACAGAGATGGTACAAGTGAAAGAGGTAGATTTGTTGCAGTAATATTCATTAGACTCTTTATATAACTGTCTAAATACACAGGGTTCCCTCTTCCCCAATTTTCACTAAGGGCTTGGTTCCCATAGGACATTCTCCTTTACTGGTGCCATATGCTCTAGGCTCTCCAGATACATGCACCCTGTACAGCAGGTGGAGTCCTAATGGGAATAGATGTGCTCCCATAGAACATAGACAAGAACTAGTCATAACATCCTTTGGCCAATCGGAGAAAACAGAAGCATAGGCTACAGTGACCAGGACATCCTTATCCAGTAGGAAAATTGCTAAACCAGTGGGGGATATAACCTTATTGGTTCTACAGATGAATAAAGAAATGGAACGAGCAGGAAAGAAGATGAAACAATGGAAGTGTTAGTAAGTAAAAATGGAAGGTTTATTTCTTTTATTATGCAAAAAAAATCCCGAAAAACTTCTTGCTGAAAGATAAAGCTACAATTTCAGGTAAAGTATGTTAAGTACATATGCAAAACTCCTGTGCTGTTTAAGAATATCTGGATAAAAAGGTTTTAAAATGAATAATTTAACATATTCAATGATAGGGCCTTCCTCACCTTTTTGTACCTGTTTTGATTGTGATGTTTGTTACTCCATATGTTCTATGTATGTAATTCATGTGATGTAGTTGTATAATCACATTTACTTTACAGTGCTACGCAATATGTTGGCGCTATATAAATACGTGTTAATAATAATAATAATAATCCAAGGGTCTCGGCAATTAGGCATTTATAGTATCTTGAAAAATATTAAATCAGTTTATGCTGCATACAATACCACTGCATTTCCTCTCTTTAAGGGGGACTATCCCAACATGGCGACCCCAAAAAATAAAAAGATTATCCAAAGGTAAGCAGCTCTTTGGAGGAACTAAGCATGTTTTGATTTAACCAGCAAGGCTAGGTTGTACTAAAAGCATGTCCTAAAGCTGCTGGTTTGCAAGAAAATAGAATATATTTGAATTTCTTTTCAACCCTACACCCCCATTGAATATTCAATATAAGTGCATTGAAAAAGGGCTTGCGCTTAATGAAAAAAAAGCTGCCATGTGTCTGATCCTTGCGAGGCAAATAACAAGATAACAGTACACAGATAATCCCCCGTCATAATTGATTCCTGCAAAGCTGGGCACTGGGAATCTAATTATCTACCTTGCAAGGACCAAGCAAGCTTCAGCATAAGGAATAACAAAAACCATAGATTTTTCATAAATTATTGAAAAAAAAAATATTCATCACAAGCCCTGTTCGTTGCACTAATTGTAAAGAGGGTTTTACTGATATAACAAGGTGGGACCAGTGAGGATGCAGCCACATTCCGTATTCCATACCCTATAACTGGTCATTAATATAAAGTGGAAATGTAGACAGAGCTGCCTGGAAGGCATCCTTTGTTCCCTATTTTACTCCACTGCGTGCAGGTTTCTGGAAGACACAGTCCTTTGCATGCAGGATCCATGCTCTTCGCTGTCTCCAGATTTAGAATTAATTTCTGTACATGTTTTCAGGTTCTCTTCAGTGGAGGGTGGGGTGGGGGGGGGTAAAGTGTTACTGACACTTAAGACTTCCTAAACATTGAGATAAGGAAAGTCAATGATCACACACATCCTCAACATTCCAAGGAGGCAGACACACCATAGTGAGGGACCTTTCCTTGGCGCTGCTTCTGGCCTTACTCTCAGCAGACTGCACATTTGGATTGGATCACACCCTGCATTTAGAGCAGGCCAACCAGTTCATTGCCAACAGCATCTGGTTTCTGTTTGATCTTAGACTCCCTATTGTGAATGTTCTGTAAACAACCCATATTTTTCTTCAGAGATAAAGAGGACACTTTTAAAGGGCCAACATACCTTCAAATTTCCCTGCAGAATTGTGAATTATCAATGCTGGCATAATTATAGGAATCTCCCTGTTCATGTTATAAGTAATTTACAAGGGGTCATTGCTACTACAGAGAGCTCTGCTGGCGCCATTTACCTGGGCACACCTAACAATGTCATTAGACCAGGTCCCATGGGATGCTTTGCACATCCCCTTCTTAGTAGGGGATTATATTATGTACGGGCCACAAAAAGTGATCAGGAAACAATGGCAGCTTAGACAGGATTTTGCACTATGGAAAGGTCTGAAAGAACCCTTAACAGATGCCTGTTGCCAAAAAACAAGCATTTATTTTATCACATTCATACACATTCATACACATACAAACTTGGCTGGTTGGAACATCTGCTTCCACCACTTCCAACTACTGTTAATTTATATTACTGGCCTGTGCCCAAGAACCCTGTGCCCAAGTGAAACAAGTGAAACAATTTTCAAAGAACAATATTTTTATTAAAGCCTAGGATAAAATTAAAAAAAAAACTACCTAATTTAAAAAGGCATATGAAGAATTTTGAATAATGTTTTATCTTTTTATGTTATTTGCCCTTTTGATTAACATTTAATGACTTATAAGATGTCCACGGTGTATAACTTTGATCTGTGTGTTAAAATGTTTTTGTTATGTTACAAATAATCTCCGCTGTTGCAAAACAGATTTACAATAGGAAGCCAAGAGCAGGGAAGGGCAACCTTTTCACATCCCTCTGTTTGCAGAACTAGAACCCAGAGCATATTTCACTATATCTCAGGGTGAAGCTGGCACTTCATTTTGAAACTAACAGTATTGCAAAGGTTACCTGTTCCCGGGTAGGACCAGTTCCAGGTTGGCTAAGCCAAGAATGATAATTGAACATAGGGAATTTGCTTCCTCCCTTGAATCACAAGTAAATTTAAATATCTTATATCAACCCACTAGGGTTTTAGGACGCAGTACATTGTTTATGGGTGTTGTTAGTGAAGACCCCACAATGTTTCTGAAAGATTCATTTTAAAGTGAAGTCAATGAAAGTGGACACAGGGGAGTACAATTTTACATTATATTTTACATACACCCCAGCATTAGTGTGCCTCCCCCTTTTAAATCAATACATGTTGACAAGACACTGTTCAGAATATCCTGAATATTTTTCAAAAAATGAAGATGGTGTAAGCCATACTTAAAATAGGGTATAAAATATAGATGAAGGAAAAGGAATCCAGCAGGGTTTACTGCAAACAAGCTTTTATTTTTCAAAAAAGTTTTTTTTCAATAATCCCTGCTGGAGTTCCTTTTCCTTCATCTATATTTGGACCATATGTAGCAGTTGCAGCACAGAGCAACCATTAAGGAATCGGAGACAAGTTGTTTGAAAATTTGTACTGACCACCATCCCACTTTTCTACTTTAAAATAGGGTATGTAGTATTTGTTAAAGCAGGACTTAGAGGTGCTTGTGTACCAATGTTGATCTAGAGCAGTGCTTTCCAACTTCTGTGCTACTGAGGGCCGGAAATTTTCTGGTCTACATGGTGGGGGGCCGATAATGGAAGCCAGTGTTAGCCACTCCCCTTTTTAGACCACACCCACTTTAAACCACACCTAGAGGTGGGTCAACCCGGCCAGGCGCCGGCTGAGTGCGCACTCAATTGTACATGTGTGAAACTGCGCTGCAGCATGCATGCGCGAAACTGCACGCATGCACCAAACTGCGCTCCAGCGTGTATGCGTGAAACTGTGCTCCAGCGCGTACACGCGAAACGCTGTGCACGCATACGCAGGAACACATTTATAGAAATAATAGATGCGTCAGTCAGGGAGAGACGGGACCGGACATGGGGTAGGCGACTGAGCGGGTATGTGCCTGGCGCCCCCCCCAGCTTTGCACCCTAGGCATGTGCCTACTCTGCCTACCCCTAGTTCCGGCCCTGACCACACCCATGTAACCACAAAACCATGTCCACATTAATAGCACACCAAAAAAACATATGGTCAGTGTTCACTGCAGGGATATCACTCATATGTGAAAAAAGTTAAGTCATATTAAGACATACCCTTAAATCCATATACCTGCTCCTCCCCTGTGGCTAACACAGCACCCCCCAGCACATGATTAAACACCTTAGGGGTCCCAAACAATGATGTGAGATTATGGCACACACATGGAACATAGGGCAGGCAGAGTCTGGCACACACAGGCAGCATAGGGCAGAACTGAGCAGGAGACAGGGAAACCCATCAGACTCACTCTAAAATGTACTACATACAGTGACACAGTGCTGGTGTCCCATTAGCATTTTGTATAAGGTGTGAACAGGTGAACAATGTGGGCAGTTTCAGTCTGGGTCTCAGGTGTGAACAGTACAGGGCTTTAGGATGTGAACAGTGTGCAGGGTTACAAGTGTGAACAATGCAGGGTGGATTACATGTGTGAACACTACAGGGGATTACTCTCTGAATTTGAGGTTTAAACAATGCAGGGGCCAGTTAATCTCTGTAGGGATACCTATTAAATTTTACACATGGTAAACAGACACAGCAGGCCGACTTTCATGTGGAGGGACACACAAGGGGGGGGGGGCACGGATGCGGCCCACGGGTCGCCAGTTAGACAGCCCTGACCTAGAGCATTTAAAAAAAGGAAAAGAAAAACCAGAATGGTTTGGACAAATAAAATACGGACATAATACAGAACTACTTAGAAACATTGCCGCAAAGGAGACCACTCTCAAATTTTGAAATCTATTTCCAATATGGTACAAGCATAAAAAAAGGTATAACAAAGATATACAACCTACTAGGTGAACCAAAAGAAACATTAAAAATATCTCACATGATTAAATTGGAACAAAGACTAAAGAAAACTTTCACAATTTTTACTAAATGTGTCACTCATCAGGATAATTATTACAAAATCCTATAAACAGTAGAACCCCCATTTTACGTTTTTCAGGGGACCAGAAAAAATGGTGTAAAATCCAGGAAAATCAGGGAAATGTATTATGCATAATATTTAGGTGGGACCACAAGTGGGAAAACTTAAAATCAGGGGGATGTCAAATGGGGGTTCTACTGTAACTGGTACCTAAAACCTTCATGGATAGCAAAAATGTATCCCAAAGCTTCAAATCTATGCTAAGATGCAACAAAGATATAGGAGATATGTTACACATCTGGCACTACACAAAGTTTCGGGCTAGCTGCAAGATCATTGGTTTCAGAGGTCACTCAACAAAATATTCCATTATCCCCAGAAGCAATGCTGTTAAACATACATGACAAACTTGCAAATAAGAGCCTGGAAATACTGAGCTTCCAAGTATTAAACACCTGTAAACTCCTGATAGCTAGGAACTGGGAAAAAAAAGAATGTTCCAAATATCTACCAAGTACAAAAAGTAGTAAATAATAACTTAGAATATGAAAAAGCAGTGGCAAGAAGCCTGAGAGAGAAATGAATAATATAGGAAGCATGTAAACTTTGGCTATCTAAGACCAAAACATAAAGCCTACATTGTCTGAGTAGGACTATCTTTAGTAGTAACTACCCATGGAGATATAATTTTTTTTTTGTTAGATTTATAGTTAATGCTAGATCTTACTCCTTAGAGAAGTATATTTGTTGGAACAACACAAACTCCATTGCTGTATCCTTTTTGGGCTCTGCTATTAAAACTTACAATGGATAGTGATGGGCGAATTTGCGCCATTTTGCTTCGCCGAAAAATTAGCGAATTTCGCGCGAAATGGCAAAAAATTTGCGAAATGGCGCCGGCGTCTCGTTTTTGACGCTGGCGTCTGTTTTTTCGAAAAAAAATTTGACGCCGGCGAATTTTTGCCGCGAATTTTCGCAGGCGTTTCGCGAATTTATTCGCTGGCGGCGAATCGCGCGAATTCGCGCCTGGTGAATAAATTCGCCCATCACTAACAATGGAGTATTTTCTGGATTTATAGCAGTAGCTGTCTTGTCTTTGTGTACTCTCCGCACCGTGCCCAGACCACCTTTTTTGTCCAGACAGCAACCACAATAGTTATCATTCATGTATTCACAGTGAAGGAGAAAAAACACAGGAACAATACAATTAGAATGAAGGCGTTTTATTGGAGTTGCTTGTGTTTCTCACCAAACATAAAATCCCTCCCACAGAATTCAGATTTCCACCAATAACACACAGACCATATCTAAACAGTGATAACTACAAACATGAAACGTTCCATATACTGGGTGTTTTACAACTGCAAACAAACATTAAGGCATTGGTGTTCTTTTGTTTTCCCATCCAAAACTGCCAGATTTTAATCAGAGACTTACTACTATTTTTTCTGAGGGATATTAGCACAGTACTTATCTCTTATTTTACATATCAAGTCTCTTTTAAGGGAAAAACAAAACAAAACAAAAATCTGCCCAGAAATACTGCTATTTTTTGTGTATTTGTTTTAATACAGGCATGAGCAATGTAACTTGCAGCAGGCGTTACTGTAAAAACATGCCCAGACTTATGGTGAATAGGACCCGGAGCTTCAACACACGGTTAGAGCCAGTCCCACCGGTAGAAAGGGGAGCAGTAAAGAAGAAAGTTGCAAGGAGACACGGGTAGAGAACAAGGAACTGCTTTCTAGATTTCTGCCATATCCTCCAAATAACAACAAACAGCAAAATGCAGGTGCTTGATTACACACTTGGAAGGGTGTCACCAAGAGATATCTATAAGGGTATAACCCACTAAGTCTTAAGTGTTCATACCCTTACCAACACCTCCACATTGTAAACATTGCTTGTTTGGATTATTTGAGGGCTATGGCTAGTGCTCCTACCATCAATACACAGGGGACACCCTTTCGGCTGCACATCTTATTGCCTAAAGCTTCTGCTGGAGGAAGTTGTTGACATGGAGTAAGATTTCACGCCGGAGCTTCCACCGCTGCCGAACTTGACGGAGCTGTTTCCAAAGCCTCCAGCTCCAAAAGAGCTGCCACCTGAGTATCCAGCACCGAATCCACTGCTGCTGCCTGAGTATCCAGCACCGAATCCACTGCTGCCGCCCATGCTGCTGGAGGTTGAGTTCACCACAGCTGTGATAAAGTAAATATATTAGTGATCTATACTATATACACAGCAGACACAGAGCAAACAACCCTACAGCCAAAAAAGAGTGGGATACTTACATACACTAACTGGTCCGGGTCCGTCAGAAATTCTGTAGGGAGAAGAGAAATGGATGTTAGAGCAATAGGAGAAGGACAAGACCATCTTTTTTTCAAAGTCCTAAGATCTAGTTAATACCCCCAACATAACTATAGGCGGTGTTTGGGTAACAGTTAGTTTGCCTATACATATGTAAAAAGTAATTAAATAAAAGCACATAAAGCTATTAATAAAGTATGATGATATAAATTCATGAATGCCACATGCTGTGACAAGCTTATTAGGAAATGGACAATATCCCCTGACCAGCCTATAAGGGTTTAAAATGGATAAGGGAATAATACTTTTGATTATACAATTAGAAGGATACACAAACATGGAGGGAATCCAATGCGTAGGGAGGTGTCCTCTATTAAACTACTATAAAAATGCTTTGTATTGGAGAACTAAAGCTCATATATGAGTATAAAGCAGGTGGTGAGGTTATGTCTCCCTAAATCTTCAGTATTCTTCATTTATGCCTATCTACTACTGGTGGGTGTAGGGCAGAACTTTCAAAATATTTGCAAAATTCAATTACCTGGTCTCTTCTCCTTCCAGCAGTTTCCTGTAGGTGGCGATCTCAATATCAAGGGACAGTTTCACATTCATCAGTTCCTGGTAATCGCGCAGCTGGCGATTCATGTCTTGCTTGGCCTTCTGCAGAGCAGCCTCCAGTTCAGCGAGCTTGTTCCTGGCATCCTTCAATGCCAGCTCTCCACGTTCCTCTGCCTCAGCAATCTGTGCTTCAAGCTTAGCTCTCTAAAATACAAATACCATATAAAATGAAGAAATGCATTTGCCCGATTTATATTTAATACTACCATGTTGCTAAAGACTATTTACCTTCAAGGTTTGGGGTTCAACTCCAACCATTCTACTACTATCAAGAGCATTATATTAAATCAACAAGGACATTATGCTGTTCAGTTATTTTTATTTTAATAAATATAAAATGTGCTTTTCTGACTAAGTAAGGGATATTTATATCTAAGTAAGTGCAAAATAAATTCCTTAAGCTAACAAAGCTAACCACATATATCAATATTTAAATGAACATTTAATGTAAAAACAAAAGAGACTGCATACCCTATAAAGGAATACATTTCCTATAATAATAGCTACTATTTGATGGATCGGTTGACCAGTGGTAGGACAACACAGAGCCCACAACATGCAGGTGGAATTGGCAGCTTGTGCTGCTCATTATGCTAAGGCATAGAAGCTATAAACATTTGCATTATTTAGGAGTAACAGGTGATCACTTTATGATTCACATCTCCGCACCCTGCCCTCAAACCAGAACTGTAAAAGGAAAATGTGAATACTAATGTGTGTCTGCCGCTTGCTGTTTGTTCCTTCTAGGCAAAATTGCAGCGGTTTTCATTGCACCTGCTCAGGCATAATTAAATTTATTAAGAGAAGCTGGAACCTGTCGGCAGCATCCTAGTGTTGATCCATATAGGAAACTAGAGACAGCTTTATTGTACCTAAAACAATGCTTGACTAATGATGGAATAGCCAGGACTACAGAGTGGAAAGAAAAGAATTCAAAGGGCTTGTCTGGGTCACCAATGGATCAGTCAGATGTGACAGCTGAGACAAGTGCTTATCAGGGCTGCAGTGAGTATTTCCCTGAGGACATTTATTTCTAGGGAAACCCTGATGGTCATACATCAGTGATGAAGATGGCCCAGAAGGAGCAATGAACTGCAGCACAATTCTAAGGGTGCGGAGTAGGCCATTATCTTCATTCTGGGTTGGATATCAGTTTTAATAATCTAGGGTGCTCACCAGCCAACCCCCTTTTACCACTTGCTCAGGGCTACCTATAAGAAGGCCAAAAAACTTTAGTTGCAGGAGGAACCCTTTCCTAATACAATAATAGCAGAACTGCAATAGAACCTTACCTGAGCCTTTACGCTCTCAATTTCAGCCTGAAGCCTCTGCATAGCACGGTTCAGTTCAGAAATCTCAGTCTTGGTGGCGCGCAAGTCATTACCGTGTTGGCCAGCGGTGGCCTGCAATTCCTGGAACTGTAGTGGAAAAAACATGAAACGATCACTTCCAATCCTAAAAAAGGGGGTCATTAACACATTCTAGTCTCGTCATTTGCTGATATCATAAATATGATAAACTGGCTTCACATATGAGTTGTCCTACCTTACTCTGGTATGTGGCCTCTGCATTGGCACGGCTCTTATTGGCAATTTCTTCATACTGAGCCTTGACTTCAGCAATGATGCTGTCCATGTCCAGAGCTCTGTTGTTGTCCATGGATAGGACAACTGAAGTGTCAGAGATCTGTTCCTGCATCTCACGGAGTTCCTGGGGGGAGATAAATGATCCAATGAGAACTTCCAAAGAAGAAGCTTATAAACAACACAACATATATCTGTGAGTGTAAAATGCCCATTTTACTGGCTAGTTTATGTCTTGTACTTACAGCTTCATACAGGGCCCTCAAGAAGTTGATCTCATCTGTCAGACCTTCCATCTTGGCTTCCAGCTCTACTTTATTCATGTAAGCAGAATCCACATCCTTTAAAAAAAAAAGGTGAAAACAGTTAGTTTTATAAATATTGATGAAAGAAACACTCATTCATCCTATTTTGGGGGGCATTTTAATCTTCCATTGGCTGCAACAATTGCACAATGTAATAATTGTAGTGAGAATCCCATACCTCTGAAAACAAGAGGCCTTTACTAGTGGTATTTGTTGTTTGTAATGTTTATTGGATCCAAGAACAAGACTAATGAAGAGGAATTTACAGGTTTTTGCCAAAACTTACCTTCTTCAGAATAACAAATTCGTTCTCAGCGCCAGTGCGTTTGTTGATCTCATCCTCGTACCTGTAGGGAAGAAGGGAGAATATGGCGTGAGAGTGAGTTTTGCCAGAAGCGACTTCCAGTGCAAAACAAGACCTAACTGTGCCGACTTTCTATTCATTGTTCTATGAGCCGCTCAGAAAAGCAGGCAGTCATCTCTGTCTCTTCTCTTGTTTCATGCTCCATTTAATTAACTAAGCTCTTCTGTGCCAGGGGATGTGGGAATACTTTGCATTCCACCTGGGCACTGAACAATCAAACATTGGTACAGTTTCACTTCTAGCTGACCCTGATCAGGAACTGAATTTAAAGAAGAGGGGGCACTGTGCCCAACTTCTGCCTATATGTGACATACGGGTACTGCTGCCAAAATGTTATGAAAAGTCAAAGCTCAGCACCTACAACACCAAGGCCAAACTTGCAGTCACAACAATTCCTAATAACAATGCCCATTGTAGGGTATTAAACATAGCTCATCAGAAACAGTGGGCAGTAGGGTTTATATAACCCCTGCAGCACACAATCCCAGATTTACTTTTGCTATTCTAACTGCACTAAATGGACCGCAGATAATTGCTCTTTAGCAATTAACTGCATAAAGTTGCAACATAGATATGGAATTTTATTATGAAAATGATATGGGAAATAAATGCTTATAAAGTTATACAATATTTGTTATTTTCTGATGAGCGGTCATTGTATAGGGTGCAAATGCATCTGTGCCTGCAGCGTATTGCCTTGCAGTGGTGGAACTGAGTGTACATTTTCTCTCCCTTGCTCTGCTATTGACTTTGCTGGAAGAGCCACACCTAAGGTTTATCTTTATTGTTTGCTTTAGTTCCTGTCAGACTCAAATTGGCCGGCACTAGAAGCTTTTGCAAACCCTCCTCCCCACCGAATTCAGCCTGTTCTCCTGTCCCATGAGGGTGTGGCACTTGCCCCACAGACGTGGTATTGTAAAAAAAAAAATTCTACAGCTCTGCACAATACAGGAATTAAAAATCTAGAGTTTCTGTTAACTCTTCATAGTGAAAAGGCATGGAAGACTAGCAGACAGTGACAGTTGTGATGTGCCTTAAGCTATGAAGTTGTAAATTAGTTATCAGTGACACTTCTGCTCTTACAGGTTGTACTGGTTAGTCTAGAAAATTTGGCAGCTTTTTGCCTTGCAGAACTACCACTCGCTTGGGCTGTATGAAAAGGGCAATGCGTATATGATGGGAGTTGTAGTTCTGCAATCACTGAAGAGGTTACCAGTTGCTGCACTGGCATTTAACAAAAGATTGGCACTAAACGGTCAGTTACCTATGGGGACATTGGTCACACTTACTTATTCTTGAAGTCCTCGACCAGATCCTGCATGTTCCTGAGCTCTCCCTCCAGTTTGCCCTTATCGGAGGTCAGAGAATCCAGCTGCCTTCTCAGGTTGGAAATGTAAGCATCGAACAAGGGGCCAATGTTGCTGGCCTTGGCCGATTTCTGGTTCTGAAGGAGTTCCCATTTGGTCTCCAGAACTCTGTTTTGTTGTTCCAGGAACCTGACCTAAAAAAAAAATTAAAATCAAAATAAGGTCAGAATGCAGTATTCAGCATTTCAGTCATATGCATTTGCCTGCACGGCTGCTATGTTCAGTTCAGCATAATAAGGGAGCAAGTTTATGATACACACCTTGCACTAGCAGAGACCTTAGTGGTACAAAGCTTGTGTTAAAACTCATCTTCGGTGAGTGCAATCCCATTCATACACACTTTGCTGAGCCCATTCTATTCCTACACACTTTGCTGAGCCCAAAACCCACACTTTAAAACCCACAATGACCCCGTAAAATAAGTTTTAGTGCATTAGTTCACACCCATGTTAAGAGGATGCACAGAAGAGAGGATCCCAAATGCCCAATCTGTTATATTCCATCCTCTGCTGAACTACAAATCTAAACATCCTCCAGCAAGCTTTTGCCAGCATTGGAAGCTATAATATGACAAAAGGCAGGAGTGCAGCAGGTTGGACATCTCTGCATTTAGAAGCCCATAGCATGTAATATCCCCTTCTACTAATAAATGGACACCAAATGTAATATCCCCTTCTACTAATAAATGGACACTAAATGTGATATCCCGTTCTGCTAAAAAATGGACACTTTCCCTTAATAAGGGACACTGGGGAAAGTGCAGCAGCTGCACCAGGGGACTCACCTTGTCAATGAATGAGGCGAACTTGTTGTTCAGGGTCTTGATCTGCTCCCTCTCCTCCTGTCTGACAGTTTGAATGGTGGGATCAATCTCCAGGTTGAGAGGAGACAGCAGGCTCTGGTTAATGGTCACCTCCTGGATTCCAGGTCCGGAATAGGAAACTCCACCACCGAATCCTGCGCCACCGAATCCAGCGCCACCGAATCCAGCGCCACCGAATCCAGAGCCACCGAATCCAGAGCCACCGAATCCAGAGCCACCGGAGCGGCCGCTGCTCACGCCGTAGGAGACGCTCCTTTTCACGCTCCCCAGGTTGGACAGGCTGGAGCTGCTGAAATTAGCGCCTGATCTTCCGAACCCGGCGCCTCCGCTGGAGGAGCGAGTTGAGCTGATGCGCATTTGGCTGAAGCCGGCGTTGGGGACCGCGGAGCGGGTGCTGAAGCTGCTCTGTCTGTTGGCGAAAGACATGGTGCTCGGGTGGAGGTTAGTGGTGGTAGTAGTGCAGGAGAGGTGCTTGCTGATACTCTGGTAAAGAGATCTAGTACTCCTTCCCAGCCAGCAGCTCCCTTATATATACGCGCAGAGGAGCTGAGTTCTGCCCTGAGGCAGTGGCACAGGGATCAGTTTACCGCATGTCCCAGCTGGGTGGGGCCGACTGACTGCCACTTACACTTACCTGCAGCACTGGCCACACCTGGGTCCCTTCTCAACTGCCCCCTCCCAGCGGACTGCCCTGACCTGTTTGATTCAAATCAAAATGTTTAATACAGAGAGGAGCCCTTTCCCTGTTGGGAGTGTAATTCTTTACTATACAAAGTCTCAATAGCCATCAGTTTCTGCAAAATGCAATACTCCAGCTTATGCTGTTCTAAGATAAACATATATATATATATACACAACAAGGGAAAGTTGTGCTCACCACTATTTTTTAAAAACATTAGGCGGGGGTGCAATGAGGCTGTGACCACAAAATACATATAGACACATACAAGAGTCCTCTGCACTCAACCCATTATCAATATATTTAAGACAGAGACATTTTGTGCATACTGCTACTAAAAAATGCCTTACCCTTTAAACAAAACAGGGATTGTTTGTCCATATATTGCAATATATTTAAGCTGGCCAACTACGTCAAAGTCATCCCATATCTGGCCAGTCCTACGCTTAATTTTCATCTGATTCATTAAGAATTCTATTGCTTCATTATACATTTTACAAAGGGACTAGGTTTTACCTGCAACTTAACTTGCTGCTTTCAAAGTAAACCTCCATACTTGGCTGCCCTTTTATTAGACACCAGTGGGATCACCTGACTATAGCTGGGAAGGGTGGGAGCTACAACATAGAGCTGGTCACTGCTCTTGTATAACTATAACAAACAAGGGAAAGTTGTGCTCACCACTATTTTTTAAAAACATTAGGCGGGGGTGCAATGAGGCTGTGACCACAAAATACATATAGACACATACAAGAGTCCTCTGCACTCAACCCATTATCAATATATTTAAGACAGAGACATTTTGTGCATACTGCTACTAAAAAATGCCTTACCCTTTAAACAAAACAGGGATTGTTTGTCCATATATTGCAATATATTTAAGCTGGCCAACTACGTCAAAGTCATCCCATATCTGGCCAGTCCTACGCTTAATTTTCATCTGATTCATTAAGAATTCTATTGCTTCATTATATGTATAATGTATAATGAAGCAATAGAATTCTTAATGAATCAGATGAAAATTAAGCGTAGGACTGGCCAGATATGGGATGACTTTGACGTAGTTGGCCAGCTTAAATATATTGCAATATATGGACAAACAATCCCTGTTTTGTTTAAAGGGTAAGGCATTTTTTAGTAGCAGTATGCACAAAATGTCTCTGTCTTAAATATATTGATAATGGGTTGAGTGCAGAGGACTCTTGTATGTGTCTATATATATATATATATATATATATATACAGTAGAACCCCTATTTTTACATCCCCTGATTTTAAGTAGTGATGTGCGAATTTATTCGGCAGGCGCAAATTTCGCGTCGAATTTCTGCATTTTGCCGCCGGCGAATACATTGGCGACAGTTCTGATGCCGGTGACAATTGCAACGCCAGTGACAAGTAAACGGACGCCCATTTACTTTTAATGCGCGTCAAATCTCGTCTGCATCTTGATTGTTGCCAGAGTCAATTTTGTTTTAAGAATTTCACAGGAATTTCCTGAATTTTGTGGCAAAGCAATGGGACAAATTCGCCCATCACTAATTTTAAGTTTTCCCTCATTTTATATGGACCTATATATTATGCATAATACATTTCCCTGAATATATATTTTCCTGGATTTCACACATTTTTTTTCTGGTCCCCTGAAAGGGGGTTCTATATATATATATATATATATATATATAGATAGATAGATAGATAGATATATATATATCAGAATAAACGCACTCACAGTTCTTCTTATTGGTGCAAACCCAACTGGTGTTCAGGCCTGGATTTGCGGCAAGGCCGCATAGGCCCGGGCCTAGGGCGGCAATAAAATAGGGGCAGCATGCCGCCCAGCCGCATTATGGGGACGTGTGCGTCCCCATTCAATTACAGCAGCTGCGCCGGTGTTTTTTCGCCGGCGCGCTGGGAAGGGGAGGTGAGGTGGGCGTTAGGACCGCGCGGCCTAGGGGCGCCCGTCATCGAAATCCGGTGCTGCTGGGGATTTATTTTGACGTTTGGGCTATTCACTTAAGCCGTCCTGATGAAACGTCAAAATAAAACACCAGAAGACCACAAGAAGACCTGTGAGTGCAGTTTTTCTGCTATATATATGACCTACCAAGGCAGTATTTTGGATTTGAGTGCAACAGTTTGGGACTTGGTATATATATATATATATATATATATATATATATATATATATATATATATATATATATATATAAATATATATAATATATTATATATATACACAGTGTCGGACTGGGATGCCAGGGGCCCACCAAAAAATCTTAGGCTGAGGCCAAATGTTTAGAAGCAAGAGGCGCACTGTCACCTGGGCCCACCGGAAGTTTTCCTGGTATCCCAGTGGGCTAGTCCGACACTGTATATATATATATATATATATATATATATATATATATATATATATAGTGAATAAAGTGCACCCTCTTTGAAATTATAAGGATATTATAAGTTACCGAGGAGTTTCATGACCATGAGGCCGAGTGTTTTTATACAGTCATTGAACGCCAAGGTAAATTCTAATATCCTCATATTTTGCAACAGGGGGTACTTTATTTATTACAATACACAAGTTTCAGTGAGTCTTGTAACAGAAATGACATCACTACTCACCGTTTGTAATTGATGACATCAGTACTCACTGTTTATAAAGATATAATTTACAAGATATTCATGAATTTTGTGTAATATGTGTGTATATATATATATATATATATATATGTAAAATGCAGGGATTGACAGCACTCCAAGGAAATACATCAAGTCAATAATTCAAATGAAAGTGGAGATTTATTGGTGATCCAACGTTTCGGCTCCGCACAGAAGCCTTCGTCAGGGAAAGAAAAAAAAAAAAAAGGCTTCTTTATCTTTCCCTGACGAAGGCTTCTGTGCGGAGCCGAAACGTTGGATCACCAATAAATCTCCACTTTCATTTGAATTATTGACTTGATGTATTTCCTTGGAGTGCTGTCAATCCCTGCATTTTGTCTACATACTTCTCAGACTAGCACCCAGGTTTCTGCATACTAATGGTTGTGCATTCCATTCTGTTTGATTATATATATATATATATATATATATATATATATATATCCCTGTGGGGGATCGAAACGTTGAGGCTTAATAATAAAAAATTTTTGTTTTTTCACTAAAACCCTGTGAGTGCCGCAATGCTTTTTCACTATATATATATATTTAATAAGTAGGGCAAAAATATTGGCCTTAACTTATTTATTATTTTCCGTTTGCATGTTATAGTAATATATTCAACTCCAGGCAAATTATACTGTGCAGCCCTGCACTATATATGTATATCATGTTATAGCAAATTAAATGAAGCCCAGTTTCAGAGGCACCTACCATGTTTTTTTTTCACATTTGGGTTCCTTATTGAACAGAGAGAGTTAAAGAAGCAGTGCATGGGAGTCTGGGGAGGGTTCAGACTATGACTCATGCTCAGATAAAGTTAGAAAGAATTTGCCGCTCAGACACACAAAACCCACCAATTTCCACATATAAAAAATAAAAAGTTGTGATTAAATTCCCTGCAAGTGAATGCATGAAAAAATAGTTCCTAAATGCAGGGCAGCTTTACAGAGAACAAAAACGTTCTATGCCTATTTGCACTGTGCTTTCATTCATTGGGGGAGGGTAGAACCGCCACTTTCATGTGCCCAAATAATACCCCTGTCTGCCTTTCACCTCCTCCTGTAGGAAACACACGGGTTGAAAAAAGACCATCAAGTTGGAACCCTACAAATTAAACCCAGCATCCATACATACACCCACTGACCCCTCCATACACTCACATGAACTATATATACTCACTAGACATTAAGCCCGTTAAATTAACGGGCGCTAGAACATAGGCCGCCAGAGACGGTCCGTGGGGCACATGCGCAGTAGCGTAGGGGCACATGCGCAGTAGCGCAATCCCACGGACACAGGGACTGGACGCAGAGACACTTCAACTTTATTATATAGGATACACTAAGGGGCCGATGCATCAAGGGTCGAATATCGAGGGTTAATTAACCCTCGATATTCGACTGGGGAATGAAAATCCTTTGACTTCGAATATCGAAGTCGAAGGATTTTGCGCAAAAACTGCAATCGAACGATCGAAGGAATAATCGTTCGATTGAATGATTAAATCCTTCGAATCGAACGATTCGAAGGATTTTAATCCAACGATCGAAGGATTATCCTTCGACCAAAAAAAGTTAGCCAAGCCTATGGGGACCTTCCCCATAGGCTAACATTGGGTTCGGTAGCTTTTAGGTGGCGAACTAGGGGGTGGAAGTTTTTTCTTAAAGAGACAGTACTTCGACTATCGAATGGTCGAATAGCCGAACGATTTTTAGTTCAAATCCTTCGATTCAAGGTCGAAGTCGTAGCCGAAGGTTGAAGTAGCCCATTCGATGGTCGAAGTAGCCCAAAAAACACTTCGAAATTCGAAGTTTTTTTACTTTGAATCCTTCACTCGAAGTTAATGAATCGGCCCCTAACTATAGAGTTTAGTATCACACTAGCCTTGGACACAGCCTAAAGTAGAAACCCTCAAGTGATGTAAGGCAACAGTAATGGTCAGAGGGTCATGTCAGAGGGTCATAGGTGCCTTAGCACAAACACTTGGGGTTACAAAGTAAGGCTGTAGTGACTGGGGTGCCTAAAAACAGGGGGAAATGAATCAAGTGCTATAGAAACGATGCAGCAAACTATGTCACCAAGCAAGTGGAATGTTCTAGGAGAGTGAGATTTGTTGGGTGTGTTGGCATTTAGCACAGAACTGTCAGATCCGTTGGACTGATTATCTTGCACAGGGATCGTCCCATCTAAAAGTGATCACTTTTCACCAAATTTCTCATTCAGGGGCAGAATTGAGGGATCCATTTTTGATTCACCTAATTTCCCTCAGTCTCCTGCCATTCATAGTTTGCACCTCAATAAATGAAACCCCCATTATTGAAAAGGCCTAATCCTTATCTGACATTAACTCATTGCGGTTGGGTACAACTGGCAGCATTACAGGGGGCAAAGTCTGGGCATAATGATCCACACCCAAAATGATTTAGAAAAAAGGGCCCGCTGAGTTGACCTCAAAGTAATAGCTCTCTATGGGAAGCTCTGGATGCGTGACAATATATTCTTGTGCATTTCTGCATAATGAAAATATTCTCCAAGTAAAATAAATAGTGGTAAACTGACTTTTTGAACATTTTATATTTATAACTGCGGCGTTGGGGGTCCTGCTGTTGCAAGGAGACTGCGCAAACCATTTCAGAGGAAGCCTTTCTTCTTATGATTAGCTGACAGCCACAACTATGCTGCATTAAGTTTCAAGACAGTGTGGGAGGGGGGGTTAGGTTGATTCCAAAGAATCAATTTTTTTTAAAAAAAAAAAAGAAAAACAGGTGCACAAAAGCAAAAAATTCAGGAAATGGGAAATAATCATAAATCATTAGTGGCAGTTTCTCAGACACAAGTCACTGCATTGCATTACCCATCATGTCTCAGTTGGTCACATTTGTTTTCAGAACCATTTTCACCAACTGGCAATACACAGCTGCCAAATCAGACCCTTCAGACCAAGTCCGTAGCTTATTAGACCATTTATGGCGCTAAACCAACAATCTGATTGGAATCTGCCCAATATCAAGCATATTATAAAATTCCACCAGGACAGCATTGCCCTGAAGGGTTTACAGAGACCTCTGTTGACCTTGGCCTGGGGGCCGAATTATCAGTTTGGCCAAGCACTTGGGTGACCCAGCTGGGCAAAGATCAGCTGCCAAACCAGAGTATCTTGTCGTGTATATCCAGTTTAACTCCCAGCGTAGGGTCAGCAAAGCTGGTAGTACAGGAATATGGATTCTCCCACTCCCTCAGGCCCTTTTGGTATTGCTGAGTGAAAAGGCCTTATCTCTGGCAGAGACACTGCTTCAGGTTCTAAAACATAAAAATGCTTTGGGTGTGTGTGAGAGGAGGCGGGGGACCTGTGTTTCCACGGAATCTTCTTTTGTGTTGAGTTTATTTTTGCCTGAAGAAGAATTCCAAGACAGTCTGGTTACAGGTGTGACTTGCTGCTCTGTCCCATTTAATGCTACTACTTACAACTGTAAAGCTCACAAATAACTATACATCTCTCCCATATAACCTAGCGGGCTCAGTTCACTGAACTAGAAATTTGTTTTCTCTGACTTTAAGAGATGGTAGGCTAGTTTTTAGTGGACACGTCATTTTTCTTGAGAAATACAAGGCTACAACTGGACAGCTCATGATTTGTTGCACTAATTTGCCTATGAAAGAAAAAGACAGTAAAGAGTCAGGCTCTACCACCATTGGAATTCGTGGTCTGATTATTGTGCTGCTGCACCTTTCCTCCAGGCATCTGTTTATTAAGCAGAATTTCTTGAAAGAAATGTATGTTATCTATCATTCTGTGCAAAGGCGGAAGCACCACTTGCTTTTCTCAGGCTCCATTCTAGAAAATATTTTATATTTATTGATAAAACTGCATGTTTTCTGCATTTACCAGAGTAGCATGCAAAAAATCGGATTCATCTGTTTCCGTTGTTTACACCACTGCCAGGCATTTATGAAATCAGTAGCATACAATTGTTCAAAAGACTATGGCTGTATATTGGTGGTGCTCTATCCAGAAACCTTGCTGCTTGACTTGGTTCCCTTGTTCCATATAGTAAAGAAGTAGGATGGCACACACTGTTGCAATCGTGCTAAAACATAAGTGTTTTATTAGGATCTCAAAGACAACATTTCGGAGGTACAACCTCCTTTATCAAGTGTTCTCTTGATAAAGGAGGTGGTACCTCCGAAACGTTGTGTTTGAGATCCTAATAAAACATTTATGTTTTAGCACGATTGCAACAATGTGTGCCATCCTACTTCTTTAATTTATGAAATCAAGCTTAACCATGGGGTTTATATTTGTAGATTGATCATGTTGCAGACAACTGCATAACTTTGGTTCAACCTGTGCAAGAATTTAACTGGGATTAGAAATGGTACATTTTAGTATCAATTGACAATTGTCCCTGCATGTATGCATGCTTAATGCCATTAAGAGAAATTAAACACTAGGAGATAAATGCCTGGGGATTAATCTCACGCAGGCGACTAATCTCAAGCAAGCACAGCCGAATGCTGGACAGAGGAACAATTCTGCCCATTGTCATAAATGGCCTTTAAAGTGTCCAATGCTAGAAATGGCCAACAATGAAAAAGGAAATCTTTTACAAAATGAAATTTGGGGTTGATGGCACCCTATAAACAGCACAAAAGAACTTGTTGAGCACTTGCTGATTGTATTAAAAGACCAATTATATAAAAGCAATATTCTGTCTGTATATTTGGGGATCAAAAATATGTGTTGTTTGTATTGAGTATTTAGCTCTCCTACGATTGTAAAATCAACTGTTGCTGTAACATAATGTGCAGCTTTACTCTTTGCACACTCAGTGATGAATAACCCTATGACCTTGTCCTGAACACTAACAATAGTTGGAATTCCACAACTCGCCCCTACCTGTTCTACTGCCCACAAACCAGACTGTCCAGAGCAAAATATCAATTTAGTGCCCCAAGTAAAAACATGCAATAAATTCATTAAAACTACAAACACCAAAAAAAAAGAAAGCTCAATGGGGGATGATAGGTGGAAGAATGTACCCGATATAGCTGTGTATGGTCACCTTTATGTTTATTGAAAAGTACCACATTTGTTTTCGAGTCTCCCAACCTCTTACTGAGTCTGTCCAGTAAAAGTTCTCGGTTGCTTTTACTCTACTCTATATCTTTGCTGCCCTACAGTATGTGGTACATCTAAATTCTCTAATGCTTCCTGGGGGAAATCAATAGCACCGATGGCTACTGGCACACCTACCTTGTTTCAAAACTTTACCAACTGCTATGCCCTGCTTAGCCAATTTCTTATAGGATAGAATGGTACAATAGCACAAAGTGGACCCTTCCCATCTGCCTTTAATAAAGCAAATACAGAGCATTTTCCCTTCTTAACCTGATAGAGAAATATGCCTAACTTTGCTCTAACTTTGCCACGAATGGCTTTTAGCTTAGTAACTAGTAATGATGAGTTTTTTTCCCCAGGCACAGATTCGTGGCAAAATTTGGCATTTCGCCATCTGTGAAACTGCAGCAAAAATTTGCCACGAAAAAAAGGATTTGCTGAGACAAAAAAATCACCACTAGAAAAAATGCCCATTGACTTTAATGCATTTGGACAAAAAGTTGCCAAGACCAAAAAGTCACCAAGACAAAAAAAAGTCCAATGCTTTAGGAGTGAAAAAAAAGTTGCAAGCATAAGAAAAAATTGTTGCCTGAAATTTTTGCTGTTTTCAGTGAAGCTAAACTGGACAGATTTGTTCATCACTAGTAAATATTTTGAATAAGGGGGTTGTTCACCTTTGAGTTAACTTTTAGTATGATGTAGAGAGTGTTATTTTGAGGCAATTTGCAATTGGGTTTCATTTTTCATTATTTGTGATTTTTGAGTTATTGAGCTTTTTATTCAGCAGCTCTCCATTTTGAATTACAGCAATCTGGTTGTTAGGGTCCAAATAAGAGACTGCAATATGAATAGGAAAGGCCTGAATAGAAAGATGAGTAATACAAATTAGCAATAACACTTAGGGGCTGATTCACTAACTTAGAGTGAAGGATTCGAAGTAAAAAAAACTTTGAATTTCGAAGTGTTTTTTGGGCTACTTCGACCATCGAATGGGCTACTTCGACCTTCGACTTCGATTTGAAGGAATCGTTCGACTATTCGACCATTCGATAATCGAAGTACTGTCTCTTTAAAAAAAACTTCGACCCCCTAGTTCGCCATCTACCGAACTCAATGTTGACTTTAATGCATTTGGACAAAAAGTTGCCAAGACCAAAAAGTCACCAAGACAAAAAAAAGTCCAATGCTTTAGGAGTGAAAAAAAAAGTTGCAAGCATAAGAAAAAATTGTTGCCTGAAATTTTTGCTGTTTTCAGTGAAGCTAAACTGGACAGATTTGTTCATCACTAGTAAATATTTTGAATAAGGGGGTTGTTCACCTTTGAGTTAACTTTTAGTATGATGTAGAGAGTGTTATTTTGAGGCAATTTGCAATTGGGTTTCATTTTTCATTATTTATGGTTTTTGAGTTATTGAGCTTTTTATTCAGCAGCTCTCCATTTTGAATTACAGCAATCTGGTTGTTAGGGTCCAAATAAGAGACTGCAATATGAATAGGAAAGGCCCGAATAGAAAGATGAGTAATACAAATTAGCAATAACACTTAGGGGCTGATTCACTAACTTCGAGTGAAGGATTCGAAGTAAAAAAACTTTGAATTTCGAAGTGTTTTTTGGGCTACTTCGACCATCGAATGGGCTACTTCGACCTTCGACTTCGACTTCGATTTGAAGGAATCGTTCGACTATTCGACCATTCGATAATCGAAGTACTGTCTCTTTAAAAAAAACTTCGACCCCCTAGTTCGCCATCTACCGAACTCAATGTTAGCCTATGGGGAAGGTCCCCATAGGCTTTCCTAAGTTTTTTTGATCGAAGGATATTCCTTAGATCAGGGGTCAGCAACCTTTACTATCAAAAGAGCCATTTTGCGCCTTTCCCACTAAAGAAAAATAGTCTGGAGCCGCAAAACATACAACACAGCTTATAAACTTTTAAAAGTTTTAACCTTTTTTAATTTTAACTGTTACAACAAGAGAATACAACAAACAGAAGTGCAGTGTGTATGTGTAGGCCTACTTTGAAATAAATTAAACACTGAATAGCCCTATTAAATGATAGTGTTCTTATCTGTTTAATGGGACTTCTGCTGATCTTCCCTCTCGTCTTGAGTGTGTGACCGCGGTAAGGACCATGATGAATCATCTTGCTGCGGCTCCGTTAGCTTACCGCAGTCAAACACTCAAGAAGCCACCAGCAGGTGTGAGGGCTGCATAGATGACGTGATAGGCAAAGCCTCATACTGAGCCGCAGCAACCCGGATGAAGAGCCGCATGAGGCTCCGGAGCCGCGGTTTCCTACCCCTGCCTTAGATCGTTGGATTAAAATCCTTTGAATCGAACGATTCGAAGGATTTAATCGTTCGATCGAAGGAATAATCCTTCGATCGTTCGATCGTACTATCTGCGCTAAATCCTTCGACTTCGATATTCGAAGTCGAAGGATTTTAATTCCCAGTCGAATATCGAGGGTTAATTAACCCTCGATATTCGACCCTTGGTGAATCGGCCCCTAAATCTGTAGCCTTACAGAGCATTTGTTTTTAGATGGGGGTCACTAACCCCCCATCTGAAGAAGGCAAATAATTCAAAATCTATAAAAAATAAATAATGAAGAACCATTTAAATTTTGCTTAGAATTGGCCATGCTATATAAAAGTGAACTTAAAGGTGAACAACTCCTTTAAATATTTTATTAACCACTAGTTGTGTTCAACATGTTTAAAAAAAGAGTAAAATGTAATTTTTTTTGGGTCAGAGTCACATTAATAAATGAAACAGTGTATGGTCACTTTGACAATATTCATAACTTCAATAGAACTTCAGTAGACTTTACTAATTCATTAGATTTGATTACATTTGATGAAAACTTTAACTTGAAAAATGTAATTCTATATTTTATAACAGACCTCTATGAAGCGTTATAACCACGAGGCAAGTTTTCCTTATCAAACTGAGTGTAATCTATTGTGTTGAAAAGATGCCTTACATACATTTTTGGGACATCGAATTGCATGCAGGTCTGGATTTGGGGCAAGGCCACAAAGCCCCGGGCCTAGGGGGCAGAATTTTTAGGGGCGGCATGCCGCCCAGCCGCATCCAAATGCGACCTCTGGAGATTTTAAAATCTCCTGCGTGTCCCCTTGCAGTTTTATGCATGCATGTGCGCACATGCAGGAAGTGGACTGGTAGGGAACGTAGAGGGGAAGGGGAGGAGACGAGGAGGGGGAGGGGACAGAAGGAAAAGGAGACGGGAAAGTGGAGGGGACGGGAAGGAGACGTGGGGGGGGGGCGAGCGGAGCTGGCCTAGGGGCACCTGGATATAAAATCCGGCCCTAATTGCATGATTGTCTAGACCTGCATAGTATTGCCTATAAAGCTTGTTATTTACTCTGTTTGAAACACTACACTGCACTTGGCTAATGAAGGTAGGCCAGTGCTACAAACATGCAAAATTAAGCATAGTAATGTGTCACAATATTCAGAGATCATTTAGTACTGAAAACATTTCTATCCATCATTTTTTTCAAGTCATTTATAGAAACTATTTGCCTTTTTGTCAACTGTTTTTGAATTGTAGACTCGTGAAGATTTGTCTAAGGAACGGTAAACAGAAAAACATTTCTCCTTTGAGAGATGGTTGTTCTACAAAAACTAGAGAACTCAGTTATCAGCGTTCGCATTTTTACCCTGGTTTGAGGGGTTTTCAAAACTCAGTTTATTAAAGGGGTTGATCACTTTAAATTAACATTTAGTTTGACGCAGAGAGTGGTATTTGTAGACAATTTTTTTATTGTGTTTTTTATTTTATATTATTTGTGGATTCTGAGTTATTTAGCTTTTTATTCCGCAGCTCTCCAGTTTGAAATTTCAGCAATAAGGTCCAAGTTAACCATTGATTTGAATAAGAGACTGGAATATGAGTAAGAGAGGCCTGAATAGAAAGATGAGTAATAAAAAGTAGCAATAACCATACAATTTTAGCCTTACAGAGAATTTGTTTTAAGATGGGTCAGTGACCCCCATAAATGCATAACGAACACCGAAACAAACTAGAATAATATATTATTAGCTAATTTCTAACATATTACTGGCCTGCAATTCCATTGGTTAGATGCCTTTACAGCCAATTTTTTAATCTGATTTGCTCATGTTTTATCTTTCTAGTACCTCTCTCTTAGGGGTCCTTTTACTAAAGTGCGTTAGAAATGTTCGCACAATATATAGACCGAATTTTCGCCAAATATGTTATCTTCAGTTTAGTAACCTGTGGTAAATATAAATTTGCGAATTTTCTTGCGCAAGAATAATTGTTCGCCAGTTATTGCATTCGCTGAAAATATCGCTACGTACACATTAACGGCTGGTTTACTAAACAGCGAAATGTGCTAAAGACAAAATTAACGCCAGATTATTCGCAAAATTTTACCGCCACCTATGTAGTGGCGTAAAAGTATTTTTTGCACCAGAAAATTCTCAAGGGGCAGGAAACATCCCATAATACTGTTTTTATTTTACCCATCATTCTTTGCTGATAGGAGAGAGATGTGTAGCTATTGCTGACAGGATGTTTTGGCTTCTGCTTCTATCTGAAGAAGCAGTTTCAGCTCAGAGTTTTATTATTGGCAGCGGACATCACAGTCCAAGGATTCGTCAGCCTCTACACTTTTTTGGTTTCATTGTGATTGGCTACATTAAACTGTGCATTTCTATGAAGCAAAGAGATTGACTGGTATGATTTCTTGTTCATATGATTCTCTTGGGTTTATATGATGCAGACATGTTTGATTGCTGTGACTCTGGTAATGTTGTTGGATGTCACAGTAAAAATTGCCAAAATAACCATAATAAGACTATTTTATAGCATAAACATTCACAAAAACGTAATTTTTCACCAGAAAATTCGCAACTCGCTAAAATTACTGCTAACATAAGCTGGTTCATTAACGTAATTACCGCAAGTGATTGCAATGACTTCTGAGCGCATCGCTGTTTAGTAAACTTAGTCGCTGCGAATATTCTGGTGTAAAAATATTCTGCGGAAACTAGGGGGCCGATTCACTAACTTTGAGTGAAGGATTCTAAGTAAAAAAAACTTCGAATTTCGAAGTATTTTTTGGGCTACTTCGACCATCGAATCGGCTCCTTCGACTACGACTTTGAATCGAAGGATTCGAACTAAAATTCGTTCGACTATTCGACCATTCGATAGTCGAAGTACTGTCTCTTTAAAAAAAACTTCGACCCCCTAGTTCGCCATCTAAAAGCTACCGAAGTCAATGTTAGCCTATGGGGAAAGTCCCCATAGGCTTGGCTAACCTTTTTTGATCGAAGGATATTTAAGGATTTAAATCCTTTGAATAGTCGAACGAATTTTAGTTCGAATCCTTCGATTCAAAGTCGTAGTCGAAGGAGCCGATTCGATCCAACGATCGAAGGAATAATCCTTCGATCGTACGATCGCACTATTTGCGCTAAATCCTTCGACTTCGATATTCGAAGTCGAAGGATTTCAATTCCCAGTGGAATATCGAGGGTTAATTAACCCTCGGTATTCGACCCTTAGTGAATCGGCCCCTTAAAGTCAGATTTACCGCACTTTAGTAAACGGACCCCTTAGTGTGACACATGATGTGCATGGGCTGAGACTGTCCCATATTTTCTATTAGTTTCTCTTTTTAATAGTGTGGAAACAAAGGAATGGCCTCCTTGTTTGTATCCATACAGGTGTGAGATCTGTTATCAGAAAGCTCCAAAACATGAGAATACCAGTTTCCATAGAGTCCATCTATGTAAACTAAACAATTGTTATTTTTTTGCAGTGATTGCTTTTTTTCTGTAATAATAATAATAATAATAAAAAAACAGTAAAACCGTGCTGGTAACTAAGCTGTATAAGTCCTTATTGGTGAGAAAACAATCCTATGGGGTTTTTTACTGTTTATATATTTTTTTAGCAGCATTAAAGTATGATGATCCATTGTGGAAAGATCCCTTATCTGGAAAACCTCAGGTACCAAGCACTCTGCATAATCAATCCCATACCTATAACAGATTACCTGCCTAATTGAACTTTTAGTGGCCCTGTGCTTTCATATTTTGCATCTATGTGCTCAAAGAGTGTCAAGATGGGCGTACACTGCGGGTTACGAGACTGTGGGCTATATGGACGGATAGTGTATGAGTGGCCACGCACATGTATGGCCCTTTGTACAAGAGCTGTAGCCTTCCTGGTGTCTCATTTTTTCAGGCCAACTGTCGGAATAATCACAACTGCAGGACACGATGAAGACTAGTGGCTATTCTTCATCTTTCAACAGCCCATGTGCCACACACTCATGCATCTATAACATGTCTCATTATCTGTGATCCAATAGGATTGCAGGAAGACTGGCCAAACAGCCTTCCATTCTGGCAAACCAGTTCAGAGGGTCAGGTAACATGGCCAAACTAAATCTAGGCATTCATTGCCAGCTTTATATTTACTGTATCTCATCATTTTCAGTTATCACTAACCAAACTTTTTTTCTTAGCATTTGCTACATAGATATCGTAACAGTTTTTATTTTTACTTTTTGGCTTCCCAGTCTAGACTAATCTTAACAAAAGGCATGCTTATGTTTATGGATTACTTGTAATTGTCAAAGTCAAAGTAAACTTTATTGTCATCTCAGCAGTATACGAATATACAGTGAGAGGAGACGACGTGGCTCCAGCTAGTACAGATCACAAAAAGGCTCAGCCACATTGATTACTTTGCATTTCTTTACCTAAACATATTTCTTGCATTTGTATTGACCTATAAGCATCCCTTTGAACTTAACCGCCTGTTATAGCCTACATAAAAATTTATATTCACTGCATTTATTGTTTTTGTCTGTGAAATGCTCTTCTTCTCCAAATTGCTCTGCATCTTATGACAAAGGGCAGCTGTACCACTTCCCACAGCTGGAGCCCTGTATTGGTTAAGTTACACAAAGTCAAACATAATGGAAGTAGAACTTGCTTTGCATAGTTACATTGGCATTGCCCATTGGTGAAACAAATATTGTGCATAGGGCACCAAAATATGCATGTTAAAGTAATGTTACATGAGATGTTTACCCAATATTTGAGCATCACCACTACTGTTATGTCAACAAAACAGGGGGACCTGAGGAGGACACCTTTCTATAGTGAACAATTATTACACTAGAGTAATACAGCACAGGTAAATCTTGTGCGGCACAAATGGGAAGGAAAATGGAAGTGTCCATGTTAACTCCATGCATTTTGTGCTGTCAGTATAATATGCCCAATACAATGTTCAAAACCTTACTATATTGCTTTAGGTAAAATCAAACACAAACAAAACCCCCACAAAGAAACTAAAAGCTGTAGAACTGGGAAAACACAGTGTAAATATTTATATTATGGTCTGAGACTTGTGTTGTTTACAGAACTTTTGTTCTGTACCTTGGCCTAAAGTAAGAGCAGGTGACACAACTTTATTCCTTCTTGTACCCGCTGAATAGTGTAGAGCAGTGATCCCTAACCAGTAGCTTATGAGCAACATGTTGCTCTCCAACCCCTTGGATGTTGCTCCCAGTGGCCTCAAAGCAGGAGCTTATTTTTGAGGCAAGTTTGGTTGTATAAAAACCAGGTGTACTGCCAAACAGCGCCTCAATGTTGGTTGACAATCCACATAGGGGCTACAAAATGGCCAATCACAGCATTTATTTGGCACCCCAAGAACATTTTTCATGCTAGAGTTCCTCCCCAACTTCTTTTAGGTTCAAAAGGTTGGGGATCCCTGGTGTAGAGCATTTGTGCAGAGATACAGTCTCTCTAAAGGGTACAGAAAATATCCTCTTTGAATATCAACGGACAGAGGAAATGTGCTCTCCGTTATACTGCTCTCTGTGCTCTATAATGTAAAATATGGCGTAAGACTTTGCTATCCTGGGGCAGGTACGGGATGACTGCAACAGTTAAGGCAAAATGGCACTGGTAGGTCCCTTCTGGCCCTCTTCCCTTCTGAAGCCCAACCATCACCTTATTCTTCCTTACCCAGTCTTATCATGCTTTTAGCAGGGTTTCCATAAATGGACAGTGCTGTTAACTGATAAAGGCATTGTTTATAGCTAGTTAGAATGTCTAAAGACATCTTTTTGGTATAAATCAGTGATAATCAAAATCTGGTGCTCCCACTGTTACCAAACTGAACCTATTTTAAAAAAACATATAATTGGACAGAAAGTATCAAACAGCAAACAATTACATATATGATCTGCCAGATAATTAGTAAAGAAAGGAATACTTGTAACACCAGGTATATGGCTTTGAGGATGCAGAAATCACAGTTGTGTCATTTGTTTTGTGGTTTATTTTTCTACTTGTGGTCCGACTTGTATAACCTTTTGCCAAAGAGCACACGCATATGTTCAGTTTCACCTGGCTGGTAAAAATGATGCTTGGTGCCAACGTTATCAATAGGGAAAAAAACATCAAAATATAGGAGTATATACGTCACAATCGGTATATCTTTTATGTCAAGGTTAAAAGAGGCATTGCTACATGTGCCAGATGCTTCAATAAGATCCATGCATAGTTTATACAACCTGTTTTGCCTTTTAACTGCCATATTCATAATGTTTCTTTAATAAGAGCTGTTTGTCAGGCACATTCAATTTAATATCTCACTTACAAATTTCTGCATGCTCCTATTTTAAGTAAACCCTTAATTGTATTGGTATTTTACGAGAATCCCATTTACAGAATATATATGGCCTTGTGAAAGAAGATGAATTCCACATGTTTATATGACATTTCTTAACCAGCTTGCATAGTACTTAAGGGCACGGGAAAAATATTTTTTTATTGGATTATTCTCTTTTATAAAAAATTCTCATGTATAAGTGAAGAATTAGCGTATGATCTTAAAACTGATGCCAGGGCAAAAACAACCCATTAATTACCTCTTCTGTGGTTGGATGGGAGCTGGGGTTATATTGCTAGAGCAGAAAGTACAGCTGCACTTGAAATGATAAAAGTTCTCTGTTAAAAAAGTGGAAATTCCACGCCATATCAGGTGCCTCTGTCAGTATCGGACTGGGATGCCAGGGGCCCACCAGAAAACCTTAGACCGTGGGCCCGCTTTCCAAACTATTATTCCTCCTCTCCTCACTCAACCTCTTTATTCTCCTAGTCTTTTATTTCTACTTACTGTGTTTTCCATTATTAAGCATTTTTCCCATAATGAAATAGAGAATGACTATGAAATAGGCCAAATGGTTAGAAGCACTGATACCTGTGCCCACCGGTAGTTTTCCTGGTATCCCGGTGGGCCAGTCCAACACTGGCCTCTGTAAAAGAGCTTCTTAAGGTAAGATTCTCATCATGCATCTGGGTAAAAGCTACCCTGCCTGGGAAGAACTGCTGGGACCTTGTGCCATAATCAACAAATAGGGCATAGAGTGCAGTACAATGGGACACTGGTGACACTTGCCTTTCCCATTGTGTCCTGTTTACAGGAGAACTAAAAATGAATATGGCTAAAAATGCCATATTTTATATACTGAACTTAATGCACCAACCTAAAGTTTCAGTTTCTCAATAGCAGCAATGATCCAGGGCTTCAAACTTGTCACAGGGGGTCACCATCTTGGAAAGTGTCTGTGACACTCACATGCTCAGTGGGCTCTGAGCAGCTGTTGAGAAGCTAAGTTTAGGGGTCACAAATTATCAAGCAGAAAATGAGGTTGGCCTGTAATATAAGATGATGCTACAGGGCTGATTATTAAATTCTGATGCTAATTGCACTGGTTTCTGTGCTGCCATGTAGTAATTATCTGTATTAATTACTAATCAGACTTATATTGTGACATTTCTATGTGTACTGTATATTGTGCGTTGGTCCCTAAGCTCAGTAAGTGACAGCAGCACAGAGCATGTGCAGTGAATCAGCAGAAAAGAACATGAGGAGCTACTGGGGCAGTATATCTTCCCTGCTAAAGGGCTGTGGTGGTCTAGTTCTTTAGTTAAGAACCTTATAAATTACCAAAAATCAATTTATTGATAAAGGAAAACTATACCCCCAAACAATGTAGGTCTCTATTAAATATATTGTATAAAACAGCTCATATGTAAATCCCAGCTTTATCGAAATACATTTTCATAAAAATATTCTTTTTTAGCAGTATATGTCATTGGGTAATTCTTAATAGAAAATTGCCATTTAAATAAGGGCCACCCCCTGGGATCCATATGGGAAACGGTACATGCTAGGTCACATGAGCCAATTAATGGACACATTTCTGTCTTTTAGTCTCATGCTTCAACCTGTTACAGTTAGAGCTGCAGTATTTCTGGTCAGATGATCTCTGAAAGAACACACAGATCATCACAAAATGATGGCAAATTATGTATAAAGGCAATATTTACTTATATCTATATTCCAGTATGGTAAGATTATTTAATAGGCTACTTAAAATGACATAAATCTGTTGGCTAAATATTCATTCTGGGGGTATAGTTTTCCTATAAATACTTATGCACTTTTTTCAGTGACTGTATGAGCATATTTTTACATATTCTCTGATGGTATTTATGTTTTGATGAACCAGGGGCACAATAGTGACAAAGGCAAATTGTGCCCATTTTTGTGATGATGATTCATTCAGGATCAGTATGAATTTGTATGAATGTAAAACGTCTGTTGCAGCCTGGAAACCTGCTTGTTTGTGGTTCGTTTTTCTAGTTTTGAAAAGGGGCTGGTTAGTTATCTGTAAGGTGATAATCTGTCTGGAGACAGGAGGAGGGACCCAGCCATTAAATGTCAGCCCTTAGGCATTGTGCTTTTTAGATCAGCTGAATGTCACCCTATGTATAATAATCCAGTTCGGCTTGGAAGTGTAGCGATATAACAGCTGAAAGGAGATGGAATGAGAAGCAGAAATGTATGCATATAATATATCATTTATAGGATAAATTAGTACATATTTTCAGGATTTAATGTATGTACCTAGTGGTATCAACTTAAATGTAAAATATTTTAGCCCCCTTCCCTCCCAATCCTCGGGGAACATAATCTGTTTCCTGCAGATATATATACACACACACACACATTTTGGACACCAGTGGATATGTGTTGGCTATTGTTATGCCCCTCTGTCTAGTCATATATACATTCTGTCATACCTTGTTGTATGATATAGAATATTATACAACAATGGTCTATATGTTGTCTATCCAGGGTAGACTGGGTTGGGACCCTAGTAAAAAACCCAGTGGGCTTCAGCCCTCATGGGCCCCCTGATGATCTAGACCTGCTACCACCCAACTGACTCTCTAGCGTTCTCCCTTACTTCTCGCCAATCTCAGCTGTAAGGGAACAGGTACATGCCGGGAAAGGGAGGGTGTGGTGCCACAGGTAGGACTGTAGAACTGAGGTGCCCAGACTGAGGATCCAGTTCGACACTGTGTCTATCACTGACTCCTCTGCTTTGGGATCTGACTAGGGTATTTTGGGGTATTGTGCAGCAGATTTCTGGTTGAGTCTTCTAGATTATGACACACTTCAGTCAGTTTTCCTGGACATAGCCAAAGTATGTCTTTGTACCTGAGAAGCACCCATGTGCACAAAGAAGCTTGTGACTATATTTATACAGGTCAGCCTGTACACACTCATTTGTCATATGACAAATGTTTCGAGATCAAGTGTACATTTTAATGCAACAATCTAAAATTAATATTCAGATTAAAATTGGAGAATTAAAGTGGGAAAAAAAAAGCTAATCAGACGATATTGTGGCCATTAATTGACAGACAGCATTTGTACAAAAGTTATTTCCCAGAAATAGCAGTGACCTACGGAAACTTTAATCAAAGCAGAATCACACCCTTTGTCTATTTTTACATATACAACATAGCTTGAGGGGAGTCTATAAAGGGTGTCAACATTTGACAACAATCTGTATAGATAGATATAGATTGATCATCTTTATTGATTTAAATAAGATCCACTTTCGTGCAGTCACACGAGTCGTAGCAGACGTTGGCAGACATTTTCAGGCGACCACTGTGTGACTGTACACAAGCAGATTTGATTCTAATCAGTGGAGATGGGACATGGAGAAGATCAGCTTCTCTCAGCCTGAAAGAAATACACAGTCTGAGAGCTGCGGAGTCACCACTCCGTCTACCCTTGGCCCAAGTCTCTTTGCATGGGACAAGCTTTGTCCTCTAGTGAGGTTCATGGAGATAAATCAGTGTAATCTGAATTAAATAGGCTTGGTGTAAGTATTTCCTGGTTGATAACCATCTCTCAATGTAATTTACAAGGATTTAAGACTGACTGCTTCCCTTGTATGTCTGAGGACTGTATTATGGGAGATGTCCAATCACTTGCCGAGTTGTTGATAAGCTACAGAAATGGAGCCACAGACTTGACACCAGTTGTTTAAAAGTATCTGGGCATAGTGAACCTGTTGGATAGTTTTTGCAGGACCACTAGAGTGGAACATGAATAGGACACTAATTGGTAATAAGTCTTACCCCTATATGTAATAAAAGGCACTAAGTTTGCCCATGTGCAGTAGTCCATAGCAACCGATAAGTTATTTGCTGTTAGACAGGTGACCATTAAATGCTAGCTGCTGACTGGTTGCTATGGGTTAATGTAAATGGAAAACATAGTGTACAGTATATACTCGAGTATAAGCCAAAAACTCTACCTCGGCTTATACTCGGGTCAAACGCAAAAACGGGCGTCTAAGAATAGTCGCCGGTGTCCAAGAATAGTCTCCAAGCATCCAAAAACAAGACGCAGGCACCTCCAATGGGAGCAGAAACCCTCAATTTTTTGATTGAAACTTACCAGAAGCTGCTGCATTTCTAACCCCGGCTTATACTCGAGTCAATAAGCTTTCCCAGTTTTTGGAGGTAAAATTAGGCACCTCGGCTTATACTCGGGATGGCTTAAACTTGAGTATATACAGTATTTTATTGCATAACCCAAAGGGGACAAGTACTAGAGGAACCTGTGTATGTATTTATACTCTTAGGAAAGCATTTAGGGAGCATAATTAATGTAATGGCGTTACAGTTTTAAACATCTCGTTTATGAAAGTAAAATCAAGCAATTTAGATGGGTGTAATTTGCAAGTGAGCCTCAGTTGTTGTTGGTTTGAAACTAAAATGTCCCCTAGGGCATATATGGCAATTTCCACCTGACTGTACAATTGAATGAAATGGGTTGCAAGCAGCAAAGTGCGTTTATACTTGTAGGCAACACTGGCCCCATAGTGCTACAGACTATAAATTTACCTGCAGAATCTGCTTGATCTGCTTGTCATGGCAAAACAGTTCTTTTAACCTCGGTTACATAAATACTGTAGTAAGAAAAAATGCAGAGTATGTGCTCCATTCTCTTCATAGCATTGTACTATGCCCATACGCACTATGTTGTCCGCCTGTCTGTACAGCACCTGTAGGGCGGCATTCCTCTCATCTCTCTTACCTTTCAAAGAAGTACAGTCTCTTAAGGTTTAAGTAGGCAGAGAAAAAACAATATATGAAAGGGCAGGGCAACTTCTGTAGGCCTTTTATTTTGCTGCTGGCAAAAAACAAAAGCATTTGTATCTGAACAGATCCTGATTCTGCTTTACTTCTAAATTACATACTGGACATAATTCTTAAGTGGGAATTTAGTTTAGTCCTTTCACAACCAGCCTATATACTTTGCACTACTGTAGCTGAACATCTATGCATTGATCTAATTCCTTTCCTAAACATCCTGGAGCTCATTTACAATTAGCACAATGTGAAATTGAATGTAATGGTTTGTTTTTTCCAGCATTTTAGTTTCACTGCTTCAGTTGCATTAGCTTGTACCTCCTGCTAGACACAAGTGATACGATAATGCAGATGCCACACCAGCATATATTTGTCAGTCATTCCAATGGACATTCTTTGCATCACATAATTGCACACAAGTTATTTGCCCCCTAACCCCTCGCCATAAAAAAAAAGCTCTTGGGAACTGAGCAAGTGCAGGATTCCATAGCACCTTGCGCCTAAAGGCGGCCAAAGACGTAACAATTACAATCTTTCTTGCAAAAGATCTTTCCAAGAAAGATCATTAATGATGGGTGAATTTATTCGGCAGGCGCAAATTTGTGGCGAATTTTCTGGCACTAAAATTCACCAACAAGTTTTTGCCGACGTCAAAATATTTCTGCCGCCTGCGTCAGAATTGTAGTCGGCGTCGGAATTCGCATTTAGTGAATTCTTCGCCATTTCGCGAATTTCGCAGAAAATTCGCAAATTTTTCGGTGAAGCGAAACTGGACAAATTCGCCCATCACTAAAGTTCATTAGTTTCAATACATACGTGTAGAGCTGAGTCGTCAGATATACAGGTAGATATACAGGTAGAAACAATAGAATTCTTCAAAGGCACCCGTTCAAAATTTTCCATCGATCCCGATCGACTAGGGATGTAGCGAACCGCCGATAATGTGTTCGCGAACGCCGTTCGCGAACACCGGCAAAAAATGCGAACAGTTCGCGAACAGTTCGCGAACTTCGAACATCCGAAAATCGTTCGATTCGAACGATCGAAGGATTTTAATCGTTCGATCGAACGATTTTCGTTCGAATCGAACGATCGAAGCCATTCGATCGAATGATTTCATTCAATCCAATGGCTTCGATCGTTCGATTCGAACGAAAATCCTTAGATTTTAGCGATCGAATGGTCGAATGGTCGAACGATTTTGACGCGAACGCCTATTGGCGAACATCGCGCGACGTTCGCGGACTTGCGGCGGACGCGAACAGCCGATGTTCGCGCGAACAAGTTCGCCGGCGAACAGTCCGCGACATCCCTACGATCGACAAGCCGACCGATATCCAAGTCTTCTCCAAGTCGGCTCTGTTCCCACTATAAGGTGGCCATAGATGCACAGATAATATCGTACGATACAAATATTCATACAATATTCAGTGCGTTTATGGTGGGAAATGAGCCGACCGATATCGGCAGAAGACTTGGATATCGGTAGGCTTGTCGATTGGGCTGGATGGAAAATTTTGATTGGGTGCCCAAACATAGGCCATTTTTAGTGCTGAATCGTCAGATACAGGGAGAATTCTATTGTTTCTACCTGTATATCTACCTATATATCTGACGATTCAGCTCTACACGTGTGTATTGAAACTAACGATCTTTCTTGGAAACATCTTTTCCAAGAAAGATCGTAATTGTTACGTCTATGGCCACCTTAAGTCTCAGGTATTGGAAGGACTAAAGTACACTTTAAAAGTGCTGTCTGTACAGAATTTTAATAAGCACAAACTTGCATCTGTTTTTGGTCCAGCACTGCCCCTGCACAGTGTCGGACTGGGACACCAGGTACCCACCCAAAAACCTTAGACCAGGGGCCAACCAAAGAACCATAGACCATGGGCCCACTCTCAGTACTATTATTATTATTCTCCTCACTCATCCTCTATTCTCCTAGTCTCTATTCCAGTGATCCCCAACCAGTAGCTCGTGAGCAACATGTTGCTCTCCAACCTCTTGGATGTTGCTCCCAGTGGCCTCAAAGCAGGTGCTTATTTTTGAATTCCAGGCTTGGAGGCAAGTTTTACTGCATTAAAACCAGGTGTACTGCCAAACAGAGCCTCAATGTAGGTTGACAATGCACATAGGGGCTACTAAATAACCAATCACAGCCCTTATTTGGTACTCCAGGAATATTTTTCATGTTAGTGTTGCTCCCCAACTCCTTTTACTTATGAATGTTGCTCACGGGTTGTAAAGGTTGGGGATCCCTGCTCTATTCTTTACATACTGTAATCTATTATTCCATCTATTTAGCATCTTTGTTCTCAAAGAAATAGGAAATAGCCATGAAATAGACCAAATATTTAGCAGCGCAAGGGCCCCCTGACACCTGGGCCCACCGGGAGTTTTCCTGGTATGCAGGTGGGCCAGTCCGACACTGTCCATGCAGATAACAAATGGGGCCCAGGTGGACCGATCTTTGTAAAAGGTCCCTCTCAGCTACAAGGTTACATTGGTGTAGCAAACTTTCAACCATAGCCGCAAGATTATCTATGGCAGCAAATAAGTGCTCACTCAAAATCTCACCTTAATTAAACTTCTAACTTGGATTTCAGGGGTATCTAGGAAAGTGACTAGGTATTGTTCCAAAATCTCTCCTTAAGGACAAGGGCACACTGATGGATTATTTATTTTCCTCCACCTGCATTTTATTATATGCTGTCATCTGCTCCTTGCTGTAGCCCCAATGCACTCGCGGCGCTTCGATTTCCAAAGTGGCCCGAAGTTTTTATCTTAAAAAAGATAGACGGGCCACTGATCACACTGGGCCCCTAGTATAAAGCTTAGGGTAACCTGTGCATTAATCCAGGTCAAACTGCAGTAAAAAGAGCTATTGTTTTGAAGCCAGTGGTTGTTTTAGAAATGAGTGTAAGAATTTTGCAATGTATATTTGCTTTTGTCTCATGTAGGGAAACTTCCCTTTTATATAAATTTACAAGCAGTTCTCTAGTTATAGGGAACATTGTTGAAGTACTTCACTGTTTTCTCAACCAAACGTATGGCTCTACCTTTTACGTTTGGACTCTAGTATAAAAATCTATTACTCTTTTGTTTTAGAATCTGAAGGTTAAAATGTCTACTTTTTGATCTTCTCTTGCGGAAGCTTGGTGCTTACCCTGTGAAACGTGCTCAGCTTATTTATACTGTATGAGTTTTTCCATATGTCATTCTGCAAGTAGCCTGTATGCAATCGTGAGTTGCCTCACGAGGAAAGTTCGGGCAACTTCGGAAAGTGCATTGGCGCTGGCGTTTTCTCATTATAGCAGGCGGAAGGCAGGGGGAAGGCAGTTTGGGGATATTATCGCCCTGCAGAAGAGGCGATTAGTCGACAGGCGACTAAATCTCCCCGAATCTGCCTGTGTGCTAAAGCCCTTATAGTTGAAAGGTGTAGGAGGGGATTCAGTAAGATAAAGTTCACCAAAACCTGGGTGGCTGTGTGGTTTTCATCTTCCCATAGATTTTGCTCAGACATTAATATTTGCAAAAAATGTAAATGATAGAAGTATACAGATAGCGATGGAACCTTTTTTCTACTCATTTGCTCACTGGTCAGTTAGTGCTATTGATATTAACAGTGATCACTACATTGATTTATGCAAAGCAAGACAAACCTTCACTATTAATTTTTAATATCTTAAGTAGGTTGTTAATGATATTATTCCTGTCAATATAAAATATGGTGAATGTAGTGCAACAAATAGAGTAGTGCAGTAGCTATATTTCATATTCTACACAATTGCCTGTGACTGATTACCTGTAGAATAGTAGTGACCTTTTAGCAGGGGTAGTATAGTATGGGATCTGTAAAACCCAATATCAAGAAAGCTCCAAATTACAAAATCTCCCATAAAGTCAATTTTAAGCAAATTTATTTTTTTTCCCAGTCCAGGCCTGGTGGTAAGGTATAGAGCCCCAAACTATGGGAAAATGTTTATCTGGAAAACCACAGGTCCCAAGCATTCCAGATAATAAATCCTATACCTGTATACAATGCACCAACTAATGATATATATAAGAATATGGTTGTGGGATTAAATATAAGTTCAAAGTTTATTTCTATTATCCTGATAATGATTAATAATGGTTGCATTATCCCATATGCATGATGTGATTTATACCTAGAGCTGTGTGTGCTGTTTATGCTGTTAGCAAAATGGCGAAATGCTAAAAACAACACTAGTTCTAATGAATGACTGCAGGGAAACCCTACAATTTGCTGTCTGCCATTCCCTGTGGTCTTGGCAAAACAGAGTGAGTGATAATGTGGGATAATGACTGTTATTTGTTGGCAACGAATTCCTAGGGAAGCGACAAGATCAACCAGTTTTACCTGCAAGTCTGGACATTCAGTGAGATATTTGAATGGATAACCAATGTCATAAAAAGGTCAGCCCATCCCATCCCATCACAGTCACTCAGAAACATAATTCTGGAATTGCTCATATTAAATTCTGGGATTTACCAAGTGCAGGTTAGAATGCATTCACACCAACGTCCCTGTGTCACTTTCTGCAGAAAAAGAATAGCAACTAGACAATAAATCACAAAAATAGAATGAGGTGCCCATTGTTTATACAGTATTTCTCTACCTTCTGCAATAAAATAGAATAGATTTATGATGTTTCTATGAAAACATGTTTTTTTTTATTGTTTTGTAATGTACGGCAATGTTGTACATAGCTAAGGCCTTCTACAAGAGCGTGAGCACCAGTTGTAACCTCTCGTTTGTTTGTTGTTGCCTTTTTTGTCTGTGCGTAAACATCGCTGAATGGAACAGAATCAGTTTATAACCTACAGTACATGCCCACAGGGCTATAACAAGCCTGTTCCAGAGCAATAAAATATTCACAATAAAATGTTTACAGAGCCAACTCCCAGCTCCTAAAAACAACAGAATGTGTGAAACTGCCTTTGTATAAAACTAAGTTTGTACATCCTAGCTGCAAAGGTGACAAGGCCTACCAACATAGCCGTCAAAATTCCTTTTATCCAAAGATAGCTGTCCCAAGGCTTTCTTTTCCATAAAAAATTTTCTTTATTTAAATTAGCATTAAAAGTTCAATAACAAACAGACCCCCCAGGCCCACCTTACGCGTTTCGCACCCTCCGGCGCTTAGTCATAGGTGTATCTGTAAACAGCATAGCCTCTGCGGGATTTATACCCTGTTAGTCCCTCCCACTTTTCTTAAAACCAATCAAATTCTTTGAGGGATTAACCCTATTATGTTAATTTTTTGCTCTTTGCTCTTTTGAAAAACTGATTTTGGTGCAGAAGTCTGCATTATTAATGCATTTTGAAAAAAACATGTGTTGCCCCCCTTCTAGGCTACGCTGGGTCTGGATGCGTGCAGAGCTCTCTACGCAGGGTTGAGTTCAGTGCTAGTGTCATTGTATCTGCGTACACATGAGCCTTACCTGTCTTCTTCTGCCAGCACTGGTCCCAGCAATGAAAATAAAACTAAATATTAAAAAAAAAGATAGACGGGCCACTGATCACCCTGGGCCCCTAGTATAAAGCTTAGGGTAGCCTGTGCAATAAACCTGGTCAAACTGCAGTAAAAAGAGCTATTGTGTTGAAGCCAGTGGTTGTTTTAAAAATGAGTGTAAGAATTTTGCTATGTATATTTGCTTTTGTCTCATGTAGGGAAACTTCCCTTTTATATAAATTTACAAGCAGTTCTCTAGTTATAGGGAACATTGTTGAAGTACTTCACTGTTTTCTCAGCCAAAAGTATGGCTCTACCTTTTACGTTTGGACTCTAGTATAAAAATCTTTTGTTTTAGAATCTGATGTTAAAATGTCTACTTTTTGATCTTCTCTTGCGGACGCTTGGTGCTTACCCTGTGAAATGTGCTCAGCTTATTTATACTGTATGAGTTTTTCCCCATGTCATTCTGCAAGTAGCCTGTATGCAATCGACTGTATTTCACTATGTGCCATTTTCACTTGTTTTCTTCCAATGTTCCCTGAACCTCCATGATTTCTTATTGTGATCTCTGCTGATGACAAGTCTGTTTGCCTGGCAATGTCACTGCATTCATTGTACCTGTACGTTCAACACTATATCATTTTTGATACATAATTGTACCATCATCACTGGACAAGGCTTTTACAAGGATGTGTATCCCATGATTATCACTTACTACTAGTGATGGGCGAATTTATTCGCCAGGCGCGAATTTGCGCGATTCGCCGCCAGCGAATGAATTCGAAAAAACGGACGCCGGCGTCAAAAACGGGCGCTGGCGTCAAAAACAAGACGCGTTTAGCAAATTTTTCGGCGAAGCAAACGGCGCAAATTCGCCCATCACTACTTACTACACTATGTAACTGTATCTCTGCTTCCTTTTAGTGTTTTTTGTTTGTTACTCTTCATGTAAGCTGTTATTTTAGATGTGATTTTGCTCCCACTACTTTTAAGTTATGACTTAATGGTATGGATGGTATTATGCTGTTGATAATAATAATTTTGATGCATGACAGTTTTGATGTGAGCGGCTATCCCGAGGCGCGTCCAATTTTTATGATGCTGGTGAATTTTTGCCGGCAGCAAACCACAGAAATTCACCACGAATCTGCGCCTGGCAAATGTATTCTCCCATCACTAATCCAGAATGCTCGGGACTTGGGGTTTTCCGGATAACGGATCTTTCCATAATTTGTCTTAAGTCTACTAGAAAATCATATAAACATTAAATAAACCCAATAGGCTGGTTCTGCTTCCAATAAGGATTAATTATATTTGAGTTTGGATCAAGTACAAGCTACTGTTTTATTATTACAGAGAAAAAGGAAATAGGGATGCACCGAATCCACTATTTTGTGACAAAAAGTCATGTGATTTACTTCCCCGCCCCTAATTTGCAAATGTAAATTAGGATTCGGATTTGGTTCGACCGGGCAGAAGGATTCGGTCGAATCCGAATCCTGCTCAAAAATGCCGAATCCTGGCCGAATCCCGAACCGAATCCTGTATTCGGTGCATCCCTAAAAGGAAATAATTTTTAAAAATCTGAATTATTTTATTATAATGGAGTTTTTGGAGAGACGGCCTTTCCATAATTCTGAACTTTCTAGATAATGGGTTTCCAGATAACGGATCCCATACCTGTACTAAAATCATCAAAACTTTACAAGAAGTCCTTACAAAATGTCCCTTTATTCAATAAAAATACAGTTGATATAGGTGAGATTTAACTTCGCTTCTGTAAGAGGTTATTTAACAGGTCCTAAAATAAAAGTGTGGAGGAAGTTCACCTTGACAAATCTGGAGTCATTCTTTTTCCATCCATAATATGCATTGAATTGGATTCGAGGCTACTTATAAGAAATAGGAAAATCAATTTTTTTTCATGTTTTCGCTATGTTGAATCAACTCCGATCCCCATAACTTTTATAAAGAGTTTACAAATTTCAGTATTCACTATGGGAGGAAGAATAATTTTATGCTTGTGATCCCGTTGGTTTGCATATTGAGTTGTAAGCTCACTCTGTGGGGAGCCTGTGCTCCCCAGTGCTCCGGCGCTCGGATACTGGCGTTTTTGCGCCAGCGTGTGGTAGTGCGGGCGCTAGGACCGTGCGGAGCACACGGCCTAGGGGCACCCGCTCAGCTAATCCGGCGCTGAGTGTTGCTCTGGAGCACATATTCAGAATGGTGTTGCATCCAATTCATTGGGCACAACTACCGACTAAATCCATTATGAGAACTCTGGAGTGACAGCCAGACCTAGGGGCAAATTCACTAAAGTGCGAAGCGCCTAACGCTAGAGCAAATTCGCCAACGTGACGTCATTTCTTTACTTTGCACTTTACTAACGGGTGCTGGTTTAAATTCGCTAGTGAAGTGGACCTACTCTAGCGCTACTTCACACCCTTACGCCAGACGAAGTTGCACTATGACGAAGGGACGTAACTACGGTAATTCACTTACTTGCGCATTTTACTGAACGTTACCTTTTGCGCCAGACTTGCGTTCGCCACCTCAGACCAGGCAAAGTGCAATAGAGTAGATAGTGATTGCTTCAAAAAAAGTTTTTTCCTTTTTTAAGGGTGATAGGCTGAAAAAGATCGTACATTTTTTTTCGGGTACCCTCCTTCCCCCCTACATTTCCCAACATATGGCACCTAAACTATACAGTGGGCACATGTACTGTATAGGGCAATATAACAACTCTATTTTATGAAGCTTTCCCAGGCTTGTGTAGTGTAATGTATTAGCTGCTACATATACGTCCATTGTACTTTAACTTGGCGTCGTATGCAAATTAGGCATCGCTAGTGTAACTGCACTTTCCTTGACGAATTAACGCTAGCGCAACTTCGCTACCTTTCGCCTCCCTGAGCGCAACTTCGGATTTTAGTGAATTAGCAGTGCCCTGGCAAAACTTCGCCTGGCAAAGTGCGGCGAAGCCTGCGCTAGCGCAACTCCGCAGGTTAGTGAATTTGCCCCCTAGAGTGTTGTGAGCTGCAGGGTTCCCCAGCATCAATAGTGCAGTATATGATCTTTCTATTGTATAGAATAAAATGACATTGTAGATGCTCATTTAACCAATGTTGCACAATGATTTTGCACTTTTGTGCACTGATTCCTGCCATTTAGGAAAGCTCTTATGCTCAAGTGGGAACAGTAACGTAACTAGAGGGGGGCGGCCCTGGAGCGGGACGTGCAGCCGGGCCCCCTGCCCCCCTCCGTACGCCCGGAATTCTGCCAGAGTCAGTGGCGCGCCCTGAGGGGGTGCGGGCCCTGGCCCAATTACACCCCCTGCTCTCCCAGAAGTTACACCACTGAGTGAGAAACTGAGACATACAAGCCCTAACTAACAAACGTAATGCTTTGCCTATAAGATGCACAAGCTTATAGAAGGGCCTTCCATATCGTTCCTCAGACGAAAGCCTAGTCTTCTCTGCCTGAAAGCGAGTGCAGCATATACACCAATCAATTAACCTGTCACAGAAAAGGCAATTTTATTTTCAGATCAGTAAAAGTAATTGTCAATAAAGATGGGTTTTGTAGACAGTGGCAACAGCTAAGTTGTGGTTATGTATAAATGATAGGCTAGGTAATAGCAGCACTTGTCCTGAGCATACTGTACAACATTCCTGCTCGGTAGGAACAGGGTTAGCAAGTTGGGCTACAGAGTTGTTATCCTTCAACCTAATCTACTAATTAGTGCATGTTGTTTGCTATTGGAAAGTGCATGCATGAAGTTAGTGTAATTATTATTTATGTATCGACAAAGGCAAGATAATTAACTCACTGTCATTCTATGACACAAAGAATTCCAGCATTTGCCTTGAAAAAATGTGTGGATTCCAATTGAAACGTAATATTTCCAAACTGAATTTTCTGGCTTTACCTGCCTCTACGTGGGGAGTAGGGATCTGTCAGACTTGCAAGCTGTGATTAAAAAAAATTGGAGTGTTCAAAGGAATGTGGGTTATGAACCTCACATATTTTGAATTAGGTGTTATGTACAGTAAATTAATCGTAACATATAATCAGTGATAATGTCGCACAGATATATTCATTCCCAACCAAAAAAAATCCAAATATAAAGATAATACTTGTGCCAATTCAGACCCAACAGAAAAGTCGCAGGGGCCACCTTTACCCTCTGGTTCAACTCAAGCTACTCAGGTGTCTCTGGGTCTTATCTCAGACACACTAATCCCCTATGTGCCCTCACTGGCAGACAAGGATACCAAACATATGTGAAGTAGAAACAGAACAAGCAGCATCAATGTTAGGCCGATCGGTCAGATACAATGCGGGATCAGACTCTAGACCATCATTTACAATGTTCCATGCCAAGTCAGGCAGGAGGCAACGACAGGGCCACCCTGTGTATCCTGATGCTGCGTTCTTCACTGAGATTTCATGGATTATTCATCCAGCCATGAGTACAGATATGGGATCCGTTATCCGGAAACCTGTTATTCCGTAAAGCTCCAAATTACAGAAAGGCTGTCTCCTTTTGGGGCAAATTCACTAAAGGACGAAGCGCCTAACGCTAGCGTGAATTCGCTAGTGTAGCGTATTTTCGTTAATTCGCCGATTCACTAACGGATGCTGGCATAAATTCGCTAGTGTTACTTTGCACCCTTACGCCTGGCGAATTTGGGCAACGGACGTAACTACGCAAATTTACTGACGTGCACATTTTTCTGAATGCTACCTTTTACGCCAGACTTCCTTCGCAACCTCAGACCAGGCGAAGTGCAATAGAGTAGATAGGGATTGCTTCCAAAAAAGTTAAAAAAATTTCTAAGTCCCAAAAAAGCTGGCGTTTTTTCTTTTTTTATGGGTGATAGGCTGAAAAAGATCGAAAATTTTTTTGGGGCTCCCCTCCTTCCCCCCTACATTTCCTAACTCATGGCACCTTAACTATACAGTGGGCACATGTGTAGGGCAAAAATAACAATTTTATTTGCTGTTTTGAAGGTTTCCCTTCGAAGGATTTTAATCCAACGATCAAAGGATTATTCTTCGACCAAAAAAAACGTAGCCAAGCCTATGGGGACCTTCCCCATAGGCTAACATTGGGTTCGGTAGCTTTTAGGTGGCGAACTAGGGGGTCGAAGTTTTTTCTTAAAAAGACAGTACTACGACTATCAAATGGTCAAATAGTCGAATGATTTTTAGTTCGAATCATTTGATTCGAAGACGTAGTCGAAGGTCAAAGTAGCCCATTCGATGGTCGAAGTAGCCAAAAAAACACTTCGAAATTCGAAGTTTTTTTTCTTCTATTCCTTCACTCGAAGTTAATGAATTGGCCCCTAAATAAACCCAATTTTTGGTGGTTTAGCCACTAATATAGACTCATGCAGCTTAGATGCCATCAAGTCAATGTACTATTTTATTATTACAGAGAAAACAAAACAATTCATGAACATTAAATTGGCTCCATGGAAGGTAGTCTTCCTGTGATTCAGAGCATTCTGGATAACAGGTTTTCGGGTAAGGAATGAGCTTCTGCACCAATTTGATGTGAATGTGTGACAATACTGTCAGTAAGTTTATTGTAGAACAGTGGAAGACAGTATCAGATAGGTGTGGCAGTCAATACAAGCACGCATAGATTATTAGGGGTGTGGTGCAGAAGGAATGAGAAGGGCTCGCTCTGCTGGAAGCACAGTATCACTAAACAACATAAACATAAATAATGACTACAGGGTGGGCACCTACCAGACAGAACAAGGATAGTGGCATTTTAGATTGTAAGCTCTTTTGGAAAGTGCCCTCTTTACCACTTGCATTGGTTGTTTTGTATTTTTTCTTGTATGTTTAATGCATTCACCAATTTATTATACAATGCTGCAGAATATGTTGCCGTTTTATAAATGAATAATGATAATATTAATTTGGGGCGCTTTGTCCCCTGCTGCTTTTCATTAACCTAATACTTACTCTACACAGACCCAATGCTTCATACAAATTCGCCATTTCCATCTCAACTGTATAATCTCTACTCTCTGTGCTGCCCCACCTATTGGGCCCCATAGAGGACCTATGTAAAACTGTATCTTCGCTTGTCTTGTTAAGAAGAAAGCTTATTTTCTGTAATAATTAGACAATTAGCATATAGTAAATGACTACTACAGATATGGGATCCGTTACCCAGAAATCAGTTATCCAGAAAGATCCAAATTACAGACAGACCATACAGTATCTCATAGACTCCATTTTATCCAAATAATCCAAATTTTTCTCTGTAATAATAAAACAGTAGCTTGTACTTGATTCAAACTAAGATATAATTAATCCTTTTTGGAAGCAAAACCAGCCTATTTGGTTTATTTAATGTTTACATGATTTTCTAGTAGACTAAGGGTATGAAGATCCAAATTATGGAAAAAGCCGTTATCCAGAAAACCCCAGGTTCCAGGCATTCCCATACCTGTATATCAAATATTATTGGAGTTACAAATGTGTCAGCTGCGACACACCTCTCTCTTTCATTTTTATATTATTCTCAGTCATTGTCAGGATATTCTTTGCTACAATATTGTCCTTTGTGCTGTCTGGCTGCTAAATGAGCAGGTCCCAGTGTGCAAGTCACGGGTGAGATTCCAACAGCTTCCTTCTACTCAGCGGTGCTTAGCCAATGAGGCGAGTTGAGGCTGTCGCCTCAGGCGGCAGCACCCAACTAGGTACCAGGGGCAGCAAAAATGCTGCTCCTGGTACTTTAAGAGCGAATTTCTGGGGGAGGGGGAGCAGCAGGACCTGCTGCTGCCTCAGCCGGCGGAGGGGCCAGGATCGCCCCTGCTTCTACTGCATACAACCTATGTGTTTGTGGGGCGTTTGCTTACACTGTGAGTCAGGACAATGGAGTGTCGGGTAGGGGTCACAGGTGGAGAGAGAGTGCTTTGAAATGTAAAGTTCCCAGATTCCTCTGTTAAAACTGAGAAGGGAATGAAGACCAGGGTAATTCCTAAATAAACAGCATTAGCCTTGACTTTGCAAAATAATGTTTGGTTTATATATAGGCAGATAGAAAAATAATGTTTGGTTTTATATATAGGCAAATAGAAAAATAATATTTGATTTTATATATAGGCAAATAGAAAAATAATATTTGATTTTATATATAGGCAAATAGAAAAATAATGTTTCGTTTTATATATATAGGCAAATAGAAAAATAATGTTTCGTTTTATATATAGGCAAATAGAAAAATAATGTTTGGTTTTATATATAGGCAAATAGAATCTTGTCTTCTGCACTCGCCCATATTAAAGGAAATTAAGGCATTTTGTGCAAAGAGCTACTAAAATATCCGACATTTTATCCAAAATAGGATTCACTTTACCATGTACTGGAATGTACAAAAGCTGGCTGCCTGAACATGTCAAACCGGGTCTGGAAGTCCTGTCATTTTATTTGTTTCATTCAGAATTCCAACTCATTTATATATAGTTATATAGGCAGTGCATTTCACTTGGTGCTTGCTTACCCAAAGGTTTAATTCCAAATATTTGTATGTTTGTTCTCTTTATCAGACAGCACCGGGATCACCCGAAAGACAATGGGAATGATGGGAGCCGCAAGAATCTGCTGAATTAACCAATAACTATAGGGGCAGTTGTGAATAATTATACAGGTATGGGACCTGTTATTCAGAATGCTTGGGACCCTGGGCTTTCCAGATAATAGATCTTTCCATAATTTGGGGCACATTTACTTAGGGTCGAATATCGAGGGTTAATTAACCCTCGATATTCGACTATCGAAGCTAAATCCTTCGACTTCGAATATCGAAGTCGAAGGATTTACCGCTATTTGCTCGATCGAACGATTGAAGGAATAATCGTTCGATCGAAAGATTAAATCCTTCGAATTGAACGATTCCTTCGATCAGAAATTTGTTAGAAAGCCTATGGGGACCTTCCCCATAGGCTAACATTGATGTTCGGTAGGTTTTAGTTGGCGAAGTAGGGGGTTGAAGTTTTTTTTAAAGAGACAGTACTTCGACTATCGAATGGTCGAATAGTCGAACGATTTTTAGTTCGAATCGTTCGATTTGAAGTCGTAGTCGAAGGTCGAAGTAGCCAATTCAATGGTCGAAGCAGCCAAAAAAAACATTCGAAATTCGAAGTATTTTTTCTTCTATTCCTTCACTCGAGCTATGTAAATGTGCCCCTTAGTCTACTAGAAAATCATGTGAATATTAAATAAATCCAATCGGCTGGTTTTGCTTCCAATAAGGATTAATTATATCTTAGTTTGGATCAAGTACAAGGTACTGTTTTAATATTACAGAGAAAAGGGAAATCATTTTTAAAAAACTGGATTATTTAGATAAATTGGAGTCTATGGGAGATGGCCTTCCTGTAATTCAGAGCTTTTTTTGGATAATGGGTTTCTGAACAACGGATCCCATAGCTGTATAATGAATATACTGAAAATAGCCATCAGTTATTACTATATATACCGTAGATTTATATATAGAGACAGAGAGACAGAGACAGAGAGGGAGAAAGGGATATACTGTAGATATAGATACAATATATCGATATATTAACATTTCACAGCTGGGGCTTAAATGAACTTTCAGCCCCACCATAAATTTGAACCAGCATTAGTGATGGGCAAATAAATTTGCCAGGCGCGAATTTGCTACGAATTTCCTTGTTTCGCCAACGGTGAATAAATTCAAACTGCAGCGAAAATTCACCAGCGTCAAAAAATTTTGGGCGCGCAACAAAAAAGTCACTCTTGTCAAAACCTATTACTCAAATGGCCATTGACTTTAATGCCAATGTCAAAATTGACGCGGGTGTCAAAATTCGCTTTTGCTAATTTTTCACCGAATTGAAACGGGACAAATTCGCCCATCACTAACCAGCATTCATATTAGCATAACAGCCTGGTAAAAGATTGGTCCATATACCCTGGCCTAAAGTTCAGTCCACCTCTTCTAGGGTTGTGACAAGTTCACCCGTCTTTGTTATGTAGGGGATACAAGATACAAAGTTACACAAGAGCATCATATTCTGTCTGTCCCCTTATGTTTTAAGGTTCAGGGTCAGTCTGTTCATAGTAGCAGCATCACTGTAATTTTTTGACTGCTTTCATAAACAATTACTGGGCACCTTGCCTGTAAACGCTGTGTAAAATGGGTAAATGTTCCCAGTGTTAAGTATTTAGTGAGGCATAGTGAAAACATTTTACATGAGATATCACATCACATATTACTTGTCCCAAAGCAGCATATCGCTAGACTAGATATAAGTAGGAGGGGACATAGTCACTGTACAAATCATTGTTCACATGTCACATCTGCCAAAATTGACCTCATGGTCTTTCCTAGCCTTTCCATGCAGATTTCTTTTTGAGTTTCTAAGCACAAAAGTTGTTTTTAGCCTTTGCAGCAAGATATTGACCCCCAGTCCCATCTTAACCTTTAATAACCGCAGTAAACCAATCGCCATGGTAGTTTTGTCTTAAAGGAACAGTTCAGTGTAAAAAGAAAATCTAGGTAAATAGACAGGCTGTGCAAAATAAAAAATGTTTCTAATATAGTTAGTTAGCCAAAAATGCAATGTATAAAGGCTTTGACTAACTTAGAAAAATGCATTAGAAGGTCCCCATAGGCTAATATAGCACTTTGGCAGGTTTAATTTGGCGAACTATTGAAGTCAAAGTTTTTTTAAGGAGACAGTACTTCGATTATCGAATGGTCAAATATTCGATCGATTTTACTTCGAATCAAGGTCGAAGTCGTAGTAGCCTATTCGATGGTCGAAGTACCCAAAAATTTACTTCAAAATTCGAACTTTTTGAACTTCGAAAATTCACTCTAATCCACTTCGACCGTTGATAAATCTGCCCCTATCTGTATGTCCCATGCCCCCCCCCTTCAAGTCACTGATTGGTTACTGACTGGCAGCAGGTTAGTGAGCTGCAATGGAGAACGTTTATTTATGGTTATTGCGTTTGACATCCGTTCATTCCAGCCTTTATAAATCAATTTTTGGCTAACTAACTATATTGAAAACATTTTTATTTTGCACATTCTATCTTCAGTATGTACCCGGTTTTATTTTCACACTGAACACTTCTTTTAAGTTCTCACATCATACAATAAAGGCTTTATAACTTAAATTTATATTATTGTGATGCCACCAGCAAGGGGTGAATTCAGAATGAACTTTAGTTCATCACAAAGCAGTTGCAGATCGGTGCAGATTATCCATAAATGATCGGCCCATATATGTCCAACTTTTGTTTAATAGTGGAGTTTTCCAAGTCCATGGTAAGACCTTCATAGGAACAGTTCAGTGTAAAAATAAAAACTGGGTAAATAGATAGGCTGAGCAAAATAAACAATGTTTCTAATATAGTTAGTTAGCCAAAAATATAATGTATAAAGGCTGGAGTGTCTAACGTAATAGCCAGAACACTACTTCCTTCTTTTCAGCTCTCTAACTCTGAATAAGTCAGTGACTTAAAGGGGGGCCACATGGGACATAACTGTTCAGTGAGTTTGTAATTGATCCTCAGCATTCAGCTCAGATTCAAAAGCAACACTTATGACCCATGTGCCCCCCCCCTTAAGTCACTGATTGGTTACTGCCTGGTAACCAATCAGTGGAAACCAAGAGAGCTGAAAAGCAGGAAGTAGTGTTCTGGCTATTATGTTACACATCGAGTCACTCCAGCCTTCATACATTACATTTTTAGCTAACTAACTATATTAGAAACATTTTTTATTTTGCTATTTGTTCACCTAGTTATTTTTATACTGAACAATGTACTTGAATGGATTTAATTATTGAGATTTCTTTTAACATCAGGCAATGCAAACATATGCAAAATATATATGTGCTTATGATTCTGTTATTATCTGTGCTTTGGCCAAATTCTACTGTCTCTAGTGGGGTGGTATCCAAGCTGTTAAGGGATCCCCACAAAATGCTTGATTCCTGTGTTTCCTAATCCAACCTCTACTGACCCAGTATCAGAAAAGTTTTACAGTTTCCAGTAAAACATTAGTTTTATTGTTTCCAGCTCCTTATTATACAAACCCTACAGGCTATGTTACTAGAGAAACCACAAACAGGTGAGCACTCAGCTGCAAATTACAAAAAGGCCAGATGAATGAAATAAAAATAGAAGAAGAATAAAGTAGGCGATTACAGTCCCTGCAATTTCCCTGCAGTCAGTTGCGAGTAAAACCAAGGTACTTGAGTCAAAATGTGCTCCTTGCACCTCCGTATAAGTTTGCTTGGTGCTGCTCAGTCCTTCTTGCCTTCCATTTCAAATGCTGATGAGCTTATTGATGCAGAGGAACAACCGACCTCCTGACCAAACGGTAGCTACTGGGTTCCCTTTACACCAAGGGTCAATAGGTAAAACCTCCTGACCATGTGTGCTTTTCTCCCCCTCGCGTCACCATATTATATAAAGTATCCAATAGCTACACTGTGCTTAATGTTGGGTCAGGTATCCAGGTATCCATAAAACCCCATAAAACCCCATTACTCTCTATATTAGTTGTTGGTAGGGTGATTGTTATTTATATTTTGGTAATGTATCAACATTCAACTCAGATCCATGTATTAAAGTATTAAATGCTATAAGGAGGATCATCATGCCTGATCATATCTTTAATCTGCTCAATGGGCTTTGAGATGGTGGGATGATAAATTAATCTTAAAGCAGTCCTTTGGCTAGCTGTAACGTACTCGTCAATCTGGAACCTTGAAGGCAGCTGGTACACTCAGATGCACAAAGGAACCCCTGCGGATTTCGGTGTTCACTGATGCCCTTTAGGGGCTCCGGGCTTTCTGCTGCGGAACCAACAAGGAATTTGTGCCTTTGGTAGTAAAAGAGTCTGTAAAGAGGTACCGGAAAGGATCAGGCATTGGCAAATCTACAAAAACAGGCAAATGGGTCGAGGCAAGTGACAGGAATCAAAGTCATACAGGCAGAAGTCAAAAAACCTAGAAAGTCCAATAGTATATAACGCTTCAGCAGGACCTGTGAACAGAAGCCAGCTTGGGCATAACAGAGAAAGGCCTTTTTGAAGGAGATTCGAATCTCGCACTGAAAAATTACATCATGACGCTCATCATCAAAACACAAGTGTCACGACGCTCAGCGTCAATCGAGAGCAACTCAAGGCCTGCATCAATTTGCGCACAGTTGGTGCATGTGACCAGGCCTGGATTTGTGGAGAGGTCACCAAGGCCTGGGCCTAGGGAGGCTGGATTTTAGGGGAGCGGCATGCTGCCCAACCACTGGGGATGCGCAGGAGATTAAATCGTTTTTTAAATTTCCCATTAGCCAATCCCCATTGCGCTGGTCCAGACGATGGAAATCTGTGTAAATCAAAGGGAGGGGACGGGGTGGCGAACATCAGCGGGCCTAGGGGTCACCCGCTATGTAAATCCGGCCCTGCATGTGACGTCACCGGTAGCACGCACCTGTTCCCCATTAGCCAAAGAGAGACGCGCCGGTAGGTGAGAGAACTGAGAAATCTCCTGGCGCATCTTACACTAGCCTTACCATCATTACTCAGACTTGATTCCTGTGTTTCCTAAGCCAACCTCACCTCTACTGACCCAATACTGATTATTCCCAAGGCCCAGTGGGGCTCCTTCTATCACTGTTTCCAAGCACCAGATAACCCATCAGTTCAGAAAGGTTTTACAGTTTACTGGTCCATATTAGTTTTATTGTAAGGCCAGATGAAATAAAAATAGAAGAAGAATATTTTGTGCTAAAAGGCTTTAAGTAGGAACGCGTAAGGCTTTACTAGATATGTTATTTTTACATAGCCTTTGTGGATTCCTTCAGTGACCATCTACAGTATTTTTGGTTTCCTATATAGATTTCAGCTAACTTTACTGGAACTGTCACCTTGACCACTTTTGTCCCTTGGTAAGTTTTGAACATGAACATCTTTCTAGTGCTTTTTATACTTATATTACTTGAGAATTAACTGCCCAACCAATCAAATTGCTAAGAGACAGGCGCTAGGAAACTGAATGATCTTCTGAATGTGTGTTTGCCATGTTAACTGAGTGGTGCTTAACATATCTGAGATATCACATATAAAAAAAAACATTATTATGATGCATATATGATAACATAGGTATTTATATACATATATGAAATTTGGAAATGGAAGGAAAGAGATGGAAAGAGTGTTTATCCTACCAGCAGGGGGTGAAATGTGCAAATAACAGACAGCAGGGTGGAAGCCAGACTTTCTATGGTGACTGAAGGGTTTTAGAAGGGGCTTAGCCATTAGAGATTCAGTTCCTTCTTTCATTTGTAAGTCTTCTTATCAGTCTCCCAAATTAAAATGCAGGAGGCTTTAATAATTATTTTTGAGTGGGCTTTATAGTTTTATAGTTTAATAGTGATTTCTTTTGAAAGAGGATGAGAATGGGGTAGTTAAAAAGGAAAGTGTTGAATGAGAATGTAATGTTGGCTTCCTTTTATGCATATAAGAACGTTTATCAACATAATCGATGAAAAATTCTGTTATAATCAAGTTACTCTTCAACACCCCCTCTTTCTACATGGAGCTTTGTGTCAGTGTTAGTTATTTTGAAAAACAGTTAGCTTTGATATATATATTTGATATATTGACTCCTGCATGTAGAGAGACACATTAGGGAAGGGGATGGGGAAGAATAACTATATAGATGGAGAAAGCTTTAATGGTGATTTAAGTGCGCATGGGGCAAAATAGGACACTGATGTGAATGGATTTCCATTGCAACATAGTACAACCACATTATTATTTCTTAATTCTGACTACAGTAGACCAATGAATTCTAAACGCTGGTTAATTGTATTTTTACCTGGACAATATTTGCTCCTGTCACTACTGTACAGTTACTGAGTCTCACTTCGCCAGCTCCAATGCCCTAATGTTAAACAGCAGCACTCACTTTTAATTAGAGTGGAATGTTTTTGGTTGCTGTGGCTCTACAGAGCGTGCCATTTTAATAAACATTTCGGGTTATGTTTAAACAAAAATCCTTCCAGACTGCCTATTTACTATTGAGTTATACTGAAGAGTGTTTGCAGCTATGGGTGTGAACCTTAACAAGGAGCTAGAGGCAAGTTCACACCTGGAGCCATTACTAGACCTACTGTACATCTGCTGAATGCTCTCTAATGGACCCTGCCATAATGCAAGGACTTGTTTACATCCACAAGTGCAGTTACAGTCCCTGCAATTTCCCTGCAGTAAAACCATTCATTAAAGGTACTTGAGTCAAAATGTGCCCCTTGCACTTCCGTATAAGTTCGTTGGTGCTGCTCAGTCCTTCTTGCCTTCCGTTCCAAATCAAGTGCTGATGAGCTTATTGATGCAGAGGAACCACCGACCTCCTGATCAGACGGTAGCTACAAGGTTCCCTTTACACCAGGTTCAATAGATGAAACCTCCTGACCATGTGTGCTTTTCTCCCCCCTCATGTCACCAACTTATATAAAGTATCCAATAGCTACACTGTGCTTAATGTTGGGTCGGGTATCCAGTAAAACCCCATCACTCTCTATATTTTTTTTTCTCAAACACTGGGAGTCTGTGGATACTCTGATATGGGCCATTATGATCAGATGAGCAACCCTCAGACTTCAGCTTCTTTCAGTCTTCCTTTGTACTTGTTGAACTTTGATGAATGTTTTCTTAACTCCTAACATTCTTTGTGTAAGGATGCCTTACCCTTGTGGTCTAGTGGGCAGCGGGGTCCACCGCCGCGTTCTCGGCGTGGACGCCCGCTGCTCTGTTCCCTTCTCCTGTGCCGGCTTCCTCTAAGGCACACGCCGCTCGCACGTCTGTCATTTAAAGGCGCATTGGCGCGAAATTCAAATGGTAGAAAAAGCCCATTTAGATTACAGGACCTTGCCCGTTGTTAGGTTCTGTTAGAAGTTCCTGGGTGTTAATTCCTTGTGAATTCCGACTGATCTATTGTGTTTTGACCCTTGCCTGCCTGCCTACTCTGATCTCTCCAATCCTGATCCTGCCTGTCTGTGACTATTCTGACCTCTCCAATCCGACCTTTGCCTGTCCATCGACTATTCTACGCTCTCTATCCTGATTCCTGCCTGTCTGACCATTCTATCTGCTTGTGCTGGCCCGACATGCCTGTTCCTGGTGGTGTTCTTCCTTCCAGTATCCTGGTGAGACGATTGTGCCCCTTTGCTCGTCCAGAACCGTTAGCTTTGCTCCTCTCTCTGTTAAGACCTGGCGGCATCCAATTAGCCGAGGGCTACTCCCGAGGTGAAAGGTGGCAGTTAAAGGCAGAAGTGAGAGCCGAGACCAGGGAGCTTAGCTTGGGTTCTGGATATAGGGTGCCGAACGTGACACTTTGCTACCAGCACATACCAGGTCTGGACTCAGATTCAAAATAGGCCCTCTCATTTCAGGTACACAGAGGCCCAAACAGCCCCCACCAGCCCAATAAATAATAACTATTACATCTTACAGCAGCCCCTTTGGTGTTTGCCAAAAAAAACACAGATTGCCTTGTCTGGGCTGGGCAAATACTACAGTTTATTTACCAACACCCCACTTTTATTTATTAGTTCCTCTTTATTCAATGTTTGTAGGATTTTTGTTTGCATGTTGCAGCAGCCTGACTTCATCTATGTTTTTCACGTGAAACGTAGTTTAGAAGGGTAAGCACTCTCTTAAGCTGGTCATAAACAACATAACAACTTGGCCCCTCCAGATCAATATTTATAAATTAGGGGTTAGAAAATCAGTTTGTGGAAGGGCTACATGAGTGTGTTGATGCTGTTCTCTCCTGACAGGTCTCTGTAGGCTCTAATATGAGTTGATTGTTGGCCTAGGTTCCAAAACACCAGATCACCATGATTAAACCAGTATTTAGGTGGGCAAATATGCACTTATTTAGCTGTATTGCCAAGTATGAGGCTTTTTAAGTATAGTACCAGTTTTATGTCGGTCTCTATGAATGTAGCTAAAATATATGTCCTTGCTTTTATCAAGAGTTTTTATGGGGGCGGGGGGCTCTACTGATTTTATGACTTTAAATTTCACTGTATAGCAGAGGAATAAGTATTTGGGACTGGGACCCCTGTCCTTGTAGCTGTTTCCTCAGTTTGGTGCCCAGACTGAAATAAGAGCGAAAGAGTCCTATGTAATATAATACCATTCTAGATAGCCTCTATAAACCAGTAGTTTATTGTACTTATTGATAAAAGTTATAATCATCTTTATTATTATCATTATATGGGGGGAAATTGTGTGAGTATAGTTTCCCCTTACCGGTATATATACTGAATCTATGTACAGCTCCAACAGCGATACCTGAATTAGCACATTCCAGCAGTCTCTTATGCTGGTCTTTAGGTATGCAGCAAACATTTATTTGCTTTTTCATTAGAGGAACCCCTATTAGCTTTAAATTGCAACGTGTAGCAGTAGAGTTACTGTTTAGGATTCCTGCCTGCGGCTCTTTCCTGCAGTTTGGGTGCCCAGGATGAGAGCGAGACGGAGGCGTGGGAAACCTCTATGCATCTATACAAAACAAAGTTTATTCATTCAACTTGGGGTTTTTTTTTTTTTTTTACATTTTTGTAATACAGGAAGAAAACCCAACTCCACCACAAAAGGATAGTGTTTCAGAGAAATAGGTTTACATTTCTGTTATAATTTGATAAGCGCAAAGGGTAAGTAAAGTCAATATACGTAAAAAGAGGCAATACAGTCGATAAATATATTAGGGGGTCATCAGGAAGAGAGACATCTAATTGGTAATCCTCACCTCTTCCAATATGTTCAGTAGATCTTTATGACACCCTCTTTTTAATAAAATTGGGCCGATGGTCGATTTTGTTAGGTCATGTCCTGAAGAAGCGCTATCCTATGTGCTGCTTGAGGAACAGAATTTCAGAGCTGGTACTCCAGAACCCGAGTTCCATGGCAGAGGGGACCCAAAAGAGTCAAAAGTGAGCTTTACAGGCTGTTAAGGGATGGGGTTTGTGGGGAGTGGGTGCAGTTTGATGGACCATACAAGGGGTTAAATGTGCTTCCTGGGTGGATCAGGCTGTTGTCATGAACCTGTAGGACTTTTTTCATCAGGGCTCTATTTTACTTGTAAAAGCCAACATAGGGGCCCAGATGTCTGATGGGCTAATAACTGAGACCCCCAGGAGAGGGCTCTGGTTACTTTTCTGCTGGCACAGTAATCTGAGAGCAGATAATTTAAAGGGCACCACTGGGGGTGCAGGCTAATAGAGCCCCCAATCAGGTTATAAAGAAATGCTATGTTTCTAGCCCCACCAGAGCTAAACTGCTTGCACCAGGACACCCCCCCTACCAATGAAGGTGGCCATTCTGGAACACAGGTATGCAAATAAAGCTTAGTGCCCCATGTGCATAATGAGCAAGCTGTGGGGTCTCTCTGATTAAACGCATGCATGTGAGGGTGGCATAGCACTGACGGACAGCATTCTTTTAAAAAAAAAAGGAATTGTTTATCCCAACCAGAGTACAGTCTCCATTAACTTGACCCTCCAGTGGGGGGAACAATATAATTAGAACTGATTAGGTGTTATGGATGTAGCCCAGAGTGGATGTAGTATAAAGAGAATAGCTATGTAGGCTGCAGGTGGAGCTACTTGCTTGTATGACTTGCTGGACTCTTGCCTGGTGTCGGTTGGGAGTTGCAGCGAGTACATTTATAATCAAAAAGCCTTCAAGGCAGATTTATCATCATTATTCAATCATTCAATGACTTCTCTTTGTTCAGTGTATTCAAGTTTCTAGAAACTTGTGCAAAGACAGGTGACATCATTCTCATTATTTTCTAGAGCACTATAGAGAGTTTACATACTGAATTTTTGTCTATGAATTATTCTGCTATTCTGATTCAATATTTGGATGCTGGGAAAGAATCTTTAGGAAGCATTGTTCCAAAAAATGTACACAAAGGATAGTGCATTAACCATTGTTAAATATTAGGACATTACAAGTCACTAAAGAGTTCCATGAAGAATGAACACGGCTGCAGACCAAATACTTTTATACAGGTCATGGAACTAGTGTTGTCACCTGGCTGGCATACTTATAACCTGGGCAGTAAAAATGATGCTTGATGCTAATTTTATTAATAGGAAGAAGGTTAAAAAATATAGGAAGGTATTTTTGCAGAAAAGGTGGCAACTCTACATGAAACTCTAAAATAATGTTCAACATCACAGGCATAACTATAGATAAAGCAGACCCCATAGTTGCTGGGGTGCATGTGGGCCCAGACTGCAGGATCTACTTCCTCTATGGTTGCAAATAAATTCCCCCTCCCCAGCTGCTCTCCTACCTGGAGACATGAGCAAAGGGACATGAGGGATGCAGGCATGGGATAGGGAGTAGGCAAGTGGGGGGCCGGGTAGGAGTCCCTGTGCTCCCCAGGCTATGCATTATCATACTTTTTTATGCAGAGCTGTGTTGTCTGATGCGCTTGAAAACTGTAGAAAGTGGGAAGGATTCAAGAACTATCACTAATGAGCAGTTGAAGATTGGCAGTTGATTTATATTTGTTGATTTATACAAGTAAACAAGTCATTGTATGTAGTGATGGGCGAATTTGCGAATTTCGCGCGTAATTCGCGAAACGGCGAAAAATTCGCGAAACGGCGCCGGCGTCTCGTTTTTTTGAAAAAAACAATTTTGACGCCGGCAAATTTTTGCAGCGAATTTTCGCGGGCTTTTTGCGAATTTATTCGCTGGCGGCGAATCGCGCAAATTCGCCGCAAATTCGCGCCTGGCGAATAAATTCGCCCATCACTAATTGTATGTTAAGACAGCCTGTATGTGGAGCACAAGGATGTCAGTCTGTTTAAAATGTAAATGGGACACTGGGGCTCCAGCCTTGCCACACAGAGTACAACCCACCTCATCCCCCACTAACCAGTTGAATAGAAGTTGACAGTAGGGGTAAGAATGCAATTGGATGAACTGAGGCTTATTTAACTGTACAGGGGTGTTTCCAGTATTAAAGCTGCCTGAGGGGCATTCGCAATTCCACCCCCCACCCCCCCCGCCTGGAAATTCGGCTCTTAAAATTACCAGGAGCAGCTCTTTGCCGCCCCTGGTAATTTCTGGGGAACTGCCGCATGAGGCAAGGTGCTCACCTAGCCCCATGGCAGAAACACTCCTGGAAGCGTATAAATAAACTCTTATGTATTAATGATGACTACTGTGTGTCCTCATTCTAAAGGAAATGCTTCATTAAAAGTAGTATATATTTGGCATACCATATATTGTGGGTACCAAAAAATTCAACAGTTTAAGACTTCTACTAGTGATGAGTGAAATTCTTGCACAGAGTTTTGCTGCAAAAACGACGGCCACAGACTCCAATTGGTGAAAACAATTGTGGCGGGAATAAAAAAAATACACGCCACATCATGCAATGAAAAACTTTTGACGCCCATAGACTTCAATGGATTTTGTAGAATTTTCACAGTTTCGCAAATTATTGGTGAAGCGAAAAGGGCCAGATTCACCCATCACTAAACCAACACATGAAGGCTGTGGTAAGGGTTCGTTTTCGGCAAACTTTATTTGGTCCACCTAAATCTGACATGCCTCTTGCACAAGGCTTCCTGAAGGTACAATAGATGGAGCAGCATTTCCAGGACAGAACTGGAAGTAAAAAGCAGCTCTGGCCACCCCGGATGTTTGCACTAGATGTGCTTTGGACAGGGGAACTCTGATACACATGCTGTGGAGCTGCACTAAGCTTACCGCATACTGGAGGGAAGTACTTGATACCTTGGAGGGGGTGCTTCAAGTGTCAATTGCTAAGTGACACCTAAAACGTGTGTCTTGGCCATAATACAAGACCTAAAGCTAAATCAATATCAGGCAAAGAGATTAATCATCCAGAACTGAAGAGCAGTGTCCCCTTCTACCTTCTCTACCTGGAAAGCGATAATGCAGGATACCTGTAACACTGAATACTTAATGTACTTAAAAAGTGGAGTCCCCACCAAATTCCATAAAATTTGGGGACCCTGGACCGACATTTACCCCCAACACCCAAGATAACCACTAGCAGTTTAAGTCGAAAGGGTTCAGGAAAGGTAAATGGCTCTAAAGCTTCACATGTCCAACTAGGTCTAAACCCTTCATTGGAGGGAGACCCCAATAAAGTCACTAAAAGTTGTATCTATGACGGAATGTTTGTTGCATGCTATGTGCTTTACAATCTGTTTTATTTAGGCATGTAACATGTGATAGAATGCTCTCCCTTATTTTGACTTTTCATTGTAAACTGCTTGCTTTTATTCACTCAATAAACTACCCGAATTAAAAAAAAAAAAAAAAGCAGCTCTGGCAAAAAAAAAAGAAGCAGCTTCCCCCCCCTCCCAAGTTAAAAACCCATTAAAGTAAAAAAAAGAAAAACAAATATTTTTGGTCAGGGCTTTTCCCCTATAAAAGTTTACAAAAAAACATTGGTGGCCAGGTTCCCCCATTAATGTAAAAAAAACAAAAAAAAACAATGGTGGGCAAGGCTTTCCCCCTATAAAAGTTAAAAACAACACCAGTGGCCTGGGATTAAAAAAAGGATAACCATCTGCGTTCAGAGAAAATTTACCTTTAAAACTTTTCAGGCAGTCTTCTTCCATCTAGTCGACTGCAGGTTCTTAGTTCTTCTCTGCGGCTTTGCCTCTTTTCAGCAGCTTTAACTCCCATTCGGCTTCTGCTCCGGCTCCGATCTGACTTCGGCCTCCACTTGGCTTTTTCACCCATTCAGATTTGTCTCCTGTTCAACTTCGGTCCCTGATGGCTTTGGCTCCCATTCAGTTTTGGCCCCCATTTGACTTTGGCCCCTGTTCGTGTTTGGCTTACTTTGTCTTCAGCCCCATTTGGCTTTGGCTCCCATTCAGCAGCTCCAATTCCTAAATGGACAAACTCACTGGGCATTTGCCAAAAAGGCCATATGGCCAGAGTCTGGGCTTGAAAATTTCCCTCATCTTACATGATCTTTATCAGATCAAAATCATGTAATTTACTAATTCTCCTGGAATTCACAAACATAATTGGGGCTGTGATTCCTGGTACAGGAGGGCACATAGGGCAGAAGTTGAATCATCGATTTGAATCATCTACAAAATATGTAGTCAATGATGTCAATAGTGAAAAATCTAGTTAAACACAGCACCCCTACTTTGCTCTTCACTTTTCTGGGGTTCACGTTAAGCCAATCTCTGCCGTTGTACCAACAAAGTCTGTTTCCTCTATGTGTATGGGGAAATGTCGTAAAAGGTAATACTATATGTCAGAATCAGCTCAAACTGACATTCCATCTATGAAAAAACTACTTTTTATTGGCCGGTAATGTATAATCTACTTTTCTGAATACAGGACTGATGTCCTGTGACAGAATCCCCTTACTTACATTGATTGAAACATATCATTTGCAACTCTACAGGTTCAATAAAGCTGACTGTTCCTGCAGGTAACAGAATAACATCTCCTTAGTACAAGATTAAAGCTCCCTGGTACATATGAGAATTGCACTCAATAGTAAAAATCCAAGTCCCACTGCAGCTCCACCAGTTACATTGACTAGGAGAAACAATGGTTTATCTGAAAATAGTTCTATTGTGAAGTGCTGGCTCTTTCTGAAAGCACAGGACAGAGTACAAAAAAAGTAAAATAAAAATGAAAAAATATACACTCCTTGGTTCAGGAATAAAATTGTATGTGGTAGAGGGAATCATTTGTAATGTAAACGGTGTAATGTAGAAATAAAAGCACACCATAAGAATCACAACAGAATCCCTTTAAGGTACATTTGAGATTGCTACAGCACCAGTTCACTCCCCCTCATTGTAAAATGATGAACATGCTTGTGAGTCATTCCAATAACACACTAAATTCCAAAGCATTGTCTCATCATGGATCTATATTTTTTTCCTTTCGGGAAAGGAAACTGTTGGCATCTTTTCAACTACCAAGTAGGTCTTGTAAAATACAAATTTATATTATCTTCTATAGATTTTCTCTCACATTGTTGGCCAGCCATGCCAGCATATTAATTTACCCACTATTTTGCTAATATTGATATCAATTTACTTTACAAAATAAGCAGTGTGCTGAAGGTGTATGCGCTTCAGATAATTGACTGGGAGTTGGATGGGCTTTTGCAGTCTATGTAGAGGGTATGAAGAAAATGCATTACATTAGTTAAAGAAGTGTCTCAATCTGCATTGCAACAGCTGGATTTGCTTTAAAATATCTGTATTGCCTAAATATGGGTGAGGGATACATGGAGCATTGCTCTGCCAACTTGAAGCACATTTCAGATGAGCTGTGCACAAAGATTACTGAGTAATGTGTATCTTATGACGAGCCATGTGTTATCAGTTTATACATATATTAAATATGTTCTATATATAAATTTATAAGCTCCTATAATTGTTTTTGGCTCACATTGACCATTGACTCATCATTTATAATTAAGGATTAAGTTACAACCTATTAATCAGCTTCACTTCTCCTGCTGCTTCCAGGTATTGGAACTACCAATGCTTAGTATCAATTAGACAAAAGTGTTTATGTTATCTTCTTGGAAAGGCAATAGTCCTTTGAAGGAGAACTAAAGCTTAACTAAAGAAGGAGAGCAAAATGTTTTACATTATGTTTTGCACTTCAGTACCAGCCCAAGGCAACCTCAGCTCTTTAGCAGTAAAGATCTGTGTCTCCAAAGATGCCCCAGTAGCACCCATCTTCTTTTTTGCTGATTCACTTCACATGCTCTGTCCTGCTGTCACTTACTGAGCTTAGGGAGCCAAGCACAATATACAGTTAGGTGGGGGCTGGCCCTTGTGCAGGTCATGCAGCTGCCCCCCCCCTCCATGCACGCTTCAGCCGGAATACAGCATGTACAAGCATGCGCAACCTACCAGGGGGGCCCTGCGGGGGTGCAGGCCCTGGTCCAATTGCACCCCCTGCTCCCCCGGTAGTTACGCCACTGCAGTTAGGCCCATAAATCTTTAGATACATTTTTTTCTGTACATAACCACAATGAATTTTAAATGAAACAACTCAGATGCAGTTGAACTGCAGACTTTCCGATTTAATTCAGTCGGTTGAACAAAAAGATTGCATAAAAACTAAAGTCTTTTTTTAACACAATCACTTAATTTCAGGGGCACCACAAGGCACTACAGAATATATCTCCCATTACTCTCCTGACTGGTATTTGGAAACACAATGTACTTGAGGATGTTTCTAATAGATCCAAACACAGAAGAAACACTCTCCTGCTCTTTTACCCTGCCTTAAATATTCTGCCACCCTCAGTATTAAGACCTAAAATGTCCATGTTAAGAACCAGAAATCAAGAAATAAGAACACAGTCAAAAAATATTTGTTAAGCTTAATGTGGATAAGTATTCTTACCCAATAAAGAAAAGCATGAAGGCACAAGATATTGCTTTGTTTGTTTATTTGGTTATTTCAATTCAAATACCATGTGACCAAGAATGGAAGAAAAAACTTTTTCTCTTTTGGACCTAACACTCTTTACTATCAGCTAGTTGTTAATGCAGTTTATATAGTGGAAAATGTACCCCCTACTGTAATTTATAAAGATATAATACACAAAAGCCATGAATATCCTGTAAATTATATCCTTATAAACGGTGAGTTCTGATGTCATCAGTTATAAACGGTGAGTTCTGATGTCATTTCTGTCACATGACTCATTGAAATTTGTGTATTATAATAAATAAAGTACCCCCAGATGTAAAATATGAGGATATTAGAAGTTACCTCGGAGTTCCATGACCTGTATAAAAACACTCGGCCTTCGGCCTCGTGTTTTTATATGGTCATGAAACTCCTCGGTAACTTATAATATCCTTATATTTTACAAAAGGGGGTACTTTATTCACTATATTATCAGTCACTGAGGAGTTATGTGACCATATAAAAGCACGAGGCCGCAGGCCGAGTGCTTTTATACAGGTCACATAACTCCGAGGTGCTAATAATATCTCTATAAATTTTAAGTAGGGGGTACATTATCCATTATAATCTACAGTTTCTGAGTTCAGTTCAGTTTTTCCTATTTAGATCAAGAGCCAATTATCAAAAAAAAATTCTTTCCCCCGCCAGAAGTTCTAGCTAACAAAGCCCACATTCCGAATGGACTGATGATAGTGCCGATTATTTTATCCAGCACCCATGGTGGGGAAGCACATTTCCTGTGATAGGTGACCTTTCATCTGAAGGTTTGAAAACCGAAATCTGGCCGATAATGTAATTCTATAAGATAATGTAATACCGTCTCTGAATTTATTCGATACAGATACACGATCTGGGTGTTTCCAAATCAGGTTATCTTTACGTAATGTGAAACTCTATACCTTAGTCTGCTAAAATTCTTTATTGTTGTTATTACAGTGAAAAAGGAAATCATTTTTAATAATTATAATTATTTGGCTAAAACGGAGTCTATGGAAGATGGTCTTCCCATAATTTAGAGCTTTCTGCATAATGGGTTTCCAGAAAAGGGATCCCATACTTGCCTTTCTTTTTTATCCTGTTACCCCTACATCATCCATTTATGTTTCTTCATTTTCCCACCTGTCTATTCCACTCCAAGCCAACTTAAACCATTTCCCTTTTACAACTCCCTACAGCATTCATTCTGTTCCAACATCACCCAATCCCTTCATATCTCACCCTCCATTTACCAACTGACCCTCTCACTGTCATCCCTTTGTATCTAACTTGCCAGCTACAGTCTTTTGAAGTTTTATGTAGGAAAAATTACTTTTAATCCACGGAGGCATCATATATCAAGCCATGAAGCTTAAATCACTGCCAAACAGTTATCATCCAATAACAGTGTAAGGCTGTTAATGCCTCATTTATTTCTAAATGTTTTTTGTATGCCTAATCTTCAGTTTACTCTGCAGCAATAGAAATAGATTAGGATCTCTCCAGTTCCAGGTGTAGGAAGAATTCCTGTGGTTCCGTTGAGAAGGATGAAAGTGCCTGCTTGGGCATGTTTGGTAACCGAGTTTGCTGTGTCTTTTGTATGTGCTGAAGTCTGGCTAACAAAGAGTGTGTGTATATGTATCTCACATCAGTCTCTTTGGATTGGTCTATGTACATACATTCCATGTGTATGGTTAAGTTATCTCATTGTTAAGGCGCACGGCTATATTAGCATATTACACTGCTTACACCCTGTTGTATTTTTTTTAGGCAGCCGGTAATTGCAGCCTCACCCTCTATCATACGGGCACACCCAGCTTGTGTGCTTCCAGTTTGGAAAGACATTTATCCTCTGGATATTCACATGGCAAGAGACATTTTCTACACCTCACAGTGTATGTGCTAAACTGCCTTAATGGCTTCTTACTCTCAGAAATCCAGCCAGGCTTTTTCTGTTTGGCAACAAGATAATTCAAGGACGAGGGATAGTGGCTTTCCCAGCCCTCCTCCATCAGTGAGGTGCCAGGTCCTTTCTTGTTCTACAAATGGCAATCACTCAACTCTCTTAGAAGAAACTTTCAAATCCCAACTCAAAATAACCTCTGAGGTCCATTCTTCATTGCACTCAGAGGAGGCGGAGACAAAGCTAAGAGCAGCGCTGGCAACATTCAATGACAAGGTGAGTACTGGAATGAAACCAATCACAGGAGACAACCTGTAAATGGGGAAACAATGGAAACACAAGAGTGGGAGATATGGGGCTAACATATATTGTATTTACTACTAATATACAGGTATGGGATCCATTATCCGAAACCCCGTTCTCCAGAAATCTCCAAATCATGTAAAGGCCATCTCCCAAGACTCCATTATAATCCAATAATCCATATTTTTGTCTGTAATAGTAAAACAGTGCCTTGTACTTGATCCAAACTAAGACATAATTAATCCTTATTGGAAGCAGAACCAGCCTATTGGGTTTATTTCATGTTTACATGATTTTCTAGTAGGCATGAAGAACCAAATTACTGAAAGATCCATTATCCGGAAAACCCCAGGTCCTGAGCATTCTGGATAACAGGTCCTGTACCTGTACTATATAACCTGGGTGCCCACATTTATCTGTATATCAAAGCTGAAACCTAGTGAGAAAAATACACATTTAACACATGAATAAAGAATGAACAGATGCCAACATCTGCAAAAATGATACATGTATAAAGTAATTATTCATGTTTATGCAATAGTTCTAATAATGTGAGGTCAACTATGAAAAATGCTGAATACAGGATCCTGTAAAGTTAGTTGGAGATCAAGATGTTGGACAGTAGCTTTAACATTCAATATTTCCCAATCCAGTGACACGATAGAAAAGGTTTTGCTGATGACTGATTTATAGAGATGTAAACTGTATGCGATTTAATGAAGGGGTGTGAAATGGGAAGAAATTAGAGCTCTTTGAAGGCACCATGTGATGTTATGTTGAAGCCTACAAACAAGATAGAATGCATACGTAGAGCAGTTGGGTTGGAATCTAGAAGGTAGATGTGACATTTTGATAACAGCATGCCATGTACAGAGAAGACAGAATAGTAATTAATTAGCTCATCCTTCACTTCTAATTCATCCGTTGCAGATTCGTTATTTAGAGAAGCAGCAGGAGATTCTGGAGGGTCGCTGGTCAATGGTTCAAACAGAAGAAACCACCCAAACTGATCTGGAGCCTCTGTACTTGTCTTATATCAGTCGTCTCCTAGGGAAAGTGAAAAATGTCACTCAGAATAACCATCAAACACAGAGGCAGCTGCTGGGCATGATGGATTCGATCAATGATGTGAAAGACAAGTTAGTTGGGGCACTCGTGTGTGTGTGTGTGTGGCTGGGCCCGGCTAAATGTAAAATGTGTGATATGATGCACTACTGTGTATAAGAGAAATGTAGAACATAGAAATAGAAACATAGAAATAACATGCATTTTGTTCCAGCCTGACTCTAGAATGACAAGTAAAATGAGCTGTCGGTTCCTGTTAATTTTATACAGGTATGGGATCTGTTATCCAGAAACCTGTTATCCAGAAAGCTCCGAATCATGGAAAGGCCTTCTCCCATAGACTCCATTATAATCAAATATTCCAAATTTTTAAAAATGATTTCCCTTTTTTCTGTAATAATAAAACAGTACCTTGTACTTGAAACCAAGATATAATTAAAAAGCAATACCAGTTTGTTAGGTTTATTTAATGTTTACACAATTATTTAGTAGACTTAAGATATGAAGATCCAAATTAAGCAAAGATCCGTTATTCAGAAAACACAAGGTCACAGGCATTCTGGATAACAGATCCTATACCTGTGTACAAAAGGAAGCTAAAGCTGGCCAAACAGGTACCAATACAATTGCCCAAAGCAAACAATTTTCAGTACCTGGATGGCGGCCTACTGATTCCAAGGATATTGGTCATATAAGGGATCGAGAATGTTACAGGTGCATCATATCTGCCAGCACATTGTATATTGAAAGATGTGGAATTGAACAGGAACCAGAGATCATCTTCACTTCACACTGTTCTGATCATTCAGGCTTTCTACTGGAACAATCATAACAATAAAAATGCTGCCCCACCACTTATGACCCCTTGTAACCTATCTGCCTGATCTACCTATGGGCTGAACAGTAGAATGGCACATGGGACTGACTCCTGTATAGCAGCCTTAAAGGAACAGTTCAGAGTAAAAATAACAACTTAAAAAATAAACAAATAAATAAATAGGCTGTGCAAAATAAAAAATGTTTCTAATATAGTTAGTTAGCCAAAAATATAATGTATAAAGGCTGGAGTGACTGGATGTCTAACATAATAGGTTAACACTACTTCCTGCTTTTCAGCTCTCTAACCCCGAGTTAGTCAGCGACTTTAAGGGGGTAACATGGGACATAACTGTTCAGTGAGTTTGCAATTAATCCTCAGCATTCAGCTCAGATTCAAAAGCAACAATTATGACCCATGTGCCCCCCCTCAAGTCTCTGATTGGTTACTGCCTGGTAACCAATCAGTGGAAACCAATAGAGCTGAAAAGCAGGAAGTAGTGTTCTGGCTATTATGTTACACATCCAGTCACTCCAGCCTTTATAGATTATATTTTTGATTAAAAACATTTTTTATTTTGCACAGTCTATCTATTTACCCAGTTTTTATTTTTATAATGAACAATTCCTTTAAGATGCAGGCCAGTGTCAACATTAATATGCTACTCCATTTAAGCTCAATAGCAAAATCAAAACCATGGAATATATTTTACTTTTAAATGGGCAGTTTCATAAAGGATTTCTATAATCTAGAATTATGGGCCCAGTTTAGTAGATGCTACTTTTGAAGATAACCAGTATAATAATATATTTTTTGGTTTACCTTATGGAGGCATGTCCATTAAAGTAGGAATAAGAGGAGACATTTACAAAGAGGAAGGCAGGGTGCAAAGTGTAAAAAAAAGGTGCCACCCCCATAAATACAGTGCTGCTGGATATAGGCTGGGGGGGAGCTCATAGAAGTCATTCTTTCACCCTATAGTGCTCTTGAACTTCTGTCTAGGTTGTCTTGAATGAACCCTAAGGTTTTTCCAAATCTGATCTTGAAAATAAATTCCTTGAATTTCTTTATAAATAGGAGAAAAAGAAACATTTAAATGACAACAGGATTTTAGCAAAAATCTGAAAATGTAGCCAAATGTACTAATTTTACTTGCATGATTTATAAATATGGCCCTTCTATATATCCTCTCTTTTAGTCAGCCTACAAATATTACAGCCATGTCACCATGCTATGATATGACAACCCAACAATTTATAAGGAGCCATTAGTCCACAGTGATTTATGACCTTCAAGAGAAGACCCACGTTTAGCAGCTTTACTTTAATTGCCATTTGGGTTGGGTTTTATCAGTAAAGTCTTTACAGTTCATTGCTTTTTCTGCTAACTGTACACTGACAGTTTACTGACAACAGTGCAACTCTTTATACAAATATTCAAGGGAAATATATTTGTACATTCTTTGTTTAATCCCTTAGTGATTTGAGTTTTAGTAACCCATGGCAACCAGCCACTCCTTCCACATTCTGCCCTGGCTAGAATCAAACTCAGGACCCCAGGGCTGAAATGCTTACCACTGTGTCACTGTGCTACATATATAAATTGGGGATAGATCCAGGGTAACTTTTTAAAATATACCCTGTTTGGAAGTAAGGCTTCTCTCCATATTTATTTATGGTCCCTTGCCAGGGAGATGATCAGACAACATTTTTCAATATCTCTTCTCTGCATATTGGCATTTATAAATATCATGGAAGTGGCCATATTCCTTGACCTGATCAAGGGAATGCTTAGACACAGGACAGTACTACCTGTTTATCAAAGATGTTGGGCAGTAGCTCTTGCCAGAGAATCTATGTAGATGTGCCAGCTGTAGTGATGGGTGAATATATTCGGCAGGCATATATTCCACATTTCTCCGCCAGTGAATGATTTAGCAAAACTGCAGCGAAAAATCCACCGGCGAAAAATTCACAAAAAAAAATTGTTGCGCATCAAAATTGTTGCACACATAAAAATTGTTGCGCATCAAAAATATTCGGACCCCCATTGACTTTAATGCATTTGGATAAAATAGTCACTTGAATAAAAATTTTCACTGGCGTCAAAATTATTTTGATGCCCATTGACTTCAATACGTTTCGCCGTTTCACGAATTTATCAGCGAAGCAATACGGGACAGATTCGGCCATCACTAGCAAGCTGTGGTCTATGCTTTCAAACAGCTGACCAGTAAATGTCACCTCTTTTAGTGGTTAGAGTTGCTATAGGTAACAAGACCTGCACCAGACTCCTCTTATTAAAGGAACAGTCACACCAAAAATTGAAGCATTTTTAAGTATTTAACATATTAGCATGCACTGATAAAACTGGTGTATTTGCTTCAGAAAGACCACTATAGTTTATATAACTGCTGTGTAGCCATTTATGTATGTTATTTGTAAAAGCGCTGTTTATCTGTTATCATCTATGTAACCTGTGCCTTTTCTCATAAATTCCAGCTTTGAATGGCTGCCCCCATGGCTACACAGCAGCTTATTTATAAAAACTATAGTAGTGTTTCTGAAGAAAATAGACCAGTTTTACCAGTGCAAAGCAACGGTACATTATATTTTCATTACTTTGATATACTTTTTAAGTTTTTGGTGTTACTGTTCCTTTAAATTAAGGTCAGATCTAATTACAATAAATGTACTAGGCTGGATCTCTTACAAAAATATGTGCTTAACCCATCAACAAGCTAAAGTAACTTTAGAGCTCCCAATGTAGATTGGTACCAGAACAGATTAGCAAATCTTTTTGATGCACCAGTCACAACAATCTGATTAATATCAGCGCTGATACATCCAGAATCATGTAGTTCCATCCCTCCTTCTATAACTGAAAACCCCACCAGGTGAGTTCTATAAAATTACATTGGCCTCTTTCCCTGTGTGACTTTAACCTGCAGTCTATGGGCAAAGGGTAGCTGATATTATCCTAGCAATGTTGAGCATAGATGATAATTTGATTGGACAGAACCTCCATTGTGAGGCAGCTGGGTGTTCCACTAAACAGTGGTTGTCATATATTGCTTTTATCAATGATAAAAACATATCCCTGTCCTCAGAAACTCAAAAATCCGACGTGTCATCGCTATTGGAGACAAAATTAGATGTACCAAAGTAATTATCAGCTAATTAGCCTGATGTCACATGGGTAGAGATAATTTACTGTGCTTGGCACGGATCTGGAAAACATATATGTTATAATTATATCCATTTTCCAAAATGATTCACCAGGAATTGGTTATATATATAGGGTAACATTCCATCTTGGAACAGTAAATTGCTGGGAGGGACTTCAAAATTTCCCAATGCAAATCAGCTTTGTATAAATTTAGAGCTAAATGAAGTTGGAACACTATAGCAATATTGTTGCTTTATTGATTGCCCATTTCAAAATCGGATAATGTCCTTTTATAAGTGCTATTAGGTGTTGCCCACTGTACTGGGTTTAATGTTAGCGTTGATGGCAAAATAAGGGCCTGTGAGAAGCTAAGGGTGGTTTGCTGCTGGGTCCCAAAGAGGAATGTTTCAGATACATCTTTAACCACAACAACTAGAAAGATTGTGACATATGTATAATTCTGTAAGGCTTTGCCCTAGGGAGGGGTTTAATTTATACAGTTATGCACCCTTGTACCAGATCTTTAATAAACACAGCTATGTGCCATTACTCATTCCGATAGTGTGCCCAGAAACCTATTTCATTGCTTGAAATAAGCACTATAGTTAATTAGACTGGAAGGAGGCACAGAGTGGAGACAACTGGAAAGGTTACAACATATACTCCATGAGAAAGTCATCCTACAAGACTTTGGAAACTTTCCCTTAAAGGGTCAGCAAAATATAAAGTATTTATATGCATGTAAATAAAAAATATACTCCAGAAGCACTAATATATATATATATATATATATATATATATATATATATATATATATATATATATATATATATATATATTATATAAAATGCGACCAGGTTCATATGGGGTTTCCCATTTAAGGTAAAGTAACACAGGTGGATAATAGATAAAAGCTGGTTATAATACGATTGTAAATATGAATGGGATTCAAATGAAATAAAGGCCATTTCGACTTTCCTATCACATTGAAACCTTTATGGTATAAAATCAAACTGTTGCTGCCAAATATTGTACAAATATAGAATAATGATAATTCATTGATGACCTGCAAGCAAGTGCAAGACAACTTGGGGGTGCAAAATTGAACCCCACTATGCTCATTCAAGCACTTGCATCCAGAACATGCCTGCACTTTGCACCTGGCAGAGCACAGCACCGGAGGGTTAAGTGCAAATGCTTCTCTGAAACCTCACAGCAAATATTGCCCCAGTTTCATGGCATTATATACAGGAAACAGACCTGTGAAAGTGCTGCTTACAATGATACAGCTTAGAAAGAGTAGCCATTAGGCTTCTCAAATACCATTTGACGCTGCATTTTGTGCACCAAGTTTTCTTACTTATGTTTTCTAATTACATTTTTTGCTAGGTTTGAAGATGAGCTCCGTCGTCGCACAGATGTAGAATATTCTTTTGTAGAACTCAAAAAAGTAAGTAGAGGTGTAGGAGCCATTATCCGGAAACCCATTATCCAGAAAACTCCGATTGTGTAAAGGCCATCTCCCATTATAGACGCTATTTTATCCAAATAATCCAAATTTTTTAAAAATTATTTCCTTTTTCTCCGTAATAATAAAACAGTACCTTGTACTTGATTCAAACCAAGATATATATATATATATATATATATATATATATATATATATATATATATATATATATTTTATATATATTTCCTTATTGAAAGCAAAACCTGCCTATTGGGTTATGTCATGTTTACAAGATTTTCTAGTAGGCATGAAGATCCAAATTACAGAAAGATCCGTTATTCAGAAAACATTCAGAAAAGCATTCTGGATAATAGGTCCCATACCTGTATCTGTGTATCCCACGTATCTGTATGCCACAATTAATTGTTTTTCCATGAGTCTTTTCTATTAAAATTTTGTCATAATTTTGTTTTTCAGGATTGCTAGTATATTTACAAATAAAACTCAAATCAGCATAAACTGGTCAGATTCAGATTATTTTCTAAAAAGTTAGAAAATCCTTGGAGAATATTATTGTAACATTATTTAGACATTAAAAAAGCCAGCCTTCCTTAAACTGTTGTCCAAGCAACTTGTAATAATGAAGAGAAGCATAGAGTTCTCTGGGTCAGGGCTGTAGATCCATCAATCAGATCCTGTGGAGGACTGACCATGGTGTGCCTTTATGGAGTCTTCAAATGAAAGTATGAAGGTACATAAATCAAACCATTCCCCTCTATAGTGGATGTAATCCAGATAGGAGCATGTTTCGACACAGGTACATACTTTATGGTGCTGTGATATTTCTTTATGGGCCTTCTGCAGCATTTTGACCCAGGGCTAGTCCAAGTCAACTGGGTGCCCAAGGCAACTTGCCAGCCACCATGCCCCTCCCACCCCCCTGTGTATGCGGGCGCATGTGCCATGACATGACATGGGGGGCTGCAGTGACACAGGGGGTGTGCAGCAGAGGGGAGAGCAGAGCAGCTAGGACTAGGGGCAGGCAGATGACCCTTTAACAGGTTCCTGCCAAGCACCCCCTATTATTGCGCCCTAGGCAGGTGCCTCTTCTGCCTACTCCTACTTCCAGCCCTGTTTTGATCATACAGACACCATAAGGAACACAAACGAGTTTCAGAAACATAAGGAGTCACCTCCCCAGGGTTCATCTGCAGTGGAACATAGTTTATGTTTTGCAAACATCCTCGTTTTTTCAGCTCTTTCAAGATCCGACTAGGAATCAGTCTCTTTTGGATCTTGTAATATCTAATAATACCAAATTAATCTCTAGCATTTGTGTGGGTGAGCATTTGGGAAAAAGTGATTAAAACATGGTCTCCTTTAATAAGTATAAATGTCAGTATATATGAATAAATAAATGTCCCCTTGTAAGCAACGAATGTTGTTGCAAAACAAAACCTTTGTGGTTCAATAGAAGTGTTGGTGTTGAGGTGGGTAAGAAAATACGTGTTTTTAAGACTTTCAAGTTAGCTGGGACAGCCAAAACGTTTGTTTGGTACAAGAAGGCCAATAAATCATGAAAAAAGCTTTCAGACAAGAGGTGGGACCTTAATATCAGAAAGGGTTCAGCTGGTTGATGAGAACAGAAAAAAAGCTGAGATTCTAAACTGTTATTTTTCGTCTGTCCACACAAATTAGGAACCAGTTAATGAAGGTTTTCACCTTAATAGTCCCTCTAATTCTAGTAATACAAGTAAAGATGCATGGTTCACACATGAGGAAATTCAAAAGAGACTAGAACATGTTAAGATAAATAAAGGTCTGAGACCAGATGGTATTCATCCCAGGGTACTAATGGAGCTTACCGCTGTGATTGCCAAACCTCTTTACTTAATTTTTCAAGATTCATTGAGGTCTGAGAGACTAGCGAATTACTTATGTGGCGCCACTACTCAAAAAGATCCTGCTTTCAGCCTCAAAACTATAGGCTGGTTAGTCTGATATCAGTGGTAGGAAAACCCGATTTAACTATCTACAATCGATCTCACGCTCATTCATTTAGTTCTGTCAGATAAGGTCATCTTATATTAAGAACACTGAGAGGCTTTAGAAAGATTCCATGCAAACTATTTCAACCAGTTACAGTTGGCAAATGTGGTTCTTGAGGGCTAAACCTATCTGCAGTTGATCATCCATGGAAGCTCTTATGTTTATTTAGATTTCAACAAATTTCAACCACAGGTCACAAAGTGATCGGGCATAGTTAAGAGAAAGTATTTAGAAAAGAACTGCAAGCTTTATTTGCTTTGTGAAAATATCTAGCCTTTCCTGTTGCCTTTGCTCTGCCATGTACACTGTTAATCCCCTGTGTTTAATAATGAGGATCACTGGCAGTGTTAAATATCATGGTATGGTATATAAGTAAATATTCCAACACAAAGAAAGAATTACTCCCTATTTATGCATACCCTTAAATCACAAAGTGATAAAAATCACCAGGTGATAATTGTAAATCTAGGCAGGAACTGAGACCCTATGTTTGTTGCCAGTTCCCCAGTATGGTTCACTATTGTGAACGCAGCATGACCAGTACACATCAGTAGCAGAAATGCAGCAGCGTTTCCTTTGTAAATGAGTACAGTGATATTATTAACATGTAAAGTAAGGTAATTTTTATTGATGAACAAAATTTTCCGACAAGCATGGATTCACTGTGAAATTCAGTGTTTTTCCATCAGTTTTTTCACTAAATTCAGCTACATTTTGTTTGTTTTATCTATAGAGTGAACACACTGGTATGATGACTATAGGGCAGCTACACTGATGATTGTGAAATTGAATTAAGAATCAAGTACTGTATTTAAACTGGTTTAGAGAAGGAAAAAACTCAATCTAAATTACTTTTTGATTTGATTCATTTATCACATGGAGACCAAATGACTAATTTACAAAAGTGAATTTAGTTATTTTTCTAAGAATTCCTGCATATTAGCTGGAAGTACAATTTGCACGTGGGCTACCACTGTAGGCCAAAAATAAGGATTGACCCTGGTAAAATGTATGCATGTTTTCTGACATCAGAGGGACTTATTTATCAGTACTGGGCAAAATTGCATCCGGCCAGTAACCTATAGCCATCAATCACTGATAAGCTTTTTTCCCCAGCCAGCTGTAAGTAGAACAGTGAAAGCAAAATTTTGATAAGTTGCCATGGGATACTGCCCAGGTGCAAATTCTCCCAGTGTTGATAAGTGAGCCCCAGTGTGCGTGTGTTTGCCAAATACATACCGTATATACTCGAGTATAAGCCGAGTTTTTCAGCCCCCAAAATATGCTGAAAAACTCTACCTCGGCTTATACTCGGGTCAAGCGCAAAAACTAAGAATAGTCGCCGGCATCTAAGAATAGTCGCCGGCGTCCAAGAAAAGTCTCCAAGAATGGTCGCCGGCATCCAAAAACGAGACGCCGGCACCTCCAATTGGAGCAGAAACCCTCAATTTTTTGATTGAAACTTACCAGAAGCTGCTGCATTTCTCGCCCTAGGCTTATACTCGAGTCAATAATCTTTCCCAGTTTTTGGAGGTAAAATTAAGTACCTCGGCTTATACTCGGGACGGCTTATACTCGAGTATATACGGTAAGCTCTAGAAATGGTGTTAGTGAAGTCATCAGGTGCATGTGTAGGTGCAATGTGCAGAGTAAGCGCTGCAAGTAAATCCCCCTTAAAGTAAGTTGTCGTTCCTTTGCACCCGAGTCCCTTGTACTTTGTATTATTCAAAACAGAGTAAACTGTTTTTTCTTTTGTGAAAGAGGGGAGGGAGTATGTAATTCTGCACTTTGCACTTGTGTTTGTAAATGAACTCTCAAGTCTGGAACTGAGAAGGTGTGTAACTATGCACTGTGCAACACACATAAAATATGCTTGTGATTGTTTCTACAGGCATTAGATGAGCACAGTTTGGAACGCACTGAACTGGAAACACGAAAGCTAAAGATAAAAGAGATGATAGATCTGATGAAAACCGTTTACAACCAGGTGATGAAATCTCAGGCTGATTCATATTGATATAATATACTATTTATATAAATATATGGACTTTTTTATTTTCAATAGTTTTATTAGGCATTGGGGTAATTGTAAGTGATGTGTAGTGCTGTCTGCTGTATATCTATCTATCTGTCTTTCTGTCTATGCACCCATGTACCTTTCCAAATCAATTGTATTCAGTTCATCGGTTCAACCTTACCATTTACAGTACATTATTTCTGTCTCATCATGACCAACTTAATTTACTAAGTACTAATTACATTCCAGTTAAAATAAAGAAATGAATGCTTGTTCCAGTTGACCTTAAATATGTATAACTATAGCAGGAGAAATCAGGGCAGGGCCATTTGATATTTGGCATCTGCCATTTTCTCTTTAAGACTAAAAGTACTTTATTATTTGTGATATTCTTGTAGGAGCTTAAAGAATTGATGGAGGAATCAGGGGACATATCAGTGCTTGTAAACATGGAACAGAGCTGTCCCATAAACCTAGATAAGGTTGTCCAAGAAGTAAAGGAACAATATGAGCGCATTGCATCATGGAATCGAGAAGAAGCACAGGCACTCTCCAGAAACAAGGTATTTCATGAATGCACAATGAGGCCAATAGGGTAAATTACTGGGGAATAAAAGAGTATTGATAACTTACAATGTTCCTGCTAAGTAGGTAAATACATTCCCCTTTTGACTAATATGCAATTCACTTATACCTTTTATGGGACTATGTTAGGAATATTCTTGATGGAGAGGGACATGGGCAAATTTTGCTTTAGCAAGTAGTGCAAGTCATCAACAGGAAGAATCAGCAACTCGGAAGGCCCCATCTAGAATATTCAGAGCATATTTTAGATCTCTTATGCTGCAAAGGAAAATTATTGAATTAGAGAGAGAGTCCAAAGAATGGCTGCTAAGTTGCTAAAGGCTATGGATGGTTGACCAAGTTGGATTTGTTGAATCCTGGCCGAATCCCGAACCGAATCCTGGATTTGGTCCGTCCCTAGTTATAAGATCCTCTATGTACATGGAAGAGCCACCGTTACACATATAACTATAAATATTTAAAGAAAGTGATTGCTTTCTTTGATAGCAGATGCATTTTATGTATGGAATCAGCTCCAGTCGGTCAGTTAAAATGTGTGTCAAAATATAAAGGGGCGCTATAATTAGGCTGAAAAATCAAAAAAACATTTGAGTTCTTTAAAATGCCAGCTCAAGTTCAATTGGTCGGTGTATGAGTTTGTGTTTGATTTACAAATTCCCAATAGTGTAGCCGCAATCATTCTCTGGGTGCTGCCTCTTCAACAAATGGACGGTCAAACCGGCAACATCTACAAAAACAAAGTGAAAGAAGGGCGTGGCCCCCTAGTGTAATACTTTCTTAAGTGTATTTATTAAAATATATTGTACAATTTGACGAATATCAATGGCTCATCAGTTACTGTAGAAGTGTAATAGTAATAATCAAGCCAAACGTGTTTCATCACGCCTTCATGACTTCCTCAGCGGCACCCAATCGTGTAAATATTTAGGTAAAGAAGCTTTTAAAATCCACACCTCTCCTCTGGTCGCAGTTGATGTAGTTCAATTGCAACCAGAGGACGTGTTTGCCAACAGCGAAGAGGTGCGGATTTTAAAAGATTCTTTACCTGATTGTGGTTCCCCTGAGGAAGTCATGAAGGAGTGATGAAATGGATTGGGCTTAGTGTCTGTCTGGGACACCAAGGGCCCACCAAAAAACTTTAGACCAGAGGCCCACCCAAAAAACTTAGACCAGGGGCTCACTCTCAGTATTATTTTCTTCCTCTCTTCACTCAACCTCTATTCTCCTAGTCTCTTTTCTTTACTATAATCTACTGTATATCGCCTCTTTGTTAAGGAAATAAGGAATGGCCATGAAATAGGCCAAATGTTTAGCAGCAGGAGGGCCCACTGACCCCTGGGCCCACCGGGAGTTTTCCTGGTATCCCGGTGGGCCAGTCAGACACTGATTGGGCTTGTTTATTACTATTACACTGCTAACTGATGAGCCAATAATATTCGTCAAATTGTAAGTGCAATATATTTTGATACAGACACTTTTAAGAAAGGATTCCATTAGGGGAGTGCACTCTTCTTTCACTTTGTTTCAATTGAAATGTGTTCCCTATATAAGCAGTACTTGAGGAATGGAGAGTAAATCTGATGCATGTCAGTGAAAATAGAACTCACCACAGATCTCCAAAGATATGTGTATTTTCCCAGTTTGATAACTATACAACTAAAGGGAAGAGAGAGCTGGAGATTTCTCTATGGTCAACTTTAGGGTCGGACTACACGGGCGTTTTCTGTGCGATCCGACACACTGCGTCTGCATCCGACATTGGTGTCACGTCAACGATCAATGCTGCAACACCATCCAACAATGCATTCACTTATCTTATTTCCATCACATGCGATTTGACGCCTGCGTTTTTGTGCAGTGTGTCATCCGATCGCACAGAAAACGCCCGTGTAGTCCTATCCTAAAATATACCCTTAGGTCCCTTTAAAAATCAGATATAACCTGTGTTGTCTCTCGGTTACGTAACTGAACTGATCACTTTGCAGTTGGCAGAAGGAGTACAAAGGGCTGGCCGCTACGAGGTGGAACTAAAGAGCAGCCGCAGTGAGATCACCCAGCTCAACAGCAAGATTCAGCGCCTTAGGTCAGATATCCAAAGCATTCAAAGCCAGGTGAGCATGTTAAAAGGTAACTGCAAATCCACCTGCTTGTTAGTTATTGTAAAGAAGATTGTTCAACTGCAGCTGAAAAACAACATGCTGCTAATCATGCAACTGAACTGTGGAACGATAGAGGGTCACAATGTAAAATGTGCACCTAACTACAATTAAATGTAATTTCTGCCATATACAACTTTCACCTGTTACAATCTAACCAAGAGGATTAAATTAGGCTAGGGTTGAATGGTGGGGGGTGGGAAGAAACTAAGTTTACTCTACACAGATCAGAGACTGGGGGGCCGATTTACTAAGGGGGGAAGTGACTAAAGCTGGCAAATCTTTGCTTACCGCTTTCAGGGACTTTGCCGATTTACTAACGTTCACAGGCGTCACTTCGCTAGGGAAGGAGATAGACGCTAGCATCGATTCACAATCTATCACCACGTGAATTTTCGCTCTGGCGAATGGACTTACTCCGCAAATTCACTAAGATGCGGATTTTACTGAACGTTACCTCTTTCACCAGACCAGCTCAGATCAGGTGAAGTGCAATGGAGTACATAGACCTTCTGCAATCTTCTGTTACTTACATCATATTTTTTAGTGCAAAAACTTCTAAGTTCAAAAAAATCTGTCGTATTTTCCTTTTTTCAGGGCTGCAAAAGTCTAACCCGTTTCCCCCATACATTTATAACCTATGGGAACATTATTTTACAGTGGGCTCATGTGTAGGGCATTATAACAATGACTTTATTAAGGTTCCCTTGGCATGTGTAGTTATCAGTGTAAATGTAATGTATTAGATGCAAATGTAACATTAAGAGGTGCATTCAACCTTAAATGTCCTGCCGTATGCAAATTAGGACCTCTAACAAAGTCCTGCTAGGCAGAATTGAACACTAGCGCATCTTCGCTTTGATTTGCTTGCACTGCCGAAGTAACACTATCGAAAATTCGCCAGCGTTCGTCTGACCGGCATGAAACTTCGCATCTTAGTAAAGCGCCGCTTAGTAAATTTACCCCTGGGTGTCTATGGATGGCTACAGGGGACAAAACTTTCCCATGAACCTTAGTGGAAATGGAGAGCAACAGGCAACCAAAAAGTAGTGATATTTCTCCATCCGCTATTCAAATACAAACATCAATACAGCATTGTGATTCTGTGCAACAGCAGAATCAATAGTTGTCGCCAGAAGCAACTCTACATTTATTAATCCTACTTGTGCAAGAGCCCTAACTGGAGCAAACAGAATCCCCTTAAGACCCATCCACTGAGCACTTGTGGTATTTGCTATGCTATGCTATGCTATGAGGGCCTTGTACTTAACACCTGCCATAGTACGGGGCTCTTTATTTCTTCCTACCTTCCTTGTATGGAAGACTTGCAAGTTAGGGGATTTCCACAGGGATCATATGGATCCTCTTTACTTTGGTTTATCCTCTTGAGCAACAGTTATTCATTAATCTCTCACTAGTCTGATGTCACCCTAATCAATAATATATGCAGTCGGTTATGAAATTTGGCTACACTCCAGCTATATTTGTGCCTACAAATGACCTGGTTCCTTACTGGGTAGCAGATTAGACTATAACTCTTAAAAACGAATCATTGCATTATATGTTCAAGCATGGCCTATGCTAACCACCTGCTGTTTTCTCTGTTGGAATAAGTGCTCACAGCTAGAGCAAGAAGTGTCACTGGCACAGACCAACAGTAACATGGCGTTTACAGATGCCAATGCCAAGGTTACAGAGATCCAGGATGTGCTTCATAAAGCAAAACAGGACGTGGCCAAGCAACTGCGGGAATACCAGGAGCTACTGCATGTGAAGCTGGCTTTGGATGTTGAGATTGCTGCTTACAATTTACTTCTGGAGGGGGAAGAGAGCAGGTGAGAGGATATTTGATAAGGAAGGTGCAGGCACATAGGGATAGAGGTTACACATTTATGATGTCCAGTACATTCCAATACATCACTGACGTAATTAAGACAGAGCCATATAAGCAGAGTAAAATCCATTTTATTAGCACTGATTAGCACTTCATTCGGGAGTGCAGAGACCTGTGTAAATTTATAGAAGAGCAGGGAACATAGTTAGTGACGGGCGAATTTCTCCTGTTTCATTTAATTTGCGAAACGACGGAAAAATTCATGAGACTCGAAAATTGATTCACTGTCGTCGATTCGCACCTGCGGAATTTATTCACTCATCACTATACATAGGGGCCGATTCACTAACTTCGAGTGAAGGATTCGAAGGTAAAAAACTTTGAATTTCGAAGTTTTTTTAGGGCTACTTCGACCTTCAACTACGACTACGACTTCTAATCGAACTATTCAAAGTCAAAATCGTTCGACTATTCGACCATTCGATAGTCGAAGTACTGTCTCTTTAAAAAAAACTTCGACCCCATAGTTCGCCATCTATAAGCTACCGAAGTCAATGTAAGCCTATGGGGAAGGTCCCCATAGGCTTGGCTAACTTTTTTTGATCGAAGGATATTCCTTCGATGGTTGGATTAAAATACTTCGAATCGTTTGATTCGAAGGATTTTATCGTTCGATCGAAGGAATTATCCATCGAACTATCTGCGCTAAATCCTTCGACTTTGATATTCGAAGTCGAAGGATTTTAATTCCCAGTTGAATATCGAGGGTTAATTAACCCTCGATATTCGACCCATAGTGGATCGGCCCCATAGTGTAGCAAACATGACGGATTGTGCCCAGCTTTTACACTTTGCACCCTGTCCTAAACTTAGTCCTAAAATGCTTTTACTTTGCACAATCAGACCTGAGATTTATCTGATAAAACTAATTGTTTTGGAAATCCCACCTGCACAGATGCTACAAGTCTGACATCTGTTATCCAAAAAGGCTTACATTTATGGAAGGCCATCTCAAAGCAAAAAAAGGCCCATTTTAAGCAAAACATTTCTAGTTTGTAAAATCAATTTCCTTATTCTCTGCAATAATAAAACAGTAGCTTGTACTTGATCCCAACTAATCTGCATTAATCCATATTGGTAGGAAAACAAACCTACTGCATATATTTAGGGGGCTATTTATTAAGCTCCGAATTTATCTAGTCATACTTTTAAAGGGGGAAATACAATTTTTTCTGAGAAAAAAACTCAGATGGTGATAAAAGTCCAATGAAACTTCAGACCTTTTGAGAACATGTGAAAGTCAATGGCAGATGTCCCATTAACAATAGGAAGATTTTCTGAGTTGCGCTGGGTTTCTGAAAAAATCTTAACTTTCAAGCGATTTTACGAACAAAAATGTAGCTTTACTATTTTATTTGTGAAAATGTATTGATAAATAGGAGGGAAAGTCCGTGCGGATTTGGTCGGAGTTGTTTGCAGAAAATAGTGATAACTTTTCGGATTTTGACAAATAACCCCCTTAATGTTTAAATTATTTTAGCAGACTTAGGGGCCGATTCACTAAGCTCGAGTGAAGGATTCGAATGAAAAAAATTCGAAGTATTTTTTGGGTACTTCGACCATCGAATTGGTTAAATTCGTTCGAAATCGAACGAAATCGAACGAATCGAAGTAAAAATCGTTCGACTATTCGACCATTCGATAGTCGAAGTACTTTCCCTTTAAAAAAAACTTCGACCCCCTACTTCGGCAGGTAAAACCTACCGAAGTCAATGTTAGCCTATGGGGAAGGTCCCCATAGGTTTGCTAACCTTTTTTTGATCGAAGGATTTTCCTTCGATCGTTGGATTAAAATCCTTCGAATCGATCGAAGGATTAGCGCTAAATCCTTTGACTTCGATATTCGAAGTCGAAGGATTTCAATTCGAGGGTCGAATTTCGAAGTATTTTTAACTTCGAAATTCGACCCTTAATGAATCTGCCCCTTAAAGTAATGAGATCCAAATTATAGGAAGAACCCCAGGTTTCAATTGTGTGTGACACCAACAATACACAGATAACAAATGTCAACAATTTTCTCTAAAAATGACTCTTTTATAGGCTTCAGGCTCCTGCACGTGTAAATATCCAGCATGGAAATGGTGAGTTCACAGAAATACGTGATTCATTTTTATTCTTTGTTCTTCTCCATCTCTCATTAGTATATTTTTATCTTTTCAGATGTTTGTGCCTTCACTGAACCTTCCAGAATTAAGAAGTATTTTTAAGAATTCACTGAACTAAACTGCATAATTAAATAATTATTACAGATATGGGGTCTATTATCCAGAAACCTATTATCCATAAAGGTCTGAATTAAGGGAAGGCCATAGAGTCTATTTTAAGCATGTACTTTTATTTTCTTAAAAATGATTTCATATTTCTCTGTAATAATAAAACAGTACCTTGTATTTCATGGCAACTAAGTTGCATAAATCCATATTGGTGGCAAAACAATCCTACTGGGGTTTTAAAAGTCTACAATAAGCTAATAGAATATATAAAGGCACTTACGTGCAGTGCTGGGCCAAACCAGCTGGACGCCATAGGCAACACTCCTCAAGCGTACGAAGTGCGTGCTCATGCGCAGAGCACGCAGAGGATTCTTGAGTAGTTGCCGGCTGTGGGGAACATCGCAGGTACACGCAAAGAGACAAGAGGAGCTGCAAGTGGTTGAGGATGCAAGGGTCTGAGCTAGGAGAAGGCGGCAAAAAAGGCATGTGCCTGGCACCCCTCCACCTTTGCGCCTTAGGCATGTGCCTCTTCTGTTTCCACTAGTTCCGGCCCTGCTTACGAATGAATTGAATTCATAACTTTCCCAGGGCCGGTGCTCCTCTGCTGAAAAAAAATTGCATCGGCTGGGGTTCTTTCGATCTCACCTCTGTGCAGCCTTCTTTTGCTTTTTCCCAGGGATCCCATGTGCCGCACTAGACTTGCACATGCACATTATTGTAAATTTACTGTACTGCACATACATTAGTTAGATTAATTAGAGTTAAGGTGGCCATACACGGGCAGATAAAGCTGCCAATATCAGTCGTTTAGACCAATTTGACAGCTAATCTGCGCGTGTATGGAGGCTTCCGAGAGGTCTTTCCGATCGATATCTGGACACGATATCGAACAGGAAGGTTTGATTTTTCTCCCGACCGACCCATCGGAGCCCATTGCGCTTGTCGTAATCCGATTAATCGGCCATTGGGCTGAATGTTCAGATTACCCCCGATATAGCCGTGCCGTTAGTGGCATATCAGGAAAAAGATCTGCTCGTTTGGCGATGTCGCCAAATGAGCGGATCTTATAGTGTATGGCCACCTTTAGACATTAATAACTAATAAACAGCCTTGTACCATCAGCTTATATGACAAACGAACCTCGTCTGCTTGATGATTTGCTATGACCCCTAAATTTAGCTTCTTAACAGCTGCTCAAAGCCCACTGAGCATATTTGTGGCACAGACACTCCTAACAAAATCCAAGATGGCAAACTCCAGTGACTACTTTGAAATCCTGGATCATCACTACTATAGAGATGCTGAACCTTAAGGCTGGCTCAATAAGTTCACTATATGAAATATGGCATTTCCAGACATATTCATTTTTAGGGTTTCATTCTCCTTTACTTCACTGGGGGGGGGGTTATCTAATAGACTAGAACTCTTCCAATTTCTTAACTTGTCCTCTAATGTTTAAATGTTTATAATAGTCATATGGAATGCTGCTTCAAATTACAGAAGGACACATTGTCCAGAGAACCCCATCTCCCAGGCATTCCAGATAATCAATCTCATACCTGTGTAGGGATGTGTAAAATAGCCACCCCTAGTTAAAATTGGCAGGCAATTCCCCAGTATTTTTGACACCTAAATGGGTCCTAATGGGGTCAATGCTCTGCTTTATGATATGCCCCTGAGATTCTCAATAGTGACCAGTAGATGGCACTGTGCTAAAGTATAAAACCCTTTGAAGCCATGCACTTAGGGTCCATTCTGTGCTAGCTCTAGCCTGAGCAGGTAGGCAGAGCTCTTGTGGAACCTAAATGAATCAGGACTAGTAAGGAATAGGTTACTCACATTAAGATGCATTAGAGGTCACTCTAGATGTGACAGATAGATAGGTTATCTAGTTGAGCAGTATAAGGCTCCTACGAGGAGAGTCAGAGGGATTAAGAACTAATTGCCCAGAAGTAGGGACTAAGTGTGTAGACTTAGGGATATAGAATTCCCCTGGGTTCCACTTAGGGAAAGGCTGAAAGCTGGGTGTACCTTCATTGCTGCGGTGTATGTTCTCTTCCTTGTGGGGATTAATACTGACCAAAGGTGCTGTGAGTATATCCCTATCCACTGTTCTGTATGATCCTGTTTTGCTATTATGTACACTCCACTGAGGATTGTAATTGTTCAATAAATATGTTCATTGGTTAAGTTATAAGAACCACTGGCGCCCAATTCTTGCACCCTGCATTTAGTTACAGTCACACTACACCCTGCCTCCACACCGTTCGCGAGGGCTCACTCCCTAAGATTTAAGGTCTCACCCGGAGTACAGTATTGGGAGTGAAGCCAATAGAAAGAGACTGGTGCACTCAATTTACTATAGCGCTACACCTGTATATGGATTAATGTCTTTATGAAGCAGATCACCCAGACCCAGATACAAAACCCTGACTATTAAGGACAGACAGGGCAGTTGACAAATCTGGATATGAAAATATTCCTGCAGAGGTCTCACACCAGGTGGCAGATTTACAAATGGTTTTGATGTGAAATTATTATTGAAAATTTGTGCTAATATTTTTTCTGTTTGTGAAATGCTGAGTGCAGGACATAATAGTTGACTGTGAGTTTTACTCATTTTTCCTCATGGTTCTCTTTGGGACAGATTTATCAAGGGTCAAAATGAATTCGAGGGAATTTTTGAAGTAAAAAAATTCGAAAGTAATTTTTTGGATACTTCGACCATCGAATAGGATACTACGACTTCGAATTCGATTAGAAGTAAAATAGTTTGAATATTCAACCATTCGTTAATCGAAATACTGTCTCTTTAAAAAAACTTCGACTTCAATACTTCGCCAAATTAAACCTGCCGAAGTGCTATGTTAGCCTATGGGGACTTTCTAGAGCAGTTTTCTAAAGTCAAAGAAAAATCATTTGATAGATCACTGAAAAAAATCGAATATGTGAATAATACTGGAAAACATTTTCTGCTTAGAAACAGGTAAAGCTTTGGAAAGTGAGTTTTTAACTATTGCTAGATTTTTGAGAAAAAAATGGAGCCAAAAACTTTCTACATTTTTTTTAAAGCAGTTGCTCACCTTTACATTAACTTTGAGTATGATGTAGACAGAGATATTCTGAGATAATTTGCAATGGGTTTTCATTTGTTTAATTATTTGTGGGTTTTGGGTAATTTAGCTTTTAATTCAGCAGCTCAAATCTTGGCAATCTGGTTGCTAGGGTCCATTTTACCCTAGCAACCATGCATTGGTTTAAATGAGGGACTGGGATACGAATAGGACAGGCCTGAATACAAAGATGATTATTAAAAAGTGATACTGCCAATTAATGTGTATCCTTACAGAGCATTTGTTTATTATATGGGGTCAGTGATCCTCATTTGAAAGATGGGAAGAGTCAGAAGTCAGAAAAAACATAAAAATTAAGACTAGTTGAAAAGTTGCTTAGAATTAGCCATTCCAAATTATACTAAGAGTTAACTTAAAGGCAAACCACCCCATTAAACATAAGCTTTAAAGGATGATGTTATGTTTCATAAGTATGTCATTTTCGTAATGTAATATTATATTTCATAATTACGTTTTACATAAAGTTGTCTTTTCCTAAACGTTTTTGTTTCATTGCTGCCGTACAGATGAATAAACCAATGGTGGAAGGGGTGCTTCGCCAAAGAGGCGAGTTGAGGTTGTCGCCGCAGGTGGCAGCGCCCCACTAGGTACCAGGGGCAGCAAAAATGCTGCTCCTGGTTCTTTAAGAACGAATTTCCGGGGGAGGGGGGGCAGCAGCAACTGCTGCTGCCTCAGGCGGCGGAGGGGCCAGGATCGCCCCTGATGGTGGGGAAAGACACAACTCTCTGCACTCCACTGTAATAGGCCAAATAGTTCTGGTCTAAAGTATGTTACCACAAAAAGTCATGCTTTGCATAAAGCTGGTAAGGCAACATCTGGTCAGGCATTTTGGCTGCTTTTAACCATACTGAACTACCATCTGGATATGACTGGGGATATTCCCCAGGCCCACAGACATGTTTTTTTTGGAATTTTTAACTGAAAACTCCTAAAACTTCAGGGGTATTGCATGAATCCCAGCGCACATCAAAAAATCATTGGGACTTCTCCCATTGACTTATATGCAACTAGACAGGTCTGATAAATAATAATAAATAATAAATCATCCACAACATCACCCGGCAGTGCATTCCACAACCTCACTGTCCTCACTGTGAAGAACCCCTACGTTGTTTAGACATACTTTTGTATTCATGACACTACAATATTCCAATTATTTTGTTTCTTTACTCTGATAAAAAAAAACATCATTGCCAGATTTTCCAGTCGATTCAAGTTTTCATGTGATAAACCATTACCTACTTTTTTACTCGTCTACTTGAATTTGCCCCAATGTTCTCATAATCCAAATCAATTTAAAGTGAATATTTTTAGGGGCATATTTATCAACGTTCGAAGTGAATTCGAGGGAATTTTCGAAGTTAAAGTAATTTTTTGGATACTTCAACCATCGAATAGGATAACTTCGACTTTGACTTCGAATTCGATTCAAAGTAAAATCGTTTCGAATATTCGACCATTCGAAGTACTGTCTCTTTAAAAAAATTTGACTTCAATACTTCGCCAAATTAAACCTGCTGAAGTGCTATGTTAGCCTTCTAGAGCAGTTTTCGAAGTTCTTTGAAGTCGAAGTAAAATCGTTCGATTGATGGATGAAATCCTTCAAATCGTTCGATTCGAAGGATTTCAACTGCAAAACGGTCAAATTCAGTGGACAAAAACTTCAACTTCGATATTTGAAGTCGAAGTAAAGCCATTCGATGGTCGAATTTCAAAGTATTTATCACTTGATATTGATAAATCTGCCCCTTAGTGTAGCCACTAACCATTTGTAAACTGACGTACTTTCACTACTGACCTTAAACGATATCCCCAGTTAGCAAAATAACTGAAAAAGCTTTAGAATGTCCCAGAGGCACAACTACTTTCCTCTTGTGTAATACCTAGTATTATGTACTAAGCTCCATTTTAGCCAATGTATCATGGAACCCTACCTGAACTAGAGAAGGTGTTTCATCTACATTTGAAGTTACACAAAGATAGGTTATAGATAGTGTAGGATTAATTAAAGGGTGGTTCACCTTTAAGGTAACTTTTAGTATGTTATAGAATGACCTATTCATAGCAACTCTGCATTATTATTTATTTTTATAGGTTTTTTTTATTTTCTTCCTTGCTCATTCAAAAGGGGGTCACTCCCCATAGCAGCCAACCTATTGCTCTGTGTGGCTACAATTTTATTGATATTGTTACTTTGTATTACTTTTCTTTCTATGCAGGCCCTCTCCTATTCCTATTCTTGTCTGTTGTTCAAACCATCAGATCCTAGTAATCAGATAGCTGCTGAAATACCAAACTGGAGCACTGCTGAGCAAAAAGCTTAATTACTGAAAAACAATTAAGATGAAGACCAATTGCAGATTGTCTTAGAATATCATTGTCTACATCATACTAAAAGATCATTTACAGAAAAAACACCCCTTTAAGTTGGCTTGAAGAATGAATACATTACCATCTTCCAACTATCCAGCTATTTTTACAGTTTAATAACAGACAATTCTATGAAAAAGCATCTTCTTTGTCTGAGACAAAAAGATCAGTAGTAAGTAAGAGATCTAGTTTGTGCATTGAGAGGGGCTATATTTTTCATATTCTCACCCATGGCACTAGGGGAGACTTGAGATGGACAATGCAATGAACAGGGCCGATCTTCAGCACTTAAAACATTTCATAAGTCCCAACATTTTGAAAATAGAAAGAGGGACAAAAAAAGTTTTGCCGAGTGTTAAAAAATTGGCCCACACTCCCTAACTAACATGTCAATTTTACAAATTTTGGCAGGTTATGAAAAGTTTGGGAAAATACAAAGAATTCAAATGTAGTAAGAGGTCATCCTGTAGTAAAGCAGTAGCCAAAAAAGTTTTATTACCATTCGAACGATTTTAAGCGATCGATCGGAGGATTTTTATTCAACCAAAAAAAAACGTAGAAAAGTGCTGGGGAAGGTCCCCATAGGCTAACATTGCACCTCGGTAGGTTTAAAGTGGCGGAGTATGAAGTCGAAGTATTTTATAAAGAAACAGTACTTCGATTATCGAATAGTCAAACAATTTTTACTTCGAAACGTTCGAATCATTCGATTCGATCGAATTTGACCAATTCGATGGTCGAAGTACCCAAAAATTACTTCAAATTCAAATATTTTTCCATTCTAATTATTCATTTGAGCTTAGTTAATCTGCTCCTTAAAGTGGAAAATACAATTCTTTCGTCGAAAAAAAAAAACCCTCAATTTTTTTTCGGGATTTATTAAAGTTTGATGGTGTTAAAAGTCTGATGAAAAAAGTACTCCAACTCAGACCTGCCGAGAACATGTAAAAGTCGATGGCAGATGTCCCGTTAACAATTCGAAGATTTTCTTAATGGAGCTGGGTTTCTGAAAAAATTGTAGATTTCTGGTGATTTTACAAAAATGTTTAAAGCGCAAAATCCGAGAGATAAAAGGATTCAGATTTTTTTTTACGATTTTATCATGACTTTTTTTTCTATTAATAAATAGGGGGGAAGTCCGTGCGGATATGGTCGGAGTGGTTTTCAGAAGTTGAGAAAATTTCAGAGTTTGATAAATAACCCCCTTAGTGAATGTTCTGTATCACCATCCAATCCCTTCCATGGATGATTCACTGCCTGTACACAATCCCTTCTACTGTATATATTTTAATGCTGATCCCCAAAGTGCAGGATTGCATTTCCAATCGAAGGTTACCACCTAACTGGCATTTTACCAGCCTGGCCAATAAAAATGATATTATGCCAATGTTATTAAAACCAAAGAAAGATAAGAAAGATAAAAAGCCAAGATTAAAACCAGTTGGACAGGAGGCAGGAAAGTCAGACATACATTAACTTGTAGGTCAATATGTGATCAGCACACAATACATATAATATGGTCAGCCTGGGGTTGAGGGAGGATATTTGTTGAGTGCTCTTCTTACTGCAAGTAAAACCAGATCAAAGGCACAAGTTCCTTTTTTTTTGCTGGAAGCTTTATGAGCTCAGGTTTTTAGGCTGAATGCTCAGATACAGTTGTATATGTACAGTATACTATAAACAGAGATGTTGCCAAGCAAAATAGGGGGAGTATTAGGGAGGTGCATTCCTCGCTGAGCAGGTAATGCCACCTGTATGAGAAAATAAAGCAGAACAGACCTGAAGTTTTCCTTTCTCTCCCTCTGACTTGTGAAAAGGGGGAGGTAAGTTTACATGTTACCACGAGACTGTCTGGGAACTTTTCTCTGCCTGTGAGACGGCTGATAATTATCTGACGGCCAATGAGAAGAATACAAGTGTCATTTATTCATTCTGCTTAAAGCCAGGGAGGAACAGAATTATAGGATGATCAAAGCTGATGGCAGTCAGTTGTTTCCGACTGCCGCACCCATATACCTGCAGAGTATCACTGTGACATGGAGAGTTATATCAGGAATACTTGCTGGCGAAACCTAAAACATGTACAGTATTTCCTAATTTGTCTAGAAAGGTAGATGAACCATACGGTCCCCAGTTTGTGCCATAATATAAAATGTGTCCGCTGGGAAGATATTTATACTGTATGCTGGCCCCATTTTAGTAAACAGACCAGTCTCTCTGATAAACTGCACCTCATTCATCATTTTAGCTGAGCCAGTATGAACATCAAGCCTATGGAATTATGCTGGAGATGTATATTGGCCTGTAGAGGGAAGGCAAAAATGTCTATCCAACTATGCCATGTGCCATGTGTGCATTACACAGAACTAAGGTTATTAGGTGATTTCCAGCAACCAAAAGGGAGGGACATAATGGTAAAAGCACATAACTTTGCCATAAAACCCATGACAATGTTGAACTGTATTTACACGTTTCAGCATACATTCATATACAGTAAATATGCCTCTGGCTGCATGGCTTTACAGTGATTAAGAAAAAATGTCAAGATCTAATTAAGATGTCACAGAGACATGATCTAAATGAGATAACTGTTTGCAAGTGGTTTCCTCCCTATTCTGTTGGGAAGAACTGGATCTATATGAGGAGCATACAGTATGTGCATTGTTATTTCAGGTGCTTAATGCATCATCAAAACATTAGAAATGAGCATGAGCAAGAGCCTAAACAGGTAATTGGTAATTTTACAATGCAGTTAAAGGATAACTAAAGTTTAACTAAAGAAGTAGGGTATAAATTGTGTACATTATGTTTTGAACTTCTGTAGGTAACCACAGCCTTATAGCAGGGAAGATTTGTGTCTCTAAAGATGCCCCAGTAGCTCCCCATCTTCTTTTCTGCAGATTCATTGCACATGCTCTGTGCTGCTGTCACTTACTGAGCTTAGGGACCCACTCACAATATACAGTACACATAGAATAGAAATGTCACAATATAAGGTTGATTAGTAATTAATACAGATAATTACTACATGGCAGCACATAAAATAGTGCAATTAGCATCAGAATGTAATAATCAGCCCTGTAGCATCATCTTATATTACAGGGGAAGCTCATTTTCTGCTGGATAATTAGTGACGACCCCTAAGCTTAGCTTCTCAACAGCTGCTCGGAGCCCACTGAGCATGTGAGTGTCACAGACACTTTCCAAGATGGTGACCCCCTGTGACAAGTTTGAAGTCCTGGATCATTGCTGCTATTGACAAGCTGAAACTTTAGGCTGGTGCAACAAGTTCAGTATATAAAATATGCAATTTTTAGCCATATTCATTTTTAGGGTTTAGTTCTCCTTTAAGAGGCATTCTTTATCTAACATTTGTTTACTGTGGTGGCTGTGGAACATGGGAAATAATATATGGCATTCTACGCACTTGAGTAGAGGAGTAAAGGAGACCACTAATGGCTGCACTACTCATTATGGCTATGGGGTTGGCCCTTGTTATGGAATAGAGATGTAATGATAATGTATATGACTAACAGCTCTACAAACAGACTACTATCAGCACTTATTTCACACTGCTCACAGAAGGGAAAGGCAACACAACACCCTAGTCAGGATGTGTGGGCATTTTTTAGAAAATCATTTCCCCTAGTGTTCCACAAACACATTCTTTTAATATACTAGAGGTCTCATTTATGATGATTGGGGGCAAGTGCTTAGACAAAAAAAGAAAATGGTAAACTCCATAGCTTTTTTCCTACCAGCATAAAGAGGCCTGCTGCAAACTATGGAACAACCTTCATGTGTAAATGGAACGCAAATTACACTCTCCAAATTTTTTTTCTTCATCTCCTCACTGACCTATTTCTTCTATATGGGGGAATATAATATGTTTCATTAGCGCAAAAAAAACCATTTGCAAACACCTTTGAAAACGTTACCGACCAAGATTTTAATTTTTTGTGTCCTTTATGACCAATTCGAAACTTCAACAAAGGTTCGCAAAGTTTGCTTACATGTGCAGTGTATGTAAAAAAATGTTGTAATCACAAAGGGTTTTTTGCAACAAAATGACGCTAACATTTCCATTGTGAGCAGCACTAAACATTCACATTTCTTTTTACATAGTTATCTATTATTCCACATATTTAGCCTCTTTGTTCCCATACATAAATAAGGAATGCCCTTAAATAGGCCAAATGGTTAGAAATATGAGGGCCCATTTACACCGGGCCCTACCAGGTATCTGGTATTAGTGGTTGTGTCTCAATACGAAATGAAACAAATTAGTGTGAGCGGACGCACACCCACGACACCCTCCTGTAGAGTCGCCTGGTGCTTCGTAATGGAAGTTTCGGCAGCTTCCTATTCAATGTACAAGAAGAAAGTTACCAGCACTAACGGTCTTAGTTTGCAGGAAAACCTTGCTTTATTTCAGTGTGGTGAAATGAAGCCTTAGATGTCCAAACTGTTCTGCTGGCTGATGTAATCCAAGCAGTGCATATTAACTTCTGCACCAAGAGCAGGCTGCCCGTCTACACCCTACATTATGCTGTATACAGCACACTCCGTATAGTAATCTAACTGTATATAGCTTATGACACAACTTTTTTTATTGGGTATGAGCCTGCATCATACCAGTGAAATATTTGCTCACCATAGGTATTTTTTCGTTATTTCTTTAAAATTAACTTTCCCCTTGAGGAGTGGCTACTTGGGTGCTGTCAGACCTTCCCTCCATTTGAGACCTACAGACATTGTGGGACTGGGATGCCAGGGGCCCACCAGAAAACCTTAGACCAGGGGCCCACTTTCCAAATTATTATTCCTCCTCTCCTCACTCAACCTCTTTATTATCCTAGTCTTTTTTATATCTACTTACTATATTCTTCAGTTATTTAGGTTTTTCCCATAAAGAAATAGGGAATGACCATGGAATAGGCTAAATGGTTAGAAGCAAGAGGCCCGCTGACATCTCGGCCCATCTGGAGTTTTCTCTGTATCGCGGTGGGCCAGTCCAACACTACATACAGAGACGAGCATGAAGCTCAGAATGTACATTTTCCCTAAAAATAATGAACAATTCACAGAGTCACAACCAGGCCAACCTCCACGAGCCGCAACCCGGCCCCCCTCCCCGACCCGCAACCTGGCCCCCTTCCCTGAGCCGCAACCTGGTGCCCCTCCACGACCCACAACCCGACTGCCCTCTGGCCACGTGCCTACCTACCAGTCCGACACTGACAATTTATCTTGATTTTTGATTTGATTGATTAGATTTTCTCCCATACTCAAATTTGCTGTAATATAAATTAGGATCTTATTGATAATTTGCCATTTTCTTCCCTGATTTACAGTTCTTTGTTGTGCCTGGTGTGTTTTATTGACTTGTAATTCTATGCATCTCTTGTCAGGTTGAGTCTTGTGCCTGCCCTTGCCCTTTCACTCTTCCATTCATCTCTACATAACCCCTGGCTCACCCTGTATGTGCCCAGCCTTGTTTCTCTCCTGTAACCACATCCTTGTGTGTGTTGTAGGTTGGCTGCTATTAAAGGAATTGTAAACCTCAAATAAAAATGCTGCCTAGTAAAAGAAATGATAATTCTAAGCAACATTGCCATATAGATTAGTTACAAAATGTCAATGGTTTTCAAGTTATTTATAGACATAGCTGCTATTGGAAGCCTGTCAATGTAGCAGGAGCAGGTGAATAAGAATACAAAGCTGACTTCTGTTATATTGTTTCAATATACGATGAGCAGTGCAGTAAGGGACATTTTGTAATTAATGTATATTGGAGAGTTACTTAAAATTACAATTTATTTTACTAGGCAAAATTATATTTTTGGCTTAACATCCCCTTTAAGGTAATAGGGACTCTGACCTATTCTTGATTCCATTTACTATTACTTTGGTTGGTAATTGTTATTTATATAATAAATTATAATTATATAATTGTTTTGTATGTTCCTTCCCTTTAGAAGAGATATGACTGGTAAAACCTGAGGGTTCAGTCCGCTGGGAAGGCTGGGAGAACAGGTGATATACCCCGGGGGCTTATCTGGTATGTTTACCGTCATCCTTGTACTGTATGAAATGGGGACATAGATGGTAATATGAGACTGTGTTCAGCCACCGGATTTTATGAAGTCTCTGATGAATTGACAGTCACAGAGGCTTTAATTAAAATACAGAAATCCCTTGTATGCACAAGTCAATAAATAATAAGGCAAGACAGGGACTCATGATTTTTGCCCACCGTACATATTGTTCTACTGCATTTGTGACTGTATATAGCGCACTGTAAGGTCAAGCCATGGCAACCCACATACATGTCCCCTAGGAGTACCTCCAGCAGATAGGTGTTACATGTACAGTAAGGTTCACTTACATGTATGTTCCCTCACTCTGCACTAAGTGTACTAACAAAAGCACAGCCAACTTAAGGTGCAGACCTCACTTTGGACTGCTAGGATAGGCATTTATACAAAAGATATGATGCCCCAAGGGGTGGACTTTTATGCTACTTGGTGTAAGCCCTTTACCTTTAATTTCAACATTTTCCCAATTTTTTAATGTAGTATTATCTCAGCTTGCAGTTCTAGCCATTCTAAAGCAGAAACTGCCTGGCAGGCTGGCCATAAGCGTCCTTGTTACATGTCATCATACTGCATCACAACAGGAGTACGTTTTTATTTTAGACTGATAGAGATACACCATAAAAACATGGCATTATAATTAGCTTCCCGTAGTAAACTCAATTCTGCTGCAGAATGAGAGGGTTGCATTGGCTCTTAAATTTCAGGACTCATCATCATTCACTTCTTCCCTGATTTGGATTCACATCAATGAGTAATGGTGACATGAATTCCATTTGTGCAATTAAAAATAATAGGGAAGCAAAGTGAGAGGACAGGTTGTGAATGTGCAGTAGATGCTGTGGCATAGTCATGGGAGTATAAAAATAATAAAGCTTCTGCACCGACCAGTACCTATGTGCAATATGGATGTTTGATGTATATACTCATCTATTGTAGAGTGCTGTGGAATACATTGCCATGTTATAAACACATGTCATTAATTATAATAGTATGAATAATTCCTTTATGTCATATATGGGGCCAACATAATACTCAACACTTTATCTGGGTTGTCCATAAATCATATCAGTTCCTGCCTCTATTGGCGGTCACAATCTAAAGTTGGCCATACACAAACACATGCCCTTTCCCACAACCTCCTGATAAATATCTGATCAATATGTGGAAGTGTATAGACATCTTAGAGTTAATGAACACCAACACACTAAGTATTAAGTCCCGAGGAGTCAATTAACCTGCCTAAATGCCTGTGTGGGAGAAAACCATTGTGAGAACAGGAACATAACATAGAAACACAATACAAATAGGGCTGTGGTCGGAGTTAAACCCAGTCCCCCAACACCCCATTTCCTGGTATTCCTGTGTCTTTACTTTCTTCCAGTAATAAAGATCAGGCCAAATACTCCATTTAGAAAAGATGCCAGTGCATTAGCCACAATAAGCTCTAACCTTTTATATGGTAGGCTAAATTTTATGGCTCTTTGCCACTTTTCCTACATGTAAATGCTAAAGGTTAAACAGTAGTTATTTTTGTGTATTTGTGACGACCTTCAAGCTCAGTTTGTCAGCAGCAGCTCAGAGCACACTGAGCATGTGCAGTGCCACTGGCACACATGTTAGCCTAAAAACATCCAAGGAATGGATAGTGATTAAAAGCTGTTGAGCTTTAGTGAACTTAGTTTAGTATATAAAGCACATCATTTCTAGACATATTTTTTAAGTATAGAAGGATGACAGACAATATCATCGTTTGGTGGACCACGCCACTAGATATTTGACAATATCGCTCTGACAGCCAAAGTCCACAGGATTGGGGCTTAGGAAGACAAAATACAGTGTGAGTAGCCCACTCATAAGTGGCATTGTTATGTGCTGCTTTGCTTGGTCTTTGTCTTGATGAACAGTTTAATCTCCTCTATTTAGAAAATGAAGTCAGACGAACAGTTTAATCTCCTCTATTTAGAAATTGAAGTCAGACTAACTTCCTGAGAAGAAAATGAGGACTATCAACGCAAGAGCAAGAAGAAGCTAAAGGCACACATGAATCTTTAGTCAGTAACACTATATAGAAGCTCAAGGAAGCCCATCAACAGCGAAATAATCTTACATCTGTATTTCTATTTGCTAAATACAGAAGTGAAAATAGTTTGGTGGCACTGACAATAATCGAAGCCTAGGACTGGAATATGAAACCAAATAAATGAGACCAAACCCAAAACAAGTCCCAGCAGTGCTGACTCGTGAATACTTGGTTGATAAAATGAGCAGGTGTGTCAGTAAATAGTATTAGCAATTTGGCCCCAGCTGTAAAATCAAGGGATGATTTGGTGCTAGCATTACTGAAATATGTTGATTATGGTAAGTGAGCATCACTTTATGAATAGCTGGAAGTCTGGTTCCTATAATACTGTTGTTACTGGGAGCACTATATTATAGAGTTATACCCATTAGGAAGACCAAACTATAACCTAATACTCAATGAGAACCTGTATCATTCATAAATATAAAATATTCATGCACATGCATATATACTGTATATAAGGGAATCCAGGATTCTGTTTGGGATTCGGCCTGGATTCGGCCTTTTTCAGCCAAATCCTTCTGCCAGGCCAAACCAAATCCGAATCCTAATTTGCATATGCAAATTAGGTGCAGGGAGAGAAGTCACGTGACTTTTTGTCACTAAACAAGGAAGTAAAAAATGTTTCCCCCTTCCCACCCCTAATTTGCATATATATATATATATATGTAGGATTAATCAGCACTCACCAATCATATAATTATTTGCCGGGTGCTAACCAAAGTCATTCACAGCAATCAACAAAAGCACTCACAGCAGTTGCCATCAGGCATCTATCAATATGTCTTTATTTGTGCATGCACACATAAAGACTTATTGATACACGCTTGATGGCGACTGCTGTGAGTGCTTTCGTGGATTGCTGTGTGTATATATATATATATATATATATATATGTAGGGATGTGAAAATTTAGACACCCTTATACATTATTGACAGGCACATACCTAGTAATATGGACACCTAAATGGGTCCTGATGGGGACCTTGTGCTTATGTAACCCCTGTAGTTCTCACAGTGTACACCTGATGGCACTGTGCAGTAGTATAAAGGTCTGGGTCCATTACTTTAGCCCAACCAAGCAGGCTGGAAGGGAATGGGTAGTGTGATCCTAGGAGCAGTGGCCCTAGTAAAGTGATAGCATACTCTTTTATAGATCACTCTAGGAGTGATAGAGAGGTTATATAGTTGAGCAGCTCAAGGCTCCACCGAGGATATTAGAGGGATTAAGATCCAGGGTATTATTGACCCAGAGTAGGGACCAAGTGTTGAGACTAGGGATGATAGGTATTCCCCTAGACTGCCACTCAAAGAGATCCTGAAAACTAGGCAATACCCCTCACAAGCTGCAACTCTCTCTGCTGTATATTCCCTGGCCTGCAGGGATTCAGCCTATACTGGTACTCTGAGTATATGCTACCTTTATGCTGTCTGATTGTTCTAAGCTCCATTGTGGATATTTGCTATGTGCTATGTTAAATAAAGACAGTTCATTGGTTAAGCATTAAAGAACTACTGGCGCCCATCATTTGTGCTATCACACCTGGTTACAGTTGCACTACACCCTGACTCCACCCCGTTGTGAGGGTTTACCCCTGAGAGAGGGGGCCTCATTTGTGGCAGTATCCCACAATGGAAAGTAGCTAAAACTGACTACAGCAAAGTCAGTTTACTACGGCACTACATTGATCATGTGATTGGCTCTTTAGTAGCCCCTATGTGGACTTGAGGTCTACAGGAGGCTCTGTTTGACAGTACACCTGGTTTTTATGTCCTGAAACTTGCCTTCAAGCCAAGAATTCAAAAATAAACACCTGCTTTGAAGCCACTGGGAGCAACATCCAAGGGGTTGGAGAACAACATGTTATTCACAAACCAGTGGTTGGGGTTCGCTGCTCAAAGAAACAGCCGGAGATATACTGTATTGTGACTTCTACTGAAGGGTACAGTTGAAGGTATTCTACAGGGCCGTGTTAATTGCTCCAACAATTATTCTTTTTATACAACCTGATTACATTATCTCTTACCAACATTGGTGCTGAATTGTACTGATGCTATAACTATAACCAATCAACAATTTCAAGTTGGACCACTGATGATTCTTGTTTCTTTGTTCCTACTGCTCTGGTGCAATTTACCTTTACAATTGAATATTGATATTGAACAGGAGGCATTCTTTTTATTATACATAAAAACTGCCTCTAAACTGACAACATACAGTTTGGGCAGATCTGTTACGACAGCGCAGTATGAATATGAGTCTGTGTGTCTGGATGCTGGTGTGATTGCTCCACAACTGACCACCCAGAAGCCAAGTTCTTTGGTGTGGGACTCCCATTGGCACATTTATTGGGTTCTATTGTGCAATAGCCTGTGGATTTGCCAGTGGTTGTCAATCTAGGACCTATCCATAAGGTTTGAAACAACCTCTACTAAGGGACACTGCAGCAAGTGTACATTTCTGAATGCTGACAAAATAATTTCTATATATGATACAATTTATAAGTGACCCTTTAACACTCATTCCCCTCTGGTTTGATATTCTTTAACAACTTCAACATCATGTGCATCTTAAATGTTCTTCATATATATTTATAGATATATATATATAGATAGATATATTAAAGATATATATTTATAGATATATTTATATTTATATATATATATATATATATATATATATATATATATATATATATATATATATATATATATATATATATATATATATAGATATATGTGTGTGTGTGTGTGTGTGTGCAAGGAAGTGGTAGCATACACCCTTCCTGCAGTGGAGCTGACTTAACTTCAGTTACCTGTTATATAACAAATTGAAACATGATCTACTTTTTTGTCAGTTGTGATTGATGGCATTTGAGCAGTGGCTTGATATTATAATAATTATGTATTTTTTTTTGCAGTTGTTGTGCATAGTACTATATCAATCAAATAATGCCCCAAGGTAATACATAAAGATGTATATATATATATATTTTCAGTGAACACTATTTGCATATTTCTTTGAGAAAGTTGAAATGTTATAGACAACGGTGCCACTGACTGAGGATGGGAAGGACACAAGATATCGGCCGATACAGCTCTCTGCTCTTCCAGGGCTTTTGCTCTCCCACATGTTGGGTTGAACACACAAAGGAAGAAACAGGTATAGCATTTTTCTTACTTTTAGGGGCAGGTGTATCAAGGGTCGAATTTTGAGGGGTTAAATCCGTCGAAATTTGACTGGGGAATAGAATCGAATAGGGAATTCGGGCGAATTTACGCGCTGGCGAGTAGTCGAATGGGCAAATAGTCGCACGATCGAATATTCGATCAAAGGATTGTAATTCGATCGAATGATCGAACTAATGCCTTTTTATTCGATCAAAAACTTAGAAAACAAGCCTATGGGACTTTCCCATAGGCTTTTAAAGCAATTTGGTAGGTTTAATCTGGCGAAGTAGGCAGTCGAATTATTTTTAAAAGAGACAGTACTTCGACTATCGAATGGGCGAATAGTCACAGCGTTTTTTCGCTCGATCTATTCGAATCATTCTACTCATGTGAATTTACGCCAACTCAATAGTCGAGGAGCACAAAAAATGACTCGAAATTCGAGGTTTTTTCCCTCTATTCATTCACCCGAGCTTGGTGAATGTGCCCCTCACAGTTTAGAGTTGGATTAAAGGGGTCGTTCACCTTCCAAAACTTTTTTCAGTTCAGTTGTTTTCAGATTCGCCATAAACCAAGACTTTTTCAATTGCTTTCCATCTTTTATTTTTTACCGTTCTCCCAAAATTTAAGTTTAAAGTTTAATGTTCTGCCAGTTTAGTAATCCAGGTGCCGATTCTGAACTTTTACAATTTGCAACATTTAGTTGATACATTTCTCAGCAGTATCTGTTGAATATTAGCAACTATTGTATTAATTCTAACAGCTGCCTTTAATGAAACTCAGGGATTCTGCTCAGCAGGGACAAAGATAATTAATATATCAGTTTAGAACAGTTACAGAGTCAGCGACGCACACCCCAGCTGTTTAAGAAAGACATAAGAAGGTAAAAAATGTGACTTGAATATTAGTTAAAAAGATTACAAATAGAAAGCAATTAGATCCTTAATGATGAATTCTTCTAGAGGCCAGATGTGCCCTACTCAAATCCTACAACTGCCTGTACAGGCATCTATAATCAGGCAAACGATTTCCCTTTTCTCTGTATTACGAAACCAGTTCCATGTACTTGATGGTAACTAAGCTGCATGAATCCATATTGGTGGTTTTTAAAGTTTAAATGTATTTTTAGTAGTCTTGTGGCATGGTGTCCCAAGTTATGGAAAGACTCATTTATTTATATAAAAAAAAAGTTAATTTAGAGATCACCACAGTCCATTGGAGTGAAATTCTGCCACTCTCCTTCACTTCTATGGGATTTTGAAAGGACTATTTACTTTCACCCATTGATGAATATTTTTTTAAAATTCCCATAGATATGGATGGAAAGTGGTGGAATGAGTGGTGGAAAACCCTAGATCCAAAGCATTCCTGATAAAAGAGCTCAAACTTGCCATTTGTTTTTAATCAGCTGACCCTGTGACTTGCAAGCCTTGTGTTCTGATCAATAATAGGGACACGGAGAGGGAATAAGCAGTTTCTCAGCTGTTAGGACAGAATGCCTGAGTCAGCAGAGGTTGCTGGTAGCTGTAGGAATTTTCAGAAGCCTGTACAGTAGTTGAGAGACATACAGTCTATGTTTCATGTTTGTTTAATTTACCCAGTAAATGGTTCTGCCAGCAACAGCGGATATAAGCACTTGTAGGTTATTAATGTAACCGTACTGCTGGGAGGATATTAGGCACATTGCCACTATACCAGACATAAAGTTAGAGTCGTTGTACTTAGGTTAATGGCAAAATGTTCAGGCTGCAACTGAAAGGCACACAATTTGGCGTTTACTATATAGGTGTGTGGCGCTGCCTGACAAAGTCTAAGAATTCCATTCACATATCTCGGTCAGAGGAAGCCCTCACCCTAAAGATGAAAGAACATGCAGTCTTTACTTTGTTACCCATGGAAACAGGACAATGTAAACGTAACCCTGTTTTCTGCAATTTTTCTATGGAAGCATTGATGCCTCGGGCTTTAACTAAGGCATTGACCAACCAAACCAGTTCCCTGATCCCTCTTCATTCCATAGATATATCAGCTATGCTGAAGATTTGTCCCAGGGGGTACAGGTATCCTTTGAATTATGACCTTCCGAACCAGAAAAGAATTTTACAAATGCCTACTTCTGATTTGTGAGAATGTGCGCATTATTTATAGTGGAATGACCGCCCCAAATGACGCCAGCTGTCGACTTCCTTATAACTTGAGCGGTTTGGCTGCATTCCTGCATTACAAAAACATATAAATAAAAATAACTTGCCTAAAGCAAATGCAGTAATTTGTCTTTGGATTTTTATCAAGTCCTGCACATAAAAGTTCTAGGAATTTTGCTAGAATTATGCATAATTAAAAACTGGTTAATATGTCTCTCTACTCCAAACTCGTTTTGTTGCTGAATATAGCAGTTTTTTTATATCTAAAATTGACTCAAGACTGAACTTTACAATATCTTATCTCACACATGTTCTTGGTACAAAGACAAACCATCATGAATATGAATACCACAAAGCTTTTCAACAGTTTTATACCAATGTGTTTAGGACTAGGGTATCTGAAACAAAACAAACTGCCTTTGTTTTATGAGTTGTAAAAGCCCAAATTAGTAGGTTGACTCCATAAAACCATATCGTTTTGTAAAATACACTTCCTGAAGAATTCAAAACTGGTAAATACTCCTTAGTACACAACAGGTTTCCAAGTAACAATTTACACTTTGCAGCATCTCATGTCACACGTTCTTTGGTAAAAATAATACATCTGAAATAAGAATGGGTCCTGCAATGGGTCAGGTACTTGTGGAATACCCACAAAGAGGTCATGTTTAGTGACGGGCGAATTTATTCGCCAGGCACGGATTTGCGGCGAATTTCTGCATGTCGCTGCCTGTGAATGTTTTCCTGAAACTATGGCAAAAATTCACTGTGGAAAATTCACCGCAACGAAAAACAATTGTTGCACGTCAAAATTGTTGCGTGCATAAAAATTGATGCAAGTCAAAATTATTCAGATGCCCATTGACTTTAATGCATTTGGACAAAAGAGTCGCACGTATAAAAATTGTTGCTCGTGTCAAAATTGTCACCTCCGGTCCAAAAAAATACAATATTTATGGTTTCACGGGTGCTGAGTCGGAAGGTAAGTTAACTGTTTACAGTTCCAGTCAGGTAGCAATAAGGGAACATATTGGGTGACGATTGCGGGTTGGGTTACAGGTCAGCAGGTCCAGGTCAGGCATGGGTCTGCCCAACTGGTCCTGTGCAGGGCCTTCTGAATAGATTGATGCTTCATGTGCACATGATTACTCAATCAATACTTATAATTGCATTCAATTATTAGTACCAGTGTGGAGTAAGGAGAAATTTCCCAAGAAATTCGCAAAACGGCAAAAAAATTGCGTAAGGCACTGAAGTCAAATGGGCGTCCGAATAATTTTTATGCGCGTGACTATTCTGACGCATGCCTAAATTCTTTGGACGCATTGGATTTTTTTTTCTCTATAGTATCGCAAATGTATTCGTCCACAGTGAAATGTGTAAGTTCGCCGCAAATTTGCGCTTGCGAAATATTCGCCCATCACTACTATTGAATAAAGAATATAACAAAAAAGATACAAATAAAAGAATAGGGGTAAAAAGTCAATATACCGGAGGACCAGACAAAACAGCACACCAGGAAACTTACATATCAAACTGGTGCTTTAAATATATATATATATATATATATATATATATATATATAGGAGATAACAAGCAGAGCCCGCACACACAGGACTTGAGTGAAGAAAAATTATTTTCGTTTATTCAACGTTTCGGCCCAGTCACATGAGCCGTCTTCAGGAAGTGAGGGTGTACCAATAGGCATACAGATATTTATACATTTGTAAAACAAAAAGGGGCGCCAAAAATCACAAATAAAAAGGTAACAGGAAGCATGGGTGTGTAATGCTCGTGAGGATGACGTCATCTATTGTTCAGACCCGTCAGGTAAGTGTTGAGCATACATATCTTAGTGAGGTAAGGTAAATCATGCCTGTTTTCGTGCCGTGTCCTATATTATAAAAATGTGAATATAAGCAAAGTCTAAAAACAATTTAAAAACAAGTCGGGGATTATCCCCGCCACTCATAGGGCCGGCCTGCATTCTGTGAGACACAGGAGAGGAAAAACAGCTGGTATCGCCACCGGTACCAGGTACGGGTAAAGACGTATAGAGAGGACGGTACCTGTGTGGTTGCGCATTCCTACAATCAATTGCCCATACGTGTCAGAGAGCAGTACGGTCTCTAGGAAACATTCCTTTCATTAAGCGTCTGCCCTGCCGTCAAGCGCTGCCCTTGCCGTTAGAGGCTGTGGAGGGGAGCTGTCTTTAAGCCGTAAAAGGCGGTATAGGTAGAGGTGCCTGTATGTTTAGACAGCGGACCGATTAAACGGTTCACAAACCCAGAACACAGCTTCACGGCACCCATCTTCTACCAATAAAGAAGCATCCCCAACTTACATTCTCATCGTGCCAGGCATAGGGTATTCATAAGACGCGTAGAGAACCGGTATCTGACTCACGGTTGGGGGCGGATTGTAATGTCATTAACTCTCGGTCTATTACAGGTGCTGTCCAACGTCTCCCGAACCCTGTGTGGGGCCGTCCTATCGCACATAGTTCAACTGTATCTCACTGCTGGCGGGTATCCTGGAAAGAGAGTGGAAGGAAACAACAAAGTTATAATATTGTTATTATGTATAAATGTATCCAGTGAATAAAGAAACATATGAATTCTAATGGCCTGATTTGTATTAGTCATAAAGCCAAAGGGAAATTTCTCACTCCAATCCTCTAGTAGTTCGCATATCCCGAATGGCAAAAGCATATACGGTATGGCACCTATATTGGGGAAAATATACAATAAGCAGGAGTTGGAGGCCACTACACAGGCCTAAATAAAGAAAAGCTAGCTGGTCATAGGGGCGATAGAGCAGAGAAAAGCCTATTTGGTTGTGGAGAGGCACATAATTAGATGTATAAGGCACCAAGCTTTGGATGTCATAATGTAGAAAGAACATTAGGAAATATATGACAATGTAAGCAGGGGGAGCAGCCCCCCTTAACAAACCAAAGAGAATTTTAGTGGTAGGCCAGAGAGCTCAAGCAAGACAGAAAGTTATCGCTCAATACACAAAGGTAGGATAGTCCAAAAAATAAGTAACGATTCGAAATAGTATCCACAACAGTCCAAAAATAGTTCTAAAACAAAAAAATCAAAAAAACAAAAAACAACAAAAAAATCAAATCAAAAAATCAAAAGAAAGGGGACATAGGCAGAGTCTCGTTTAGTCCTCTGGGGGCCAGAGTATCCAATTTGTATATCCACATCGATTCCCTCTGTAGGAGTAATAAACCCCTATCACCTCCCCTCCGTGGTATCGGGACATGATCAATCATCATATGGCGGAACTGAGGAAGAGTATGCCCACACTTTAGCCAATGTTTAGGAACAGGCTGGTCAGCTTTACCACCGGCCAGGGCCAGTCGGATTGCACTTCTATGGTTATTCATTCTCTCCCTGTAGGTTGTTGTTGTTTTACCTATATAGTGTAGGCCGGGCACAAATACTCTATTAACTTTAGACTATCTTGTTTGTCGGACCATGTTATATACATGGCCTGGTGCCCGTGTGGCCTACACTATATAGGTAAAACAACAACAACCTACAGGGAGAGAATGAATAACCATAGAAGTGCAATCCGACTGGCCCTGGCCGGTGGTAAAGCTGACCAGCCTGTTCCTAAACATTGGCTAAAGTGTGGGCATACTCTTCCTCAGTTCCGCCATATGATGATTGATCATGTCCCGATACCACGGAGGGGAGGTGATAGGGGTTTATTACTCCTACAGAGGGAATCGATGTGGATATACAAATTGGATACTCTGGCCCCCAGAGGACTAAACGAGACTCTGCCTATGTCCCCTTTCTTTTGATTTTTTGATTTGATTTTTTTGTTGTTTTTTGTTTTTTTGATTTTTTTGTTTTAGAACTATTTTTGGACTGTTGTGGATACTATTTCGAATCGTTACTTATTTTTTGGACTATCCTACCTTTGTGTATTGAGCGATAACTTTCTGTCTTGCTTGAGCTCTCTGGCCTACCACTAAAATTCTCTTTGGTTTGTTAAGGGGGGCTGCTCCCCCTGCTTACATTGTCATATATTTCCTAATGTTCTTTCTACATTATGACATCCAAAGCTTGGTGCCTTATACATCTAATTATGTGCCTCTCCACAACCAAATAGGCTTTTCTCTGCTCTATCGCCCCTATGACCAGCTAGCTTTTCTTTATTTAGGCCTGTGTAGTGGCCTCCAACTCCTGCTTATTGTATATTTTCCCCAATATAGGTGCCATACCGTATATGCTTTTGCCATTCGGGATATGCGAACTACTAGAGGATTGGAGTGAGAAATTTCCCTTTGGCTTTATGACTAATACAAATCAGGCCATTAGAATTCATATGTTTCTTTATTCACTGGATACATTTATACATAATAACAATATTATAACTTTGTTGTTTCCTTCCACTCTCTTTCCAGGATACCCGCCAGCAGTGAGATACAGTTGAACTATGTGCGATAGGACGGCCCCACACAGGGTTCGGGAGACGTTGGACAGCACCTGTAATAGACCGAGAGTTAATGACATTACAATCCGCCCCCAACCGTGAGTCAGATACCGGTTCTCTACGCGTCTTATGAATACCCTATGCCTGGCACGATGAGAATGTAAGTTGGGGATGCTTCTTTATTGGTAGAAGATGGGTGCCGTGAAGCTGTGTTCTGGGTTTGTGAACCGTTTAATCGGTCCGCTGTCTAAACATACAGGCACCTCTACCTATACCGCCTTTTACGGCTTAAAGACAGCTCCCCTCCACAGCCTCTAACGGCAAGGGCAGCGCTTGACGGCAGGGCAGACGCTTAATGAAAGGAATGTTTCCTAGAGACCGTACTGCTCTCTGACACGTATGGGCAATTGATTGTAGGAATGCGCAACCACACAGGTACCGTCCTCTCTATACGTCTTTACCCGTACCTGGTACCGGTGGCGATACCAGCTGTTTTTCCTCTCCTGTGTCTCACAGAATGCAGGCCGGCCCTATGAGTGGCGGGGATAATCCCCGACTTGTTTTTAAATTGTTTTTAGACTTTGCTTATATTCACATTTTTATAATATAGGACACGGCACGAAAACAGGCATGATTTACCTTACCTCACTAAGATATGTATGCTCAACACTTACCTGACGGGTCTGAACAATAGATGACGTCATCCTCACGAGCATTACACACCCATGCTTCCTGTTACCTTTTTATTTGTGATTTTTGGCGCCCCTTTTTGTTTTACAAATGTATAAATATCTGTATGCCTATTGGTACACCCTCACTTCCTGAAGACGGCTCATGTGACTGGGCCGAAACGTTGAATAAACGAAAATAATTTTTCTTCACTCAAGTCCTGTGTGTGCGGGCTCTGCTTGTTATCTCCATTTTATGTTTAATTGCTCCAGCACCTAGGCATCCATTTTGTGCTCTGTGTGCACCGACCCCTTTGGTTGTTATATATATATATATATATATATATATATATATATGTAGAAAAACGCTTGCACTCAGATCCAGTCTTGAAGATACTGTGGGTGCTGGGTCAAAGCTTCAGCATACAATCATTGGATAAGGACCCGCACTCCGATATTTCGTGAAAAAAGATTTTTTTATTTTAACTTGTGCATCCAACGTTTCGGCCCATGCCTGGGCCTTGTTTTAACTTGTGCATCCAACGTTTCGGCCCATGCCTGGGCCTTGATAAAGGCCCAGGCATGGGCCGAAATGTTGGATGCACAAGTTAAAATAAAAAAATCTTTTTTCACGAAATATCGGAGTGCGGGTCCTTATCCAATGATTATATATATATATATATATATATATATATATATATATATATACATATAATACACAAAAGCCATGAATATCTTGTAAATTATATCCTTATAAACGGTGAGTAGTGATGTCATCAGTTATAAACGGTGAGTAGTGATGTAATTTCTGTCACATGACTCACTAAAATTTGTGTATTATAATAAATAAAGTACCCCCAATTGTAAAATATGAGGATATTATAAGTTACCTCGGAGTTTCATGACCTGTATAAAAACACTCGGCCTTCGGCCTCGTGTTTTTATATGGTCATGAAACTCCTCGGTAACTTATAATATCCTTATATTTTACAAGAGGGGGTACTTTATCTATACTGTAAATCAGCACCTCACCACATAATGACATCACAGTTGGCACATCAACACTGAAAAACACAATGACATGCAGAGACCCCAAAATAAGAATAGTTCCCACACATTTTTGTTACTGATGATTCAGGTTTGCTTTTTATGCATTATAGTAAGCCCATAATAGTAAGGTGTCCCCTTAAAACTACCTTTGATAACGTCTGTAATTTTTACAAAGTTTCCACATACTAGCACTGATACTGATATCCTGGAATACTGAGAATGGGTAAATAAGCTTTTAGCTATAAATACTGAGCAGCACAATTTTACAAATCAGCCTTTTACTACAGTCTAATATGTGTCACAATGTTGTGATATACAAAACAATACCCAAGCAATAACCTATCATCCGAGTCTAAGGTACATTTTATAGCACTGCTTTAAAGGAGAACTAAACCCTAAAAATTAATACGGTTAAAAATGCCACATTTTATATATTGAACTTAGTGCACAGGCCAAAAGTTTCAGCATCTCAATAGCAGCAATGATCCAGGTCGGGACTTCAAACTTGTCACAGGGGGTCACCATCTTGGAAAGTGTCTGTGACACTGACATGCTCAGTGGGCTCTGAGCAGCTGTTGAGAAGCTAAGCTTAGGGGTCGTCACTAATTATCCAGCAGAGAAAATTAGGTTTGTCTGTAATATAAACTGATGCTACAGGGCTGATTATTAAATTCTGATGCTAGTTGCACTGGTTTCTGTGCTGCCATGTAGTAATTATCTGTATTAATTGCTACATGGTAGCCTTATTTTGTGACATTTTTATTCTGTATATAAAGTATACTGTGTTTCGATCCCTAAGCTCAGTAAGTGACAGCAGCACAGAGCATGTGCAGTGAATCAGCAGAAAAAAGATGAGGAGCTACTGGGGCATCTTTGGAGACACAGATCTTTACTGCTAAAGGGCTGTGGTTGCCTTGAGCTAGTACAGAAGCCCAACACGTAATGTACATCATGTCTAGCTACTTCTTTAGTTACAGTTTAGTTCTCCTTTAAGCAATTCACTTCTTTGCGACTGATGCACTATATGGTACCACAGCTGCCTGCAATGTGCCATATCTTGGCCTTTTAATCCCAAGACAAAATACCTTTGAAAATACTTTCCCTTCTCTGACCAGCAACATAATACTGCTTGGGTTACATAAACGCCAGGAGCCTTTTGCATTGTGTTAAGGCAAACCAAGTGGGAATGGGGCAGTATTCTCAAATAGCAGTACAGACAATGAGATGTGAGAAAAGATATTTATTTTGAGCCAACCACATCCCAGAATTTCGTACTCATCCAGCAGCAGAATACAACTACCTGTTCTGTACTGTCCTACCAGCAATTCTACTGAGAGTTTGCATTTCAGTGCCAAAATCTGCTAAGAATCGGCCCCTACACTGGCATAAGCATCCTGTACTGCCTGGACCTGGATTCATCAGCCCCGGTGCCTACCAGTGTAGTGGGTGATTCTCTGCATATTTCAACAAGCCGAATTTCAGCCCCATGTGACATCATTAGCCTATTGCTCCTGTAATGTATGAGACTCTAAAGCATGGACGAGTGTAGTTGGGACCCCCTTGCTTTATAGGAGAACAGTTCCTACGTGGTAAGGAAATACTGGTGTTTCTGATATGTTGTCTAGTACATACAAGATGTGGCAGGTTAACTGGAATCAGCAAGAATTCAGGATTGTTATTGTTTAACGTGCATAGACAGGAGCTAACTGTCAACACTTTCAGTGGAGCAGCTTTGAGTTTAGGACACACAAAGCAAGTATTCATAATCTGTCTTTGAACATTGGCTTCATTCTGCCGATTGGCAAATAGCACTGTGACTATTGACATACTGTGTGTTGTTTATATATATATATATATATATATATATATATATATATATATATATATATATATATATATAATACATCCAAAAGTCGGCACTCTCGAAAATAGAAATAACTTGCCTGGGTGCAGTATCAAAATTCAAAGTAATAGTCCATCGCATAGAAACTGCACTCACAGGTCTTAAGTATTTTTTAAAAAATGTAATTTATTATTATATTGGCGGCTGACGTTTCGGCCTAGTCCTAGGCCTTTCTCAAAATGCAAAATGCTTAATGAACATCCCATATATACAGGGACTGATTCGTATAACTAAACATATATGTTTTAAAGGGAAAGTAAGGCCTAAGGGTATAGTGTAAGCATACTTATAACATTGCTTGTTGGATAGCTGGCAGTATAGTTTTTTGAGCCACCTCCAAACCTAACTCAAAGATTGATACTTTAGTAACTGTAACAATTTTGTTACCTTTATAAGTGGGAGAATTTGCTACAGACTAATATTAAGATAACAAAGTTACATGGTATTTTGTTTTTATCTTGTTTTTATCTGGATGTTTTGTAATAAGTGTTTATGTAAGGATCTGATTGTTTGATGTTAATAGTATTTTATCTTCGTTCTTGATGTGTTTATTATGCTAAATTTCTATGGAGTCGCCCAGTGGTGACGTGGGGGATACATCATTGTTACATCAGCTGTTTTCCCGCCATTTCCTGTATATATGGGATGTTCATTAAGCATTTTGCACATTGAGAAAGGTCTAGGACTAGGCCGAAACGTCAGCCGCCAATATGATAATAAATTACATTTTTTTAAAAAATTCTTAAGACCTGCGAGTGCGGTTTCTATGCGATGGACTATATATATATATATATATATATATATATATATATATATATATATATATATATACACAGTACATACAGTATGTCCTAATCAGACAATTTGTGTCAATGAAGAATGCAGCATAATAACATAATAAGACTTAAACAGCCTCTGTGCTAAGGTAATTTCTACCTTGCCATGCAGCATTGGGCGTCTATGTATCTCTAGCTGTATATAGAAGCAGGCAATCCTTCTAAGTCTCTATATATTATGGACATATAGTATGTAATCCATGCAGAAAGCAATTTGACTGAACAAATATGTACAATGCACTGTTAAATCATGTATTTAAATGCACAGGTTTCAATGAGTCACGTTATACAGGGGGCATCACTAAGCACCAGTTATAATTGATATCACTAAAATCTGTTCATAAGAATTTATCATTTAATTTATTTGCATACACACAAATGCATTGGGAACACGGCATATTCTATTCATAGTACAAGTTGATCCAGGGACTGGTCCGATTGCCATTTTGGAGTCAGGAAGGAATTTTTTTTCCCCTCTGAGGCAAATTGGAGAGGCTTTAAATGGTTTTTTTTTGCCTTCGTCTGGATCAATTAGCAGTTAGGCAGGTTAATTATAAAGTTAAAAGGTTGAACTTGATGGGCGTGTATCTTTTTTCAACCTAACTTACTATGTTACTATGTTACTATGTATTCCAAATCAAAACATGCAGAAAAATGTTGTGTTATTCCTTTACAGAAAGTGAAGAAAAGGGAATTATTAGGCTGTTCCAGAAATAGCAGTGTCTTTACAAACTGAAATATTCATTGTATAAACTGTTTATATGAGGAAGCCTGTTTGGCGAAACGCGTCAGAGGTGATGACAGCAGAAGGAACCACACACATGCGCATTTGGACCTGGGGAACGCTACGGAAATCCCAAGACACAGAACGGAATATCCACACACAGAGAGAAAGCGCCACAAAGGTCACAAAACTGCACAAGCATTTGGCCCTTAGGAAAAAGAACGTTGCGTGTTGATTTTAAGGCGTTTTTAAAAAGGAGAATTTTGTAAGTGCAATATATTTTTATTAAAGTGTTTTATAATGTTTTCCGCACATGCCACTCTTATTGTTGTCCACAAGGAAGGACTCAAGAAGCAGCTAACAATCTTGATATGTGCATTTTAACCCGACTGTCTGTGAGTATAATCGACTACCAGAAACGGGGGGCTCAAACTGTGTGGGTATCCCCATACCTCCTAAAACTTTTTCTTCACTCTTTAGCACTTTAAGTTGATTGTGTTTGAGTATAGATGAGAATTAATCTCACTTGTACAAATTACTTTGGAATCAGAACTGATACACTGATAGTGTGTGAATGATACACTAAATGCTTTTTGTTGTTTTATTCTCCACTCATTTTCTTTGAGGTACGATCGGTAACACACCTTTGGAACTTTTTGAACTATTTTGGAGGTTGGAGAGAAGCTTCGTTGCTACCGAACTGGAGAACACTTTTGGTTTGGAACTTTAATCCTCATTTTTATGTTTCTATATAAACTGAAACATGTTTCAAGATGTTGCTGTCCTTTGAATGACTGAACTAATATTTAGTTGTATAAGCAGTGTTTCTGAGATCTGCTGCACATCTGTGTTGCATGGAGTCCACCAACTTCTGGAACCTATTACATTGCACAATTCTTCTACATTTCTGGTGTTTGCCTCAGAAACAGCATTTTTGATGTCACCCCACAGGTTTTCTATTGGATTAAGGTCCAAGGATTGGGCTGGCCACTCCACAACATAATTCTTGTTGGTCTGGAACCAAGATTCACGAATTTTTCGGCAAAGCGAAACGTCACAAATTCGCCCATCACTACTCAGCATAAGGCAACATGACCTCTTTGTGTATTTGATTTATTGAAACTGATCCATGATCCCTGGTATGTGATAAATAGGCCCAGCACCACAGTATGAGAAACATCCCCATATCATGAACAATCCTGCTTTCATTAATCCACAAAATGTTGTGCCATTTCTCTTTAGGCCAGTTAATGAGTTATTTGGCAGATTGCAAACTCTTCAGCACGTTTCTCTTTCAACAATGGGACTTTGTTTGGGCTTCTTGTCAATAGCTTGGCTTCTATAATTTACCCAACCCTCTGTAATTTATTGGTGACCATACCTTGAAGTAACCTTATGCTCTTTAACCAATGTCATGATTAAGAGCATTGAAAATACATGGTATGGATGGGCTGGTCTTTCTACAGCAGGGACCTTTGTGTATAGGGATGGAGAAACATAAATATGACTAAACTGAAAAATATCTCCTTCAATTTCACCTACCAGTCCATTTACAACACATCAGGTGGCATGAATATGCATATGTCACATGACACTCTCTTGAAAACAAATTTTGGGCCACAGTCTTATTTACACCTTTCCACAACAACATTTCATCCTATTTCCTCAGCTGGTGCCATTCCTATATACTTACTTTGCACATAGTTCTTTTCCCCAGCCCCACCCTGACACACTAACAGAGACTGCTACAGTTTTGGCCCAGGCGCTAGAGGAAACCTGATCGGCCCCTTCTATTTCCTGCAAAGCTCCACAGCAGAGACACACCCAACCTTGCCAGCTGGAAGGATTCTGTAACAATAAAGGCAGGGACTGGCCTCAATATTACAGCTCTGAATGTGCTGCTGGATCAGATTCCCCCCATATGTAATAAAAGGCACAAAGTTTGCCATGAGGCAGTTACCCATAGCAACCAATAAGAGGTTTGCTTATAAACAGGTGCTCAGTAAATGCTGCCTGCTAATTGGTTGATAGTGGCCAGACCTGTAGTCTGCTTGAGGAATACATATATTATTAAAGGAGAAAGGCTAAAACTAAGTAAGCTTTATCAGAAAGGTCTGTATAAATACACAAGTAAACCCTCAATGCTGTAATGCTGCTCTGAGTCCTCTGTCAAAAGAAATACCAAATTTCTTTCCTTCTATTGTGTACATATGGGCTTCTGTATCAGACTTCCTGCCTTTTAAACCTCCAGGGCGTTAGCTTGAGCATGCTCAGTTTGCTCCTCTCCCCTTCCCTCTTCTTCCCCTCCCTCCTCCCCTCCCTGCTGTAATCTGAGCCCAGAACTATGAGAGAGCAGGGAGAGGCAGGAAGTGATTTCACGCCAAGCTAATATGGCAGCTGCTATCCTAAAAAAACATAGAGAGTTTTTAGAGCTGGTTACTCAGGTATGGTAAAGTATTCTATAGAATAAATATAGTGTTATAGCTTGCACTATTGTGGCTAATCTATTGGCAATAAGCTGCTTCGGCAGTTTTCCTTCTCCTTTATTAGCTGAAGCTGGCACAAGGGATTGGTACTATTATACGGGTCATTGTTGTGTTTGCCTCAGTCTCATGTGTCTTGAGAGAGTCAGCAGTAGTGATGGTCGAAAATCGTGAATTTGCCGAGAAGATTTTCTGGCAAAAAGTCGCTGGCATCTAAAAATTTTGACGCATGCAATTGTTTAGACGCCGGCATCAAAGTTTTTTCGACTCCAGGAAACAGTTCCGACGCGTCAAAATGTGTGCCCACATCAAAATTTACGTTTCTTGAATTTTTCGCCAGTTTCGTGGATTTCGCAAAATGCGCAAAAATTGTGGTGAAGCGAAACTGGACAAATTCGCCTATCACTAGTCAGCAGGCCCACACTGACAATCTGTAGATTCTGGCAAGTCCCGGATGGGCTTCTGTAAAATGCCATAAACATTCACTATTTATCTGGCCTGTTTGGGTCTCTGGCGTCAGTTTACTAAGGTGCATTTAGCAGCAATAATAGCCTGCGCCAGAAAAAACGCCAGAAAATCCTCAAGAGCAAGTTTACTGCGAGCACTTCTGTCATTGCAAATATTCTGGTGAGCATATACAATTAACACCTATTATCGCATTCATGCTACTTACGTTGTCTCACAAGGTTTACTAAACGCCTGCTTGGTGCCCATGCTTGCCCCAGATTTTGCATGGAAATATTTCCTGGCATTCCTTGCAAATTCCAAACCCCCTTTTCTGATATGTCTAAATGTCAGGATATTGCTTGTGCAAACTCATTGTACAAAATATCAACATACACAAGGGGCATCTGAATAAGGTACAATTCTTTGCTGGTATTTGTGCGCAGAGGTAGAGACAGATACCTCTAATGGTTTGAGCCACTGAATAGGAAGCTTTACACTCCCAGTACAAGCCTGGGCACGCATGGTGACAATGAGGTGCTTAGAAGGTGACAAGTGTGAGACACATTCCCTATAGAGAAGGGAACATTAGTGAGAAAAGCAGTTATGCAAGTGGCTATAGAGCAGGCAGGCCTTGTTGTTTGGAGCTGAATGTGCAGCTTTGGGAAATGCCAGCCATGAAGCTGTTGGTGCAAATTCTTCCCCTATAATCTGCACTTTTAACTGTACAGGAGAACTCCCTCTGGAAAGCTGTAAATGGAAGTCTAATGGCAACAAGTACACACAAACGTGTTCAATTACAAGGCTTATGTGTGTATAATACCTATAAAAGCATATAGGCTCGGCCTTGTTTGATTGCCAATACCCTACCTCAATAAGATCCTTGAGCCAAATACTTCACGTATTTCTCATCACAAATGCATTTCTTAACATGACACGAATTACTACTTCTTGAGAGAAAAAAAAATTCTGAAGACACTTGGCTACAGGGCGGTGGCTCATTTATTTGGTTAGAAGATGAATCACTAGCACCCCCATGTGAGGCACATCAGTAATGAGGGGAATTATGGATGGTAATCCACATCAGTGTAGTGTAGTTTCCTAATCAGCATCTGCACAGCTTAGAAGGTAAAATTTGCCAAATCTTTAAAGTTGTGGACAAACAGGAACATAAAACCGCAGAAACTGTGCTGCAAGGTTTTTTTTATTCACAACATGTTTCGAGCTAAAGTGGCTCTTTTTCAAGTGCTAATCAGTGCACATTACAAACAGGTTTTTAAATCCATATACACTCCACCCCCTTGGCGTGATAGGTTACTAAAAACATTAACTCACCGAGGTCACTGCAGTGGGCTGAAAAGCAGTACAGGGGGTAAAGTGTAACCTACCATTTTTATGGTTTTATTGGCTATTGGACTATTTGGATTTTTTACTACACTGGACTATAAGCACCACAGTTACACTGATTACATTATATGATATGAGGCCAGGCTAACAAATCCCCACTGCAGTGACCTCGATGAGTTAACGGTTTTAGTAACCTATCACGCTAAGGGGGTGGAGTGTATATGGATTTAAAAACCTGTTTGTAAAGTGCACTGATTAACACTTGAAAAAGAGCCACTTTAGCTCGAAACATGTTGTGAATAAAAAAACCTTGTTCATGTTTGTCCACAACTTAAAAGACTTGGTATTTGCATCGCTTCTATTTCGGGACAGAAGCTGTGGCGCAGGAGCCCTATCGTGATACTGGTACAAACTACTACTTCTTTCAGTTGAAGGTAAAATTTGTATGGATCCCATTCCCCAGCTCTGCACTATTCTGATGAGCCCCAATAAGGGCAAACCAGTCTGTAATCAGTAGCTCTTCAGCATTTGCCTTGGTTGTGCTTTAATTCCCAGAGGTTGAGCTTTAGCCTATAGCAGGGCTGTCTGGCGACCCAGGTACAATCAAAATTAACAAACAAAAGCCCCCACAAAGAAACTAAAAGCTATAGAATTGGGAAAAACACAGTAAATTTTTATACTATGGTCTGACACTTGTGTTGTTCATAGGACCACTATTCTGTACCTTGGCCTAAAATAAAAGCAGGTGACAAAACTTTTTTTTCTTATTCTCCCTACTGACAGCACAACAGTCCAAATGGCAGCCCGTGGGCCAGATGCGACCCGTGACCCCCCCCCAGCCTTGTGTGCCCCCACATGAATGTCTGTCTGTTGTGATTGCTTACCTTGTGTAACATTTAAATTATCAGTACTGAGATTAATTGGCCCTTCATTGTTTACACCTCAAATTCACCCCTGTATTGTAGACACCTGTAACACCTCTATTGTTCACACTCCTTAAACCCTTTACTGTTCACACCTCAGACCCAGACTGAAACTGCCCCCATTGTTCACCTGTTCACACTCAGACAAACTGCTGAAGGGGCACCAGCACTGTGTCACTGTATGTAGAACAGTATCAACTGTTCATCTTAGAGTCCTGATAGGTTTTCCTGTCTCCTGCTATATTCTGCCTTCCCTATGCTCCCTATGAGTGCCATACTCTGCATTCCCTGTGCTCCCTGTGTGTGCCATTCTCTGCCTTCCCCATGCTCCCTGTGTATGCCATTCTCTGCCTTCCCCATGCTCCCTGTGTATGCCATTCTCTGCCTTCCCCATGCTCCCTGTGTGTGCCATGCTCTGCCTGCCCTATTGTCACGGTCGGTACCCAAAATCCAGAACCAATGCTAGGTTCCCTGGTCTCGGCTCTTGCTTCCACCTTTAACAGCCGCCTTTCATCTCGGGAGGAGCCCTCGTCTAATTGGATGCCGCCAGGTCTTATTAAGAGAGGAGCCAAGCTAAGGGTTCTGGACGAGCAGAGGGACATGATCGTTAGCAAAGTCTTTTTGGGCAGAAGGTCTGTTCAAGGAACAGAGTGTAGTCAAACCAGGCCTGGTTGGTGCTGGCAGAATACAAGCGAAGTCGTACAGGCAAGGGTCAAAACGAGAAGATCAATTAGAAGAGTCAAACAGGCACGGGTCGGATTACAGAATTCAGAATAGTCGGGTAACAGGCCAAGGTCAGGATCACAGAATACAGATTAGTCAGGAAAGCAGGGCTCAAAACAGGAATCAGATAACAGGAGCAGACAAAATAGCACCCAGGAACTCTAAGAGATGAACCTAACAACGGGCAATAAATTCAATGCTGAAGTCCCTTTTAATACTTTTTGAATTTGGCACCATTGCGCGCTGACATCATCACGCTAGCTATAATGCGCCTATAAAAGTAGGGCGTACGTGCTGCGCGCGCCCTTAGGAAACCGGCAATACAGCAGAGAGGAGCAGTGTGGCGGGCGTCCCCGCCAGCCCACTGGACCACCAGGGTGACTTTTTCTCACACCTATGGTCCGTGTTTTTGCCATACTTTGCCTGCCCTATGCTCTGTGTGTCCCATACTCTGCCTGCCCTATGATCCCTGTGTGTGCCATACTCTGCCAGCCCTATGCTCCGTATGTGTGCCACACTCTGCCCTATGCTCCGGGGGTGTGCCAGACTCTGCCTGCTCTATGCTCCCTGTTTGTGCCACACTCTGCCTGCCCTATGCTCCCTGTGTGTGTCAAACTCTGCCTGTCTGTGCCATACTCTGCCTGCCATGTGCTCCCTGTGAGTGCCACATGCTGTCTGCCCTATGCTCCCTGTGTGTGCCATACTCTGCCTGCCCTGAACTCTGTGGGACATGAGCCTGGTAGGATTTGTTCTGGGGGTTGTTTTTGGAAAGCATTTGGAAATTGTTGTTAGGGTTTAATAATGTGCAGGGGGGGAGGTGCTGTGTTATCCACAGGGGAGGAGATGGTACATGAATTTAATAGTATGTTTATGGTATAATTAAGGGTATGACTTACTTTTTTTCACATTTGAGTGCTATCCCTGCAGTGAGCACCAATCATTTGGCTTTTTTGGTGTACTAGCACCATTAATGTGGACATGGTCTTGGTTTAAATGGGGGAGTTGTCAATAGTGGCTTCCAGTATCGTCCCTCCACCACATAGGCCAGAAAAATTCCAGCCCTCGATAATAGAGAAGTTGAAAAAGCAATGGCCTACAGGTTAATCTTGGCAATGGAAAGGACACAACTTGGTTTTCTTCCCACAATCCCTGTTCCATATCCAAATATCCTCATACTGATTATACTGTCCATGGATGAAACTTTGCGTTCCAAGGTCCCCCACAACCATGTTAGGACCCGTTTTCTGAAGCTGCCTCTGCAGAAGAGAAGATTCATCAAGGTCGACTAATCTAGTGTTCCATCATGCTAATGAGTGCATTAGATAAATGCAAAGCCTTTGAGATTACTTGTCCTTTTTATAAGATGTAAGCGTAAAGCAGACTTGTCCCCCTCGTAGCCAACTTTTGCACCCATGGTGCCATTGTACATCTAGAGTGCAATAACTACATAGGCTGAAACATAGGAACAGAAAAAAATGTACAATATATAGCTTAAGGAAAATACATTTCAACCCCTAAAAGGTTCATTTAAACAGACAGGTCCATGTGAAAGTGCAGAGAGGGCGAAACAAGGCCTCGGGCTACATTACAGGGCAGAATGTAAGGATCTGTTTGAGCCCAGGTGATCTGATTGCTGCCAGAACAGGCTTAAGCTGCAGTGCAGGAATGTTAATGTTACTAGGAAACAAGACTTATTTGCAAAAAATGTAAGCTCCAGTTTTACTTGAATTACCAGGAATGCTAAAATATTTCAAGCTAGTGCAGCATAAACCAGCAAATGCACATGAATGAGCAACCTACAACCAGACAGACAAAAGGGATAGAATTAATAACTAATATTCACTGAGGACTGACCTTTTTGATGGATGTGTGAGTCAGTCACTAATGCGACCAGCAGTCTCTCTTACATGGAGATTAACGCTGTAATAGATAATAGGAGAGCTCACTAACCTGCCTCCCTTCATAACCTAGAGGTATTCAACTTCAGGCCCCCCAGCACACGTGGCAGCTTTGTCAATATGGCAGTAATTGCACCAGCACTTCCATGTCATTTATATACAAGTGAAGGGGGAGCAATTCTGAGCATCTGTCCCAGGTCCAGACTGAAAATCTGTGGGTTGCCAAAGGGGCTGCTGTAAGATGCCATAGACAGTCACTATTTATAGGGCTGGTGGGCAATGCTCCCTCTAATTCCTTGTCAGCTATGTGAGCAAAACAATTCTTGTGTGTGCACATATTACACTCGCGTGTGCAGTTTTTAAAACTGTGTGCTCAGGTCATAATACAAAATTTTGTGTTTTCACCAAAAAATTCTTTGCCTGCCCCACAATTTGTTGTGTGTGCTGGCCTGAAAAATTTGTGTTCACACACACCTTAGATAAGAGGGAACATGCCAGGACCTACAGTATATTGAATCTTAGTTGGGACCTGATCTGTCCCATCTCCCGAGCTTTAAAAAGCAGTCTGGACTGAGATAAAAATGGGCCCTGGCATTTCAAGTACACAGAGTCTCACACAGCCCCCCACCAGCCCAATAAATAGTGAGTGTCTATGCATCTTAATGGCATCTTACAGCAGCCCCGCTGGCATTTGCCAGAATTTACAGATTACCAGTCCGGGCCTGCTGTAAATTACTGTGGGCAACAAAAAGCTGAAAATCTTCTTGTGGGCTGTAGCCCTAAAAGTACATGAAGAAACTTGCTTCCCTAATCACACAGTAAGTTACTAAATTCCCTTTGCGGAATTTAGTAGCATACTGCCCAACCATCCTGTTTTGAGCGGGACAGTCCCGCTTTCGACAGCTCAACCCACAGTCCTGAATATGTACTGATATGTCTCGAATTTCTCTTTGATCTGCTGCACTGAACAGCCAGAAAAAGATACAAAGTTTCTAACTTAATTGGCTCTTGGCAGAGAGCCCAGAATACATACGTAACATAGTTTTCGATAAGATAAGAACTTACACAACTTAAAGGGCAATTCATCTTCATTAGCAAAACTGTAATAACACATAAAAAAACACAGAAATGTGTTCAAACTTTCATAACCTGCCAAATTTTGTAAAATAAACATGGTCATTAGGGGGTGTGGTCACAAAAATGGGCGTGGTCAAAACAATTTCTATTTTGTCCCTCTTTCTGTTTCCGAAATGTTGGGAGCTATGTAGTAGATCAGGTGACAATACCATTCCTGCCCACAGGGCTACTTCTAAAGGTCATAGAGCATGGGTGAAGTTGCAATCTCTATAGCTATGGTACTGCTCAGTGTTCCACTGCGTTAGGGTAGACAGGAACATTAACACAAATGTATTGAAGAGTATAACAATAGAAAAGAAACATAATTTATTTTATTTTCACTCTCATTCACCACAGTAAAGCTATGCTGCCACCTGGTGGCAAACTGAGCAATGGTTAAAGGCACAAAGCTGAACTCAGCAGACTGTAACACACTGACTTAAAGTGGCCATAGATGTAACAATTACAATCTTTCCTGTGACCATTGTTCGTTTTCAATACAAAATTGTTAGGGCTGAATCGTCAGATATACAGGTAGAAATAATAGAATTGTACCTGAATCTGATTCAGCACTAACAGGGGACAATGTTCAGGTGCCTTTATCAAAATTTTCCAGACAGCCAGATTGGCAAATCACAGGACTGTATTTAGGTCCAATGCTGCCCTAGGCATCAGACCTAAACACACCCTTACGGCGACGTCACCTCCGCATGCTTCCCTGGCCCCCTCACCCCTTCAGCTCCGTCACCGGATTTCCCATGGAAATCCGTGGCGGAGGGTGTAGAAAAAACAAAACCAAAAAAGGCACCCCCAAAACCGTGCCGCCCTAGGCACAGGCCCTCGGGCCTTAATATAAATATGGCCCTCGAGAGCCGACCAGTATCCAAATCTTCTGCCAATAACGGTCAGCTCATCTCCCACCATACACTTACACAATAGTATTAGTGTGTCTATGGTCACCTTTAGCCCTATCTGTGATACATGCTTTAACTGTATTTTCTGCTACCATAAAAAGGAGAAGAATTATTATTAATTATTAACATGTATTTATTTAGCAACAACATATTGCGCAGCGCTGTAAAATAAATGTGTTCATACAACTAAATCACATGAATTACATACACAGAACATATGGAGTTACATACATCACAACCAAAACGGGTACAAAATGTGAGGAAGGCCTTGTGCAAAAGAGCTTACACTCTAAAGGGAAGGGAATAAGACACAAGGTGTGGGAGTGGGCAAGATTAGAATGAAGTGAGTGGGAGATGTAGAACTGTATGTGGTATTGCATTTGGTAGTTAAGCAGAGTGAGGGTAGGCTTCTCTAAATAAGTGCGTTTTAAGAGATCTTTTGAAAGCAGAAAGGTTGGGAGAAAATCGGACAGACCGTGGGAGAGCGTTCCAGAGGAGGGGTGCAGCCCTTGCAAAGCCTTGAATGCGAGCATGTGAGGAGGTAATGAGAGAAGAGTTGAGTAGCAGGTCAGTAGAGGAGCGTAGTAAGCAGTTGGGTGAGTATATAGAGATGAGTCCAGAAATGTAGGGAGGGGCAGAGTTATGAAATGCTTTGAATCTCAGGGTCGTTAATTTGAATTTTATTCTGAAAGGTAGCGGAAGCCAGTGCAGGTAATTTCATCTGATCCTCTTATTGACCACTGCCTGCTGTTCTGCTGCCTGTACCAACCTCTGCCTGTTCTTTGACTATTCTGCTGGATCTCATTGATCTTTGTCCGCTTCTGGAAAAGCTTTTGATTTAGTTCAACGGGTAACAGGCTGATACGGATTTTTGGCCGACTGAAGCTGTAATAGTTTTTGAAGCTGCCATAGGGAGCTGCTCCACGTGCTCCAAGTTAGACACTTTAGTCACATGACTTCTTGCAGCATGATACAAATTGCGCTTCTGCGCATTGCCTTGGACTATGTTTCTACTCTCAATGTGTCAAATAAAGAGGGCAACGCCATATTGGTACACCCGGGTTTAGCAATGTAAAACGAAACTCCCCACCGCTTAACCAGGGAAACATACCAGTGATAGTTATTTATAATGACCATTTGAGCAGTCCATATTGCAATTTATATCTTTATTACCTTTTTAAAACCCCTGATATCCCACATTGCCCAATGGAATCTGTCAGTAATCCAATTTCTAAAAAGTCCGGCTGCTGTAGTGTCAAAATCAGGTGTTTTCAGCAAAATATCAATTGATTAATTAGGGGTAGAAGTTGGGAAATTGCGGGGTACTTTGTTTCTCTTTATAAAATAATAAACGTTAACTTAAAGGTGAACCACCCCTTTAAAGGGACAGTAACACTGATAAAATTAAAATGTTTTAAAGTAATGAAAATATATTGTACTATTGCCCTGCACTGGTACAACTGGTTTGTTTGCTTCAGAAACTATACTATAGTTTGTATAAACAAGCTGCTGTGTAGCCATGGGGGCAGCCATTCAAAGCTATAAAAGTTGAAAAGGCACAGGATACACAGCAGATAACAGATAAGCTCTGTAGTATACAATGGGATTCTTCATAACTTATTTGGTATCCACTCTGTATCCTGTGTTTGAATAGCTGCCCCCATGGCTACACAGCAGCTTATTTATATGAACTATAGTAGTGTTTCTGAAGCAAACACACCAGTTGTATTAGTACAGGGCAACAATACATTATATACACTTGAATTTTTAGATGTTACTATCCCTTTAATATCCCCATGCGAATTTACTAAAAAGGCAAGATGCAATGTGTGAAAAACATGGTGCCATGAACCTTATGCAACTTGCTGTTTAGCACCCACAGACTGAACTCTTTGCACTCCCAGAATGGCACTCAAAGGGTTGCCAATATGCCCTGCGCACAATATCATTATTATTAACATTTATTTATTTAGCGCCAGTTCGTTTATGCATGGGGCACTAAAGGGCTGTGGTGTTGCATGCCTTCACATGTGCCTTGTCAATTATACATGACTGTTCTTAAGCCCCATTGATAGTATTTGGAATATCAAAGTTGATTCAGTATGCTTTGGTTTTAAATGAAAAATACTTATCAGTGCTCAATATGAGTCCAATAAATAGGCTTGTGCAGGATAAGGATTCTAATTATTGCATCAGTTAAAACAAACTATAGGTTTTCATTAGTGAACAGTTCAAAACAATGAAAACACTTAGGGGGTTATTTATCAAGCTCCAAATTTTTGCAAGTATTTCGAACATAAAAATCCGAACAACCCGACTGCCCGAATGGACCTTATCATTAAGTCCGGAAAAAATGGGTTGGGCAAAAATCCGGTAACTTCAGATCTTTGCCCGAAAAGTACGAATTTTTGCTCCAAAATCCCTAAAATGATTGGATATCAATACGGACAGAAGTGCAGACACTGGGACCTTCCCCACTGACTTACAGGAGCTTTGAGATGTCGAAGTCTGACTTTTAGGACCATCAGGCTTCAATAATTTCCGAAAAATTCCTACTTTTTTTTTTAGTCAGAAAACCACGAATTATTTGAATTTCAGATATATTCGGAGCATAATAAATAACCCCCTTACAGTCTACAGTGGAGCTCACTGCGTCACTTCATTAGAGCAGATGTGTGGGTGGACTAAAATAGATAATGACATGGAGTGATAAGTTATGCGTCACTATATGTCAGTCTAGCGCAAGGGTCTGAGATAAACTGAAAACTGACTTTGTGCATAGCCAGATTGTCCAACCTCACTAATGCCCTTGGTGAATACAGGCAAGTACAGTGTTCCAACATACCACCATAGGGAGGACCAAAGTTATGATTATATACTGATACCAGGCCTGGTCAGGCAATCTGTGGATTCTGGCAAATGCTACAGGTGCTGCTGCATGATACCATAGACAGACACTATTTAGTTGGCTAGTGGGGGGACTAATTGGACAACCCTAGTGCATTTGGGTGAAATTCCATTTAGTCTTTTTTTCTTTACTTAAGTAGCCCTACTTAATGACTGCTTTAAACAGACAGTAAGTGAAGGGTCCTTTAGTGTCCAACTTACTCCCCAGCTTGCAAATTCTGAATGAATTGTGAACTAGTGCATTTTAAGACCCACTCAAATCCCCCCCGCCTCTCCAGTATGCCATGCTGCAAAAAACAGGACACAAGAAGCTAATTCAATGGCCACATGCAAAATACTTAGTACTTTGTACCTTGGTACAAATTCATATGTGGGCAGGCCTGCCATTAGAAATCACGGGGCCCTGTACAACAAACTTTTTCATTGGCGCCACCCACAAAAGTTTTTTTTTAAAACATTGGTGGCCATGGCCCCCCTTATAAGTTAAAAAGAAGTTAAAAAGAAACATTGGGGCCCCAGAGAATGTTTTGTAAAAAAAACATTGGTGGTAGGGGCCTATAAAGTATTAAAATAATACATTGGTGGCCAGGGGTTTAATAAAATAAAAAAAACTCATTGGTGTTCAGTAGAACTGAACTTGTGGCTTCGGGTCTTTACATTTGGCTCCTTTCTTGGCTTTGGAACTTCAACTTCAGCTCCTTTCATTGGTTCTAGTCTTTTCGAGGCTTCAGGACTTCAACTTCGGCTCCGTTCACAGATTCTTGTCTTCAGCGCTTTGGGACTCTTTTCGGACTTTGACTCCTTCATGAGTGTGCTCACTAGATCTATTTATTATAAATACTAATGATGGTCAGAAAACAGCAGCACTAGTGTTAGATCCATTCATGAAAGAGATTCTGGAGAGTTTATCTGTCCAAGTATAATTTGCTCTGATCTGATCAAGATATTGGAGGCTGTCTTGCAAGGAGGCCTTATGTAAGGTGTAATGTTATTGGAGGCTTGAGGCCTGCACTGACAGACACCAATTCATGCATATACTATTAACACAATGCCATTTCACAAGAAAATAATACTCTTTATTATATTAACATTTCAGTTTGCAGCAAATAACCTGTCTATCTAAACTAAACTGAACATCGGAGATGTCAACTACAGCTTATATGGGTCTGAAGTAGAGAAGCATTCAAGCAACTGACAAGCGGTGCATAATAGCAGAAAGTACAGCTGTGTCCGAAGAAATGCAACAGTCAAACAAAGAATCGAAAGGCATAACTAAACAGTTGTAAGTTTTACAAGCAGTAAGCTTTAGGTGCACTTCTAAAATAATATTTGCTTCAATAGCACATTAACCCTTGCCTGTTCTCTTATTTTGCTTTAGCTTTTAGTGGATGCAATTAAGCTGCATGACAAGTGGCTCCAATTCCTTACATAAATTAAAATGCAAATATTCCCTTAAATTGAAAAATCAGTAACAGGTTAACATTGTATGAACATAAATAGTTATCCGCTAGGAATTCAGTCAGTGATTCCATATTTATTTCCACTTTATTGTAATTCTCCATTAAAAGCTGTTATGGTTTTTCGCAAGGTAAAGTAGGTGCGCGTATATCGGCACTCATACCATCAAAATGAAACCATCCAAATGAAAGCGTGTTATTCATGAGTGCCAAACAGCTGGAGTAAAAATGAGAATATGTAGATTATATCCAGGTAGATGTTGAGCGCTCCAAAGATGTACTCTTCAGGGCTGAGAGAGTAACGCCGACTCCCCATCAGCAGTTGAGTATCAAACGCCAAAAACTGTGAAAAACAACAAATTGTCATGTCTTTTTCCTATTTATATTTTTAAAACACAAATAGACCCATATATCCTGTCTCCAATACAAGTATGGGACCTGTTATCCAGAATGTTCAGGACCTGGGGTATTCTAGATAAAGGATCTTTCATAATTTGGACCTTCATACCTCAAGTCTACTAGAAAGTCATATAAACATCAAATAAACCCAATAGGCTGGTTCTGCTCCAACAAGGATTATTTATATCTTAGTTGGGATCAAGTAGAAGGTTGTTGTATTTGATGCTGTTTTATAATTACAGAGAAAAAGGAAATCGTTTTTTAAAATTTGGATTATTCGATTATAATGGAGTCTATGGGAGACAGTCTTTCCCTAATTTGGAGCTTTGTGGATAACAGGCTTCCAGATAACGTATCCCATACCTGTATCAGAAAATTCAGTAAGGCTTTTATTTTTACTGATGGCGGCAAAAATAGGCAAAATTTTGAGCAGACAATCACTGTTTGTCAAGCCAAACACATTTCATTGTTTCTATAAGAGGATACCTAGGGGGTTATTTATCAAAGGTCGAATTTTAGAGTAATGGTATGTTATTTATGAAAAAAATTGTCTAAAATTCAATCAAATAGTCCCAACCTGAAAACGTAAATAAAATTTGAATCAAGGTTTTCTCCGAAAAAAAAATATCGACTTTCGTGCGTCAAATTTTATTGACTCAAGTCAAATTTTTTTGACGAGCAACAGTTTTATTTGACACGTAACATTTTTTTTCTCCCATTGAGCATCTAGCTCATCAATACTATTAACAGCTTCAAATAGTTCAAGGGAACTCTGCCATTGACTTCTACATGAACTCAGCAGGTTTAAGTTGGAGAACAGTCGAATTTGAATTTTTGAAGGGTCTGAATTCGAATTTGAGTTTGAATTCGAGCTGGGGAATTTATAACTCAAAGTTTTTACCAAAAATCCCAACTAAAAAATTCTAATTCAAACCTTAGTAAATCCGCCCCTTCAATAGAAACGTTAAAGGGATCCTGTCATCAAAAAACATGTTTTTTTCAAAACACATCAGTTAATAGTGCTACTCCAGCAGACTTCTTCACTGAAATCCATTTCTCAAAAGAGCAAACAGATTTTTTTATATTCAATTTTGAAATCTGACATGGGGCTAGACATTTTGTCAATTTCCCAGCTGCCCCTGGTCATGTGACTTGTGCCTGCACTTTAGGAGAGAAATGCTTTCTGGCAGGCTGCTGTTTTTCCTTCTCAATGTAATTGAAGGAGTCTCCGTGGGACATGGGTTTTTACTATTGAGTGTTGTTCTACCAGGCAGTTGTTATCTTGTGTTAGGGAGCTGTTATCTGGTTACCTTCCCATTGTTCTTTTGTTTGGCTACAGGGGGGGGGAAGGGATGGGGTGATATCAATCCAACTTGCAGTACAGCAGTAAAGAGTGATTGAAGTTTATCAGAGCACAAGTCACATGACTGGGGGCAGCTGGGTAATTGACAAAATGTCTATCCCCATGTCAGATCTCAAAATTGAATATAAAAAAATCTGTTTGCTCTTTAGAGAAATGGATTTCAGTGCAGAATTCTGCTGGAGCAGCACTATTAACTGATTCATTTTGAAAAAATTTTTTTCCCATGACAGTATCTCTTTAAATACAATAACACACTCTGTGTTTAATGCATTCTAAGAAATTGTTCCAACTAATACTCCCCATTGAGACCCTTGAGGGCTAGAGTTCACAGCTTGGTCATCCAAAAGGCTTGCCTAAGTTTTCCATTTAAAATGTTACCTGTTACTGCCACCATGAGTTGAAATAAAGGCATTTTACCTTACTTTTCGCATTGTGACTAGGGAACTATTTTGGATTTTCCTTAAAGTGCACCATATGAAAATGGTGGTCCAAAAAGTATAGTATTGCAAAAATATGGCTTTTGCCAACTAAGGTGCAGGTGATGGAGGAGTAGTTAGCAATACTGCCTTGCACAACAGCCACTCAGCAATGAATTCACCTAATCTTGTCCTATATATATATATATATAAACATTACTGTCACAAAAGTATCTGAGTTTATTAGTAGTATATCAGGAAATAGTTACTGGGTCAAAATCATTATATTGCAAAAGGAACACCAATACAGGTCTGCTATCTATTAAGTAGCATCTCTAGCAAGCTTGGATAAAATGAATATTATATGTAACTAAAGCCCAAAACAAAATGCATAGTGAGTATAACTCATTATCTGTGATTTCTTGGATATATGTTTTTTTAGAAAACGTCAGTGGAGAAAATAAACAGTTACCGCATGCCATGTCTTACCATAGTGAACACAATTGCTCCTAATACACCATAAATAGCATGTCCCCAGGGAATCTGTAGATAATAAAGAAAGCAAAGCCAAAATACAATTATATTAAACTGCATTTGAAATATAATAACACAGTGTTTGTAGACAAACAAGTGAAACTTTGCCCGTTTTGTCTACCCTGGGTCAGCCAACAATGAGATTACATGGTGTTCTCATGCAGAACTGTCAGAAAGAACAACATTCATTGTCCATTTCTGTCCTAACCCAATGGATTTTTTTAGGCTTCATATGGGATGAGACCTTAATTTTGTCCCTATTGTCCCATTTTATTTTTATATACTGTAAATTATTTATATATACTGTAGATACTGATTATACACAATGGGGTTTTAGGGAGTAGGAAGCATATTATTTTCAAGCTCAAACACTTAAAGGAAAACTATACAGCCAAATGAATACTCAAGCAACAGTTTATATAAAATTAAGTGGCATACTAAAGAATCTTACCAAACTAGTAGTGATGGGCGAATTTGCGCCGTTTCGCCGAAAAATGTGCAAATTTCGCGCGAAATGGCGAAAAATTCGCGAAACGGCGCCGACATCTCGTTTTTGACGCCGGCGTCCGTTTTTCGGAAAAAAAATTTTCGCGGGAGTTTCGCGAATTTATTCGCTGGCGGCGAATCGCGCAAATTCGCCGCGAATTCGCGCCTGGCGAATAAATTCGCCCATCACTACAAACTAGTATATATTTTTAAAGGGATACTGTCATGTTTTTTTCAAAACACATCAGTAAATAGTGCTACTCCAGCAGAATTCTGCACTGAAATCCATTTCTCAAAAGAGCAAACAGATTTTTTTATATTCAATTTTGAAATCTGACATGGGGCTAGACATTTTGTCAATTTTCACAGCTGCCCCCAGTCATGTGACTTGTGCCTGCACTTTAGGAGAGAAATGCTTTCTGGCAGGCTGCTGTTTTTCCTTCTCAATGTAACTGAAAGTGTCTCAGTGAGACATGGGTTTTTACTATTGAGTGTTGTTCTTAGATCTACAAGGCAGCTGTTATCTTGTGTTAGGGAGCTGCTATCTGGTTACCTTCCCATTGTTCTTTTGTTTGGCTGCTGGGGGGAAAAAGGAAGGAGGTTATATCACTCTAACTTGCAGTACAGCAGTAAAGAGTGATTGAAGCACAAGTCACATGACTTGGGGCAGCTGGGAACTTGACAATATGTCTAGCCCCATGTCAGATTTCAAAATTGAATATAAAAAAATCTGTTTGCTCTTTTGAGAAATGGATTTCAGTGCAAAAGTCTCCCATGACAGTATCCCTTTAAGTAAATATTGCCTGTTTACATCTCTTGCCTTGAACCACCATTTAGTGATGGTCTGTGTGCTGCCTCAGAGATCACCTGACCAGAAATACTCCAGTTCTAACTGTAACAGGAAGAAGTGTGGAAGAAAATACAGAACTCTGTCTGTTAATTGGCTCATGTGACCAAACATGTTTGGTTTGTTTGTGTGCACCGTGAATCCTATGATCCCAGGGGGTAGCCCTTGTTTTTTAAAATGGCAGTTTTCTATTTAGGATTACCCAATGGTACATAATGCTAAAAAGTATATTATTATGTTAATGTTTTTTTTTACAGTATTACATATAAAGACCTACATTGTTCAGGGAGGTGGGGGGTATAGTTTTCCTTTAAGATCTTACTGAATAAACATTGGGTATGATTATACCAGAAGCAGCTGATGAAAGAGATTCTAATTTCCACAAATGCCTACACGTAACTGTTGCATTATACCATGTGCCTGCTCTGCTTTGCTCTGGAGGGAAGTAGAAGTAGGGAATTTAAAGGGGTGGTTCACCTTTAAGTTAAAGTTTAGTATGTTATAGAATGGCTCGGGTGAGCTCCGATGCGTACCGCATCTAACATAAATGTTTAGTTAAATTCACTTACATATTGAAATGGTATAAGGATAACAATGAAGATTCCACTGAAAAGAAGGACCATCGATAGCACAAACAGAACCCCTTGGCATGAAGTGAAGTCGATCTGGAAAAAAAAATCAATTATTATATTTATATGGATAAAACCCATCACTTCGAACCCTTATCTTTCTCACTTAAAGGAAAACTATACCCCCAGAATGAATACATTACCAGCAGTTTATATTGTATCAAGGTGGCCTATAAAAGAATCTTACCAAACTGGAATATAGATATCAGTAAATATTTCTCTTTAACATCTCCCTTAGAGATCACATAGTAACATAGTAAGTTTGGTTGAAAAAAAGACACACATCCATCAAGTTCAACCTTTTAACTCTATTTAAACTGATAGTTGATCCAGAGGAAGGCGCAGAACCCCATTTAAAGCCTCTCCAATTTGCCTCAGAGGAGAAAAAAATTCCTTCCTAACTCCAAAATCGGACCAGTCCAGTCAACTTGTACTATGAGTTATCTCCCATAACCCTGTATTCCCTGACTTACTAAAAAAGCCATCCAACCCCTTCTTAAAGCTATCTAATGTATCAGCCAGTAGTACTGATTCAGGGAGAGAATTCAACATCTTCACAGTTCTCACTGTAAAAAAACCCTTCCGAATATTTAGGTGGAACCTCTTTTCCTCTAATCGGAATGGGTGACCTTGTGTCAGCTGGAAAGACCTACTGGTAAATAAAGCATTAGAGAGATTATTATATGATCCCCTTATATATTTATACATAGTTATCATATCACCCTTAAACGCCTCTTGTCCAGCATGAACATCCCCAATTTGGCCAGTCTTTCCTCATAGCTAAGATTTCCCATACCTTTTACCAGCTTAGTTGCCCTTCTCTGTACCCTCTCTAATAAAAATAATGTCCTGTTTGAGTGATGGAGACCAAAACTGTACGGCATATTCTAGATGGGGCCTTACAAGTGCTCTATACAGTGGAAGAATGACCCCCTCCACCCTTCACTCTATTCCCCTTTTAATACAGCTCAAGACCTTATTTGCCCTTGATGCTGCTGCCATTTACTTCTAAATGATCTCTCCGAAAAAATTGAGTTTTCCCCTTTAAAAGTCCGACCAGAAAAAAAATCAGACTTTAATAAATAACCCCCTAAAAGTTTGTTTCAACTTGGTTATGTTTTTTGCTTTAGTTGCTGAAATGTAGTTAGTGTTACAGCTCTAGAAATATTCCTATTGTATCATCAAATTATACATAAAGTTTATTGTTGTTTAAACCTTTTTGTGTAAACCCATATACCAATCAGTTTCTTAATTCCACCACCTCAATTCACCCATACTGCTCTACCCTGGCATGTGGAATACAGCTTTTTTATTGTGGATGGATTAAAAGATGGCTGACAAAAACGTGCAATTACCCATAGCAACCAGATTGTCGCTTTTATTTTCTAATTGGTATTAGAATGATCAAATCTAATTGGTCACTTGTTGCTATGGGCAACTGCACATACCTTTGTAAATAAGCCTTCTAATTCTCTTTGCCAAATAGGGTCACACTGAAATGTAACTTACCTTACTTTGGAAGCTGAATAGTGTAACAGACATACAGACAAGGGCAGTGATTCCAAGACACAAAATCACAGATTTGGTATTGTAATAGCTGAAAAGAAAGGAAGGAATTTTTAGAAACTGATAATTCTTTTGTAATGTCTGCATCAGAAGTAGAACATGATATAAATATATTCTATTGATGTAATCTACTACCAAGATCCACTTTAATTATTATTATCATTATATGTGCAAGGCTATCTGGAAAGTTTGGGACCTGGGGTTTTCCATGTACAGGATCTTTCTGTAATTTTGATCACCATACACATTGAATAATCCCAATAGGATTCTAATGTACATTTGGCCCTCAAGCCTTCTCTAATAAAACAAAATGTGTGGTCTTTTTACTCTTTTCTCAGTAACTGAGCTGATGGGTGTTTTAGTACAGTATGGGACCTATTATGCAGAACGCTTGGGACCTAGGGCTTACAGGAAGGGGAGAAAGGGGTAAAATCAGAATTTGAATGCCTATGTCTGTTGTTGGTTTCCACCCGAGATATTTGAGTGTTTACCACATTGTTGAGTACTCTGGACCTACACCATTGGCAGAAACATGCTATGATTACATTACCTGGATAGCATTCCTGTCATGTAAGCTATGGAAAGCGTCTGAAAGATAGAGAAATAAATAATTTTTTTGTTATATTTAGAAATCTTGGGTGCCATGACCAAGTCCTTGGGTGCAAAATTACACCCTAAGGAGCTGATTTATCAACATTCGAATTAGAATTGTTGCTGCAAATTGAGTTGTTTGCACTAAAACTCACAATTTCATTATAGTTTCAAAAACTTGAATGTTTGGTATTCAATTAATGCATTCAAGTTTTATTCAATCAAGTTTTTTAGATTCAAATTTTTTAATAAATAAGCCAACATTCAAGTTTTATAAAATGTAAAAAGTATTCCAATTAGAAAAAAAAAATTCACAAATTTCACAAATTCAAATTTTAATAAATAGGCCTCTAAGGGGCCCATTTGCTAACAATCTTTTTGTGATTTTTTTTTCCATGAAAAAATTTGTGGTTTTCCTATATTTCTACAAAGCTCTAACAATTTGAGACTTATTAAGTGTAAAAACCACGAAAACCTCTAGGACCAAACTCCAACAAGTATATAATCTGAACTTTTAATAAATTCAAATAAGAGTTTGTGAGTTTACTTGTGGTTTCAAAAACCTTTATAACCACTTAAATTGACCTTAAAAGCCTCCACATTTTAAATCACTCAATTGGGTTGGGGGCCTTGCAGTGCTCTGAATCTAACTCCAGTTTAAAAATCTGCATGAGGCACAGGTTGGAATGTCCCTGTGAATACAATGCTGCCAAACACTGTTATTGATCTGTGTCCTCAGAGTTTTATTTGATTATAATTAAATTGCTTTATGCATTTGACCAAATATATAGTGAATAAAGTACCCCCTCTTGTAAAATATAAGGATATTATAAGTTACCGAGGAGTTTCATGACCATATAAAAACACGAGGCCGAAGGCCGAGTGTTTTTATACAGGTCATGGAACTCCGAGGTAACTTATAATATCCTCATATTTTACAACTGGGGGTACTTTATTAATTATAATACACAAATTTTAGTGAGTCATGTGACAGAAATTACATCACTACTCACCGTTTATAACTGATGACATCACTACTCACCGTTTATAAGGATATAATTTACAAGATATTCATGGCTTTTGTGTATTATACAGTGTTATACTATTACAATATGCCACTGACATGCACTGTGTGTTAGGAAAGTAGAGAGGAATAATACCTTTATTCTGATAATACATACAATTTGAGACACCTCTCTCCAGTACACACACATGCAACTAGAGAATTGCACTAAACCTTAAAACTGCCAAAAACTGTACTTTTTCCATTCTTTCTGTCCTAATCAGCTGGCAATTTTAAGGAAAATAGCACACAGACCATGAGGTGGAAAATGGTGATGTTGCTAATGCCGTGTACCAAGTATTTAATCCTCTGACATAGAGCTAATATTAGGGAAAAAAAATTTGAATTCCTTGTTGATTACAAAAATCAAAAGAGCAATTTTACATTAGTTTAGAGAGTTAGGATCCCCTGTAAATATTTGTGCTAATTTTATAAAAATTTAAAAATGATTCCCTTTGCATGGTGTATTGATACTTACAAATATGCAGAGAAGAATCAGGTTCCATGGAAACTTTCTCCTGTGAAGGAAAAATTATATCATTTTCAACACTTGATGCCAGAAAATAGAGATGAGTAGCTAAGGTTGCCATTTTCTAATGTAAATTCTAATAACAAATCCTACATGGATATCAAATTCATCCAAAATATGCTATATTGTTCTTTACTGCTAGTTGATGATAAAGTACTAATTAATGTCTATTTGTACTAGACATTGTGGTTGTATTTATACAAGGACCATTATTGAGTACCTGTATAAAGCTAATGGCCACACTGGGCAAATTATTTAATTTGTTGTTTATGTAACAACTCACCATCTCTGGCGGGGACACCCACCATGTTGTACCACTTCTCTGTAAATTGCTGGTTCCTAGGGTGCATGTTAATTTGGCACGAAATTCTAATATTTAAAGGGGCTTTGAATCCAAACTCATTGCCAATTGTTAGGTCTAACTTGTTAGTATCCTCTGTGCGATTTCTGTCTTGTTTGATTCCAGTTTTGATCTTTGCCTGCCTGACTATTCTGAACTCTGCCAATTCTGACCCTTGCCTGCCTGACTATTCTGAATTCTGCCGATATTGACCCTTGCCTGCCTGACCACTCCTTGAACGCTGCCTGTACTGAACCCAGCCTGATTGACCTTGCTTGAACTCTGCCTGTACAGACCCCAGCCTGCCTTACTACACTTTTCGTCTACTCCCTGAACTGTTGCCTTCCGTCCAAAACCTTGGAAACGCATGTGCCCCGTTTGCTCGTTCAGAACATCTGCTTTGCTCCTCTCAAGTTAAGACCTGGCGGCATCAGAGTAGTTGAGGGCTCCTCCTGAGGCCAAAGGTGCCTGCTACAGGCAGAAGATTGAGCCGTGACCAGGGAGCTTAGCACTTGTTCTGAATGTAGGGAGCCGTATGTGACAGTTTTATTCTGTTGTTCAACCACTGACCCTTAGGGTAATAAAACATGGTCTTCTTTTGGGCACTTTGAGCACCACATTTTTAAACAACCACAACATGTGTCAATGGTATCTGAAATTGACCCAAATTTACTCATAGTAAAACCCTTCTCTGGTTCATGGTTCCATGCTACAATCACCTGACAGGCTGGAGCCAGCTTAAATAAATAACCAGTTTAAAAATAGATAAATTATGCGTAGGTTCAAACTTCTTACCTTGGTCCAGAGCAGCAGGCCAGAACTAGGTAGGTGGAGAAGAATACTGCACTGTGGAAGCATTAATAACATAGATTATATATCTTATTAGTTTATATCTGGCTGACATTTCCCCAACTTCCTGCTTCTAGGGATTGAATTATTTTTACTTACTAAGAAGCCCAGTACCATCCTGGATTGGCCTGAATATATTCCTTCACAGGGTTGCTAGGAAAATACAAGGAATAAATAGATTTTTTAGATAAATAGATTTTTCTTAAGGCTACAAGTTCATGGTTATTGTTACTTTTTATTACTTTAAAATTATTAATAATATTTTATTCAGGCCCTCTCCTATGCATGTTCCCTTCTTTAATTCAAACCACTGCCTGATTGCAGTCAAACACTGTTCTGTTGTGTGTTTGAGATCAGAACACGCCTCCAAATCCTTAACCTCCAACCACTAACGACCACTGTTACAAATAAGTAACAAATACAGACAGATGATATACCTGCTCCCACCTCACAAGCAATCTAGACAATAAACCCAAACCTATGCCTGTAGACGTAAGGGACTACAGTTTATTTAAAAATGTTGATGTGTGTGCATCAAACATATGAAACTAGTCAGTAAAGTCTGAACAATAATATCTTTTGCACAAAAGCTGAATTCTTTATATTTTGGCATAAATACAATCTAATGTGATCTGTTTTTTATGAGAACCCAATTAAACAAATGGGTCAAAAACTGTAAGGTACCACTGGACACAGCTAAGCCATCGCCTGTGCGCAGGCGCAGGGGTGTGCAGGGTTCTGTGCATTCTTGGCGCTTGTTGCCTGTGTGCGCGTCTTTGCACGTGCGCGATCGTTTATTCGGACGCGCGCACGTCTCGGCGGACGCGCTATGTTTGACGCACAGCATCATCAAGCTGCACCCTAAAGTTTGGCGACAAAATCGTCCCTTTAAATAGACGTCTGAGGAAGTAAACAGTGCTTGCTTATTTTCCTAGCTTGTGCTTCTCACTTGTGAAACGTTCCCGGTGTGATTCGGCTTGCCTTTGATATTTCTGATCTTCTGTGTTTGACTTCGGCCTGTCCCTGACTTCGTTTGACTCCAGCCTGCCTACCGACCTCTGCCTGATTCCGACTACGCTTGACTTCAGCCTGCCTACCGACCTCTGCCTGCTTCTAACTACGCTTGCCTTCAGCTTGCCTAGTGACTTCTGCCTGTCGTTCCCTCCGCTGAAGTTCTCTTTGATTGGCTGTTACTCTTCAAGTAATTGGCTCTAACACTCCTGACAAAAACATAATGCTTGTTCAATTATTTACTATGTTGATCAGTCCATGTTAATTTACTGTGTTGATCGGCTTGGAGAGTTTTTACGTTTTTTTCGTTACAGAAGAGCTTAATCTCCGGATTGTTGGTGGGTTTCCTCACATAAACTGCTTCTGCTCATTCCACAGTATTTTGAGGAGATTAAGGTAAGGTGTCATGACTCAGCCATTCCAAAACATGAACTTTATTCTTCTTTAAACCATTCTTTGTTAAATCGATTTGTGTGTTTAAGGTTGTTTCTGCATGACTCGCTTTCACTTGAACTTAATTTGATGAATGGATACCCAAAACTTTCCTGCAGAACTTACTGGTACAATTCAGAATTTATAGTTCCAACCACTGAAGGCAAGTTGTTCTGTTCAAGAGGCAGTAAAGCAGGTCCAAAACAGGATACAGTCATCAACTCTGTTTCACTTTTGCCACACACTATTATTTACCTTTGGATCATTTTCATAAAATAAATAAATAAGCATTATGTCATTTTTTTGAGTGGATTTTCCTTTTCTAGTTTTACAGCTTGCATGAAAAACAGATGGCATTTTAGGTAATAATTATAGAGAAATATTGAAAGCTCCCAAGGTTTCACAAACTTTAAACCACCACTGCGCTTGCATTGTATCCAAGAGACTCACCAGAATGTAAACAGGGCCACAACTGCCACAGTAACTAACAGCTGGGTCGTAAGGATGGTGTAAACCTAAAAGAAAAAGAAACATGTTATAACATATATATGTTCTGTAGTCATGTTCTGCTCAATCTCTGCTTAAGTACAATGTCTTTCTGTGATTTTTGTCATGGCTGCCCTTTTATAATCCAGCTCTTTGTACCCACATTTCTACAGAAAGCAATCAATTTTCTGCTGACAGGGCATTGTCAAGGGCATATAACCTACCTTTCGCATAGTCTGTAAAATATACATACCTTCCTAATAAACCCTCTGCGAATAGTTACATCATCCCAGCTCTGTGTAGTCAACATCTCTGTGTCCCCAGAATATACTCCGCTGCTGCAATCTGGACTGTTGTCTGAAAAATAGAAGCAGTCAGCTGCCTCTGCTTACAAAGGTCTGAATGCCAGCTCCTCTCCTATTGCTCAGCACAGAAAGAGAATCAACATGTCTCTTCCTTTGACAACAATTTATATATAAGGGCACATAACTAGTGACAAACAGACAAGCCAGAAGGTTTAGCGAGGGACCTGTCCAGAAGAGATTCCAATTTATGGGGGGGGGGGGATAAATGCAAGCTATGTGGCTGTACGGGGGAAGTTTATGTTGAAGACATATTTCATAGTTGTGGAGATAAAGGGTCCACAAGATGTTATGTTTGAAGGCTGATGTATAATTATTTTGGAAACTGCAGAGTTTTGTATTATTGCTAGAGGTTAAAAACTTGGTTCACCTTTAAACTAACTTTTAAAACTATGGCCAATTCTGAGTAATTTTTCAATTGGTCTTCATTATTTAGTTTTTTATAGTTTTTCAATTATTTGCCATTTTGTGTTGATTCTTTCCAGGTTTCAAAAGGGGGTCACTGATCCCTTCTAAAAACAAATGCTCTGTAAGGCTACAAATGTATTGTTATTGCTACATTTTACGACTCATCTTTCTATTTAGGCCTCTCCTATTCATATTCCAGTCTTTTATTCAAAGTACTTTGCACCCTAGCAACCAGATTGCTGAAATCGCAAACTGGAGAGCTGCTGAATAAAAAACTAAATAACTCAAAAACCACGAATAATAAAAAAGGAAACCCAAATGCAAATTGTCTCATCACTGTCTACATCATACTAAAAGTTAATTTAAAGGTGTACATCCCCTTTAACTTTTAGTATGATGTAGACTTTTTAGATAAAGGTAGAAGAAAAAGACAAATAAATCAAAAACTATAAAAAATAAAGGCCAACTGATAAGTTGCTAAGAATAGGACATTCTATAACATACCAAAAATGAATTTAAAGGTGACCAACTCCTTAAATACAAATTATGCGACTGACAGTTTGAACATGCTAGACATGTGTCTACATTCATAGGCAGAGCCAAGGGAAATATCCAAATTAGACACAGTACATTTCAGAACTGAAGCCATACAACCCATCAAGCTTAACTAGCAGGTTGTTTTTTTAAATGTTTTTCCTGCCCCATCCAATTTTGAAGATGTCACTTCCAGTTTGCAGCAACAACACTTCCTATTTAATGGTGGTCAGCGGGCTGTGAATCAGGTAGTGAATAAGGTAATTGTGGTTCGGGTAGCGGGTCCAAGCAGCTAAAAATGCAGGTTGCGGGTTCTGTGTTACAAAAAGTGCAGTACTCTACTGTAGAACATATTTCCCTTGGGCCAAAGTTGTAGTTTAACTACCAGCGTTATATCTGCTGAACCAAGTGATTTTTTAAGTCTTTTTTTTGTGTGTTGAAAGTAATGTGCCCATATCTGCAGATTCTGTTTCATTAAACTTTGTAAAGCTGCAAAGCATAAAAATATAACAGATGCAAACATAATTCTGCTTATGTATAAATCACTGGTGATTGGTGATAAATACATTACCAGTACAGAACCCCATCATTAAACTTTTTGTGAATGTTTTCTTACAGGACTCTTTTTTGCAGAGGGTTTATCTGTGCACTGGTCATCTAATTATCAACCTTGGAAGGACCAGACATGGAATAGCTTCTGTTTCCCTGTTTTCATTGCACATATGTTGAATAAGGGTAAAGGCAGACGCTAAGATTTAGGGAGAATTAGTCGCCTCTTCTTCAGACGACAAAATCTCCCAAAAGCCTTCCCGCCAGCTAGAATCTAAATCGCCAGCGGGATGGCACTCGAAGCGCTTTGTTTTCTGAAGTTGCCCGTAGTTTCCTCGTGATGGCAACTTCGGGCGGCTTCAGAAAGCGAAGAGCTCCGAGTGCCATCCCGCCGGGAGGGCTTTTTGGGGAGATTAGTCGCCCGAAGAGGCGATTTGTCGCCAGGCGACTAAATCTCCCTGAATCTTAGCGTGTGCCCTTTATAGAAGCCACAAACTAGAAATCAATAGTGCAACATACTGTATAAACAACTTTTAAATGGCTAATTCACAGGCATGAGAGTCATAGGTGTCAGGGCATTGTACATTATGATGCTCTGAAGAACAAAACAAAGAGAAAAAAGATTTGTGTTTAAAAAATGTATATTCTCTAATTAGGTTGTTTTATTGAAACATTCTTATAAACATTATTATTATTATAATCATAGCTCCATGGAGCTGATATATTAAAGTGGTCATGAAACTTAGAACTTACATGGTTCCCCATGTTGCCATGAGTGATGTGACATTGAAGGAGATGTTGCTTGAAGAAAATCTGCTTTCTTTCCATCACCTGCTGTAGCCTCTTCATAAGTAGGGGGAACTGAAGAAAGGTTATTGCTGCTTTGTTTTACTGTATTGCTGCCCTCATTTTCAGCACCTTTGCCGCTAACAGAGACCTTAATGAAATAACACACAGAACAATTACTAGCTGCACTTTAATCACTACACAGCTATTTCTTTACTGTTAGAATCCTAGAAAACAAAAGACAGAGTTAAATGTAGATCTTCAACTAGGTTGTCCAATCAAGAACAATGCCTGCTCTCTCATTTTTTTGCAATTAAGCCAAATCCCTGAGTAAAGTAATTCACTTGCTGCAATTACAAGGTTACTGAACAGCAAGACATTTTCTATGAGATTTGTCACCTGCCGTAGCAAATTTTTAATGCAGGCAACCAAACCTCCCTGTGTATCATTGTCTTTATATTTACCAGAGAAAAGATTCTGAAAAAAAACATGTCTGTAGTAGATATTGATGGTGTAACTACACAAAGAGCCCTTTTATACAGACGTATTGTTAAAGGGGTTGCTCACATTTGAATTAACTTTAAGTATGATATAGTGAGTGATATTCTGAAACATTTTGTAATTGGTCCTTTTTAATATTTGTGTGGTTTTTCAAGTTAATTAGCAGCTATCCAGTTTGGAATTTCAGGAGTTATCTGGTTGCTAGGGTCGGAATTTCCCTCGCAACCAGACAGTGGTGTGAATGAGAAGCTAGACTGTGAATAGGAGAGAGCTTGAATAGAAATATATGTAATACATATAGCAATAAAATTGAAGCCTCGCGGAGGAATAATTTAATGGCTGCCGGGGTCAGTGACTACCATTTGATGGCTAGTCAGAAGTTAGAAGAAGCCAAATAATTCCATTGCATCCACTGAAGGGCTAATTTTGCATAGCAGTTCTAACTGAAAAACCAAGCAGTTGTTTAAGGCAACTTAGTCATCAATGAAAGAATATGTTATGCAATTTTACTAACTTCTCTGGTTTAATTTTATGTAACAGTTTACTTCAGAGTAGACTGAATATGCTGAGCTGGAATATGCGTAAAGCCAGACAGAAATTTGTGTTGCATTTTACTCTGCTTTTTAAATTGCGGAGTAATTTGCAGACGTGCTGCAGGTGACAATATCCTACAACAGGGTTCAAATATTCATGCTTTTCTTCAGAACGAGGGACTGAAAACACTACACTAACATTGCTGCAGATAAAGACTTTACTTGCATGCTGGAAAGAAATAAGATCTGAAAGTAAGGCTTTTTAATTTTTTATGTTACTCATTCAGCACGGCATCTCTGCCCAAGTATGACCTTTTCTTTAACAACTCCCTTTTCTGTGACATGGGTTTTCTTTTGAGTAGCAATTTTTAGCTCAAACCATCATATGAAGTCCAGCATTTAGTAACCAGTCATAAACACATTTACAGACATATATACAGTATATAAGTATTGCTGTTGTGGTACTTAAATGAAGGCTAGGCCCTGCAACAACTGCTCTGGTTCACCACAGTCCTTTTCAGAGGCTATTAACCCACTGCTACTATAGGCACCATCTCTCTCTCTACTATACCTGCTATCCCACAGTCACACTCCCTTCCCAGAGACTATTATACCTGCTATGCCACAGCCCTTCCCAGAGACTATTATCCCACTGTTACTATAGGCACCATCTCTCCCTACTATACCTGCTGTCCTACAGCCACAGTCCCTTCCCAGAGACTATTATCCACTGTTACTATAGGCACCATCTCTCCCTACTATACCTGCTATCCCACAGTCACACTCCCTTCCCAGAGACTATTATCCCACTGTTACTATAGGCACCATCTCTCCCTACTATACCTGCTATCCCACAGCCACCATCCCTTTCCAGAGACTATTATCCCCACTGCTACTATAGGTACAATCTCTCCCTACTATACCTGCTATCCCACAGTCCCTTCCCAGAGACTATTATCCCACTGTTACTATAGGCACCATCTCTCCCTACTATACCTGCTATCCCACAGTCCCTTCCCAGAGACTATTATCTCACGTTACTATAGGCATATCTCTCCCTACTATACCTGCTATCCCACAGCCCCACTCCCTCCCCAGAGACTATTATCCCACTGTTACTATAGGCACCATCTCTCCCTACTATACCTGCTATCCCACAGCCACAGTCCATTCCCAGAGACTATTATCCCCATTGCTACTATAGGCACCATCTCTCCCTACTATACCTGCTATCCCACAGCCGCAGTCCATTCACAGAGACTATTCTCCCCATTGCTACTATAGGCACCATCTCTCCCTATTATACCTGCTATACCACAGCCACAGTCCCTTCCCAGATACTATTATCTCACTGTTACTATAGACACCATCTCTCCCTACTATACCTGATATCCCACAGTCACACTCCCTTCCCAGATACTATTATCCCACTGCTACTATAGGCACCATCTCTCCCTACTATACCTGCTATCCCACAGCCACAGTCCCTTCCCAAAGACTATTATCTCACTGCTACTATAGACACCATCTCTCCCTACTATACCTGCTATCCCACAGTCCCTTCCCAAAGACTATTATCTCACTGCTACTATAGACACCATCTCTCCCTACTATACTGCTATCCCACAATCACTGTGGCACAGACCAAGAATCAGCCCCTATGCTACAATCTTTCTCTTTTATCTTGCCTGCACCCAGAATAATTGCATATGCCCGGTTGCAGGCAAATGTAGCGAATTGAGCACTGAAATCCACCATGTGTGCCTGCACTCGGCCGATGCAATGTTTCTGGGTGCATGAGTGGGTAAGGGGCAGATTACAGTGTAGGGGCTGGTTTCCGGCCTGTGCATTTCTGCAGGCTGAATAGATTTGCTTATATGTATATATATGGGTGTGATGCTTGTCCACTAGTCACCTACAACTTGATCTCTCCAATGTTTTTTGTGTTCAGGGCCCAGAGCTGTTACCCCCTGCTGGAGACCCCAGGGAAGTTCTGATCTGTCTCTTTCCTCCTGCGGGTTCAGCTTCTGACTATAGGGCTAATTTTAGGACTTCTAAATTGCACCAATTAGTTCAAGGATGCAGGGGGTACTTTAGTCAGGGGACCTGTCGCAGATCTGCAGGGCAGTGAACAGGTTTTGGCTGTATAAATCATTTTCTTTTCCACTGGGGAATCATTCTACTCCACCAGAGCCAAGAATACCAGTGGGCTAATAATTAGGGCCCCTCAGGGCAGCCATCAGGGGGGGACTGGGGGGAGAGTTGTAGGGGGCCCACGAGGATAAGGGGGGCCCCAGCCACGGCACACTTACTTGATTAGCCAGGCCCCCGTCTTTCTGAGAGCTGCTGACTTCGGGAAGGCCTGGCCACTAATTTTGGCCACCAATTTTTTTTTCTCATGTGGGGTCCTAGCCACCAATATTTTTTAATGGGGGGGCCCGGGCCACAAATGTTTTTTATGGGAGCCCGACCACCAATATCTTTTTATTTTTTATTAACATGTGGGAACCCTAGCCACCAATATTTTTTTTGTTTTTTTTACTGTGTGGTGGGGAGGGCAGACCTGTAGATGGGGCTAGCGGTGGGGGCGCAGCCCAGGGGGCCCAGGAAATTTTGTCGTACCGGGCCCTGCGATTTCTGATGGCGGTCCTGGGGCCCCTTGTAAGTGAGGGTCCTGCTAACTTAGTAGTATGGGGTCCCATGGTCGGCAAGAGTGTTTTGAACAGTCTGCTAAAAGTCAGAAATTAATAGCACAGACCGGGTTGGTTGTTAATGGAAACTTTTTCCCCCCTAGGTTCCTAAACAAGCCCTTGTGGCTGGATCCCACTTCACCTGTCTGAGTGGCGCAGTATTATTTAGCTGAGGGGGAAGTGCAGTTACATTGCAGATGCCCCTTCCGTTGCCTTGGTTACACAACATGAAGGCTCTGAACTGACAATTACATTTGTACAAACGCACACCCACGCATTTATAGTCATGTTTAGTCACTGGTACCGTCCAGTCCCTACAGGATCCCCACACCACATCATGCTGTTCTTTCCAGAAAAATGCAATATCTGCGCCTATAAGAGATTTAATCCCATTGTCAGGAAACCCACACGCTGCACTTACCTTTCCTTGGGTCATGGTGCTGAGGACTGTGCTCCCCTCACAGCTGTCTGCATAGAAAGGAGACCCTCGGTAGCCTGCCTGCACTCTGCTTCTAGCACTATCCAGGAGCTGCTGTGGTGACAGATAGCAGGATTGTACCACTGCTCGGGAGGGGGGTACTGTGACAATGTGCTAGCCCAGGCAGAGGGTTCAGTCACATGCCTGTGGGAAACAGTAACAGAAAAGGGAAATGTGAGAGAAAAGCTGGAGATGCTGTGCAGCATCCATGACATCATAAAAATTAAATCGTATTTCTTTCCAGTGTTTGCAAATACAGTCTTACAGTACAGTCTGCAGCAACTTTATTGAGATGTCCCTTGCTTAATTATTAATTTTAGGGGTATAGTTTTCCTTTAAACACAACTGTTTGGTTTTTCTGTTATATTTGTTATGCAAAATCAACCCTTTTTACTGTAAATGCCTCTTTGTCAACACTCACAGCTCCATCCCCTGCCAGGCTGCAATTACCTATACTTGGGTCATGGTGCTGAGGCGACCCTCACATCTGCCTGTCTAGACAGGAGACCCTCAGTCAGTCGCCTGCATGCGATAACCCCACACCTCTTCTAAAACTATCCAGGAGCTGTGCAGTGACAGATAATAGGATTGTTCCACAAGTCAGGAGGGGGGTACTGTGGCATTGTGTCATCCCAGGCAGAAGGCTCCGTCACAAGTCTGTAGGAAACTGTAATTACTAAAACCCTCACTGGATGCAAAGAACTGCCAGTGACACCGCTAATATTCAATTTATACTGATTACTAGGGGGTCAATTTAATCATTAGAAACACTACAAACAAACCATTTCTACTTACATTTCAGTCAGATAATTTGGATCCTTTTAAGAGGCTGTTCATCTTTAAATTAGTGTCAAGTAGGGCAGAGACAGATGTAAAGTTTCTGTGAGATTTCTAGTGAGGCAACTTCGGAAATGAAGCATTTCGAGTACCACCCCGCCGGGAATTTAGATTCTAGCCAGCGGGAAGGCTTTTAGGGGGTTTGCCGGGCGACTAAATCTCCCCAAATCTTTGCGTCTGTCTCTGCCCTTCTGAAAGAATCTGCAATTTGTTTTTGTGGTTTTAGACTTGGTTGAGCTGCTCTTCAGTTTCCAGTTTTAGCAGATTTCTGGTAGCTAGGATCCAAATGACCATAGCAACAAAGCAGTGCTGTGAATGACAGACAGGAAGATGAATAAGAGACGGCCTGAATTAAAAGATAAATGATAAAAAGTAATACTAATGTAGGGGACTCAAATGTTTTCCCCATTTACTTTGCATTCCCCTAAGGATTGGTCACCAAGGGGGACCCTTAAGGTGGTCATACACAATAAGATCTGCTCGTTTGGTGAGGTTGCCAAATGAGCGGAATTTAACCTGATATACCCACCAAATGCAGGGCAGGATTAATCCGACCGTTCGGCCCTAGGGCCAAACAATCGTATTATAATGAAGGAAATGGGTGCTGACAGGTTGTAGGACCTCATCAACTAGCCTATGCGGTCCTTGATCACAGGAAAAATCAAACCTGCCCGATTAATATCAAAGGTTAACAACCCCTTTGAGAACAGAAAGATATAAATATAGGAAGGTTGGTGTTTTTTCCAGAAAGGGTGGCAAGCCTAGCACCTTGCATTAGGCAGCACTTTCATCAATGGTTGCAAAAGGCCATCCCTGGTATTTACTCATTATAACTTGAAATTTGGCTTTCCTAGTGCAGAGAATCCAGTTCCAAAGTGCATCCCTGTCCTTCCCTGGTCTGAGTGCAGAAAGTGTTAGTGTGGGGGTAGCAGCACTCAAGTGGCATTTGAGCAAGAGGTAACATAGTAACATAGTGAGTTAGGTTGAAAAAAGGCACACGTCCATCAAGTTCAACCTTTTAAAATTTTTTAACCTGCCTAACTGCTAGTTGATCCAGAGGAAGGCATCTAATGTATCAGCCTCCACGATTGATTCAGCGAGAGAATTCCACATCTTCACAGCTCTCACTGTAAAAAACCCCTTCCAAATATTTAGGTGGAACCTTTTTTATTTGAATCAGAATGGGTGACCTTGTGTCAGCTGGAAAGACCTACTGGTAAATAAAGCATTAGAGAGATTATTATATGATCCCCTTATATATTTATACATAGTTGTCATGTCACCACTTAAGCGCCTCTTGTCCAGCGTGAACATCCCCAATTTGGCCAGTCTTTCTTCATAGCTAAGATTTTCCATACCTTTTACAAGCTTAGTTGCCCTTGTCTGGACCCTCTCTAATTCAATAATGTCCTGTTTGAGTGATGGAGACCAAAACTGTTCTAGATGGGGCCTTACCAGTGCTCTATAAAGTGAAAGAATGACCCCCTTTTAATACAGCTCAAGACCTTATTTGCCCTTGATGCTGCTGACTGGCATTGCTTGCTACAGCCAAGTTTATTATCTACAAGGACTCCAAGGTCCTTTTCCATTATGGATTTGCCAAGTGCAGTCCCATTAAGGGTATAAGTGGATATTTTTACATCCCAGGTGCATGACTTTACATTTACCAACATTGAATCTCATTTGCCACTTAGCTGCCCAGATTGCCAGTTTGTCAAGATCATGTTGCAAGGATACCAAATCCTGGATGGAATTAATTGGGCTGGATAGTTTTATGTCATCTGCAAACACTGATACATTACTTGCAATACCCTCCCCTAAGTCATTAAAGAAAAACTATACCCCAAACAAAGTAGGTCTCTATAAAAAGATATTATTTAACACATATGTTAAACCCTGCTTCATGTAAATAAAACATTTTATTTACATGCCCCACCAGCCCACTAAATACTGACTTTCTATGGGACCTTATAGCAGCCCCTCTGGCATTTGCCAGAACCCACAGATTGTCAGTCCTAGCCTGATTCACTGTGCACACAAACATACCAAACAAATCATACTTGTTAGGTCACATGAGCCAATTAACAGAGTTCTGTCTTTTGCTTCAACATTTCTTCCTGTTACAGTTAGAGTTGTAGTATTTCTGGTCAGGTGATCTCTGAGGCAGCACACAGACCATCACAAAATGGGGGTTCAAGGCAAGAGATGTAAAGGCAATATTTACTTAAATATATAGTCCAGTTTAGTAAGATTCTTGAATATGCCACTTAATATGATATAAACTATCTGTTGCTTAAGTATTCATTTTGTGGGGTATAGTTTTCCTTTAATGAACAAGTTAAATAAAAGTTGCCCCAATATCGAGCCCTGAGGGACCCCACTAAGAACTTTACTCCTATCCATGTGCAAACGAATTCATTAAGCCCAACAGACCTTAATTTAGAAAGCAGTCATTTGTGGGGCACGGTATCAAACGCTTTGGCAAAATCAAAATAGATCACATCTACTGCCCCCCCCACTGTCCAACATCTTACTTACCTCATCATAAAAAGCAATCAAATTTGTCTGACATGACCTATCCTTCATAAAGCCATGCTGATTGCTGCTCATAATGCCATTCACTAGGACAACATTTTGAATTTAATTCCTTAACAAGCGTTCAAATAATTTGCCCACCAATAATTTGCCAATAATTGCGAGGCTAAGATCGTAATCCCTTTTTTAATATTGGAATGACATCAGCTTTTCTCCAATCCATAGGTACCATACCAGATGAAAGCGTTGTTCCCATTGTTCCCATTGACTCATCTGGCAGTACTGTTGCTCCAGTCAATATCTGGGTAATTAAAATCCCCCATTATCATTACTTTAACCAAACTAGCAGCCATTTCTATTTGCATCAGGAGCTTAGCCTCCTCCTCGTCACTTACATTAGGGGGTCTATAGCACACCCCTACAATTAATTTGCTGGACTCTTTAGTCCTAGTTTAAAATCTTCTTCAACCCTATAGCCATCTTCTCTCCCAAAACAGCTGCACCATCATCATCAGAAATAAGCCCAGTTCTCCAAAAACCCAAAACTCCTCCCTACACCAATCTCTCAGCCAGGCATTAATCTCCCTAAGCTCCCACTGTCTTCTTAGCTTTGCTTGTGGCACAGGTAATATCTCTGAGAAAATGACCTTGGAAATCCTCGCCCTTAACTTAACGCCTAGTTTTTTAAAATCGTTCCTGAGGACTTCACCACCTCCTCTAACTTTGTCATTGGTACCTATGTGGTCCAAGACGGCTGGGTCTTCCCCAGCCCCTCTCAATAATCTGTCCACTCATTCCACCACATGCCGAACCCTAGCACCAGGGAAGCAGCAAACTGTTCAGCATGTAGGGGCTTTACGACAGATTACCCTATCCACCTTTCTAATAATTGAATCCCCTATAACTAAAACCTGCCTTTCCTTTCTTGCACTCACCCCACCACCCATATAAGAGACACTGCCTTCCAGGGTGCTCTGAGTGTCAGCCTACTCCATACACGCCAGTCAGGAAATTGCCTCCCCCATATGCCATAAGCTTTCAGCATTTTCTCCTTGCTGGATCACACTGTAGCAAATCAATGGCCCATAGTGCCGCTGCTTTAAAAAGGGAGTCATGTGAAATGATTGAAATGACAATGTGTTATCCACAATTTCTTATAGGTGATTTGTATGGGTTCACTAATTTGGAAGTGTCGCAGTTTCAGGGCCCCAACTAGTTCAGAAAGCTTAATTTAGCCATTACTTGAAGCATTGGTGCCCAACTGGCCCTGTACCGGTGATCAGAGGAGCAGATAAAGCTGTATTGGATCAGGTCAGATTTCTAAAAACAAAGAGTGACCTAGATGTTCTGTATAACACTATACAACCCACTCTGCCCCTGTGTATGCTACTGTATCAGCATTATGACTGTTGCTCAACTTTAAATTAACTTTTGTTATCATGTAGAGAGTGATATTCTCAGACAATTTGCAGTTGGTTTTCATTTTTTATTATTTGTGATTTTTTTTTACTTAACTTATTTTTGACTTATTTTTAACTTTTTAGTTTATCATTCAACAGCTATCCAGCTTGCAATTTCAGATATGTGGTTGCTAGATTCCAAATTACCATAGCAACCATGCATTGATTTGAATAAGAGACTGGAATATGAATAGGAGAAGTACTAATTAGAAAGATGAAACGATAACAATAAATTTGTAACCTTATAGAGCATGTGACCCCAATTCGAAAGTTGGAAAAAGTCAGAAGAAGAAGGCAAATAATTAAAAAAACATAAATAAAGAAAAACTGAAGGCCAGGTGAAATGTTGCTTAGAATTAGCTCAATCTATAACATGCTAAAACTTAACTTAAAACGGAATCACCCTTTTAAGGGGTAACTACCGTTGAATTATGCATCACAAGAATAAAGTCCGGAGGCCCGGTTGCTGTAGTTATCTCTCTATGTGCATGCTGTTGGTATCCTGTTCACAGAGGAGAGAGAAGAACCAAGCTTGGGTTTTGAATCTGCAGCCGGAATGAGGTAGGTGTATTTGAATGTAGCATTTCAAGTGATCTTTGTTGTCAGTGAGAAGTATGTTCCAAATGTAACAGAAGACACCGTGAGTCGTAGTCTAGCCTTCAGGGTACTTGATGCCAGGTATATATTAGAGCCGGGAAACAGAAAGTCTAGAATGACTTGAATGCTAAACGACATACTGGGTTTCCCATTCTGCCACTTTATGCTTAAAGGAGAACTAAAGCTTAACTAAAGAAGTAGACTCAATATGTTGTACATTATGTTCCAGCCCAAGGCAACCACTGTCCTTTAGCAGAGAAGATCTGTGTCTCCAAAGATGCCCCAGTAGCTCCCCATCTTTTTTTCTGCTGATTAACTGCACATGCTCTGTGCTGCTGTCACTTACTTGGCTTAGGGACCCACTCACAATATACAGTACACATAGACTATAAATTTCACAATATAAGGCTAATTAGTAATTAATACTGATAAATACTACACAACAGCACATAAACCAGTGCAACTGCCATCAGAATTTAATAATCAGCCTTGTAGCATCCGTTTAGATTACCAGCAAACCTCATTTTCTGCTTGATAATTTGCGACGACCCCTAAGCTTAGCTTCTCAACAGCTGCTCAGAGCCCACTGAGCATGTGAGTGTCACAGACACTTTCCAAGATGGTGACCCCCTGTGACAAGTTTGAAGTCCTGGATCATTGCTGCTATTAAAATGCTGAAACTTTAGGCTGGTGTAATAAGTTCAGTATATAAAATATGGCACTTTTAGCCATATTCATTTTTATGGTTTAGTTATCCTTTAAGCTTACACTGCGTTTTGATGCAGCATGTAAATCTTTCTTGTGTAGGAAATAGGTTTGAGGTAATGTTTTGTACTATCACTGAATGCCTGTGGGTTGATTGCAATGGTCATATCAGAAGCAATTACAGAGGATCTATTGCTAACATTATACTTTGTCATTGGCTATAAAAATGTTAAACAACATGGTTTATTTATAAACACAAGAATACACACAAAACTGAATGCATATTCACAAACAGTATGCACTGAGCACCGCTGTGCACTTTTTTAGACTTTGTGCACACAGTTGTACAAATGGAGAGTATGGAAGCCTGGAACTACCGCTTGTCTGGGCCTGGTGGTAATTTCAGGCCACTAAATTATGCCAAGCTAATCGGACATTAATACCATTATGTGCAGTGACATGCTGGAAGTGAAGGCATTCGCACTTTGAAACTGTGCACCGCAACTTGCGGGGGTAAATGGCAACTGTATTGGGTGTAGGGATGCACCGAATCCAGGATTCAGTTCGGGATTTGGCCAGGATCCCGGCCTTTTTCAGCAGGATTTAGATTCGGCCGAATCCTTCTGCTCGGCCGAACCGAATGCGAATCCCCAATTTAGGGGTGGGGAGGGAAATCACTTGACTTTTTGTCACAAAACAAGGAAGTCAATTTTTCCCCATCCCACCCCTAATTTGCATATGCAAATTAGGATTCGGATTGGTATTTGGCCGAATCTTTTGCGAAGGATTCGGGGGTTCAGCCGAATCCAATATAGTGGATTCGGTGCATCCCTAATTGGGTGCATCACTTGCATTTTGTGGCTGATGCTGGTCCACAATTATGCTTGATTTCTATAAAAGAAAGATGAATTGTGGGTAAAGACAGGCAATTTGTTTCGAAATGTTGTACATGTGCTTGCATTGTAACTGGGCCTTATTCAGTTCTTTAAATTCACTGCCGTCATGTAAATATATTAATGCAAATAAGTTTCCAAACTCTCGAATTTGAATTCGAAGTCGAAGTCGTAGTATCCTATTCGATGGTCGAAGTATCCAAAAAAAATTACTTTGATCTTGAATTTTTTTTACTTCGAAAATTCCCTCGAATTCCCTAGTATATATAATTTATGTGAGTGTATGTAGGGGTGTATGTATGGATGCTGGGTTTCATTGTTAATATTATCAATAGGTAATAGGAGTGCCCTATTCTGTTCTGTCCAGGCCGGGCTGAATATGATGCAGGCTTGATATAACCAACATGCATTTGGATTACCCAGTCTTGGCCTAAGGCTAAGAATAGACTAAGAATATAGTATCATCCAGCTAATAATTGGCTGGCTACCTCATGTGTGTGTGTGTGTTTAATTGTTTCAAGTTAAAAAGACATTTTGTGTATTTTAACACAAGGTGGCACTGTTGGATAAAGCATGACTTTTTTACTATTGTGATACATCTTATTGTACTTTAAAAGAAACAGCACAGGCGCTGACTCTCGCCTGACAATGCACATGTTGCTGTGCCTTAGTGCAATTCTCACAGGAGCGAAATGAGGGGGGTGTTTTGATGCAGTCATTTTTGAGGCAGACAGAAAACCCTGTTTACCCAGTCAGTCTTGACTGGAATCTCTTTAGAAGGGTTGTTCATCTATATATTAACTTTTAGTATGATGTAGAGAGTGATTTTCTGAGACCATTTGAAATTGGTTTTCATTTTTAATATTTGTCTTTTTTGAGTTATTTCACTTTTAATTCAGCGGCTTTCTAGTTTGCAATTTCAGCAATCTGGTTGCTAGGGCTCAAATGACCCTAGCAACCATGCACTGATTTAAATAAGAGACTGGATTATGAATAGGAGAAGCCTGAGTAGAAAGATGAGTAATAAAAAAAAAAAAGCAGCAATATCACTACATTTGTATCCTTGCGGAGCATTTGTTTTTTTCAGTGACCCCCATTTGAAAGCTGAAAAGAAGAAAATGCAAATAATTTAAAAACTATAAAAAAGAAAAACTGAAGGCCAGTTGAAAAGCTGCTTAAAATTAGCCATTCTATAACATACTAAATGTTACCTCAAAGTTGAACCACACCTTTAAAACTAAGGATGCGCCGAATCCACTGCCGAACCCCCGAATCCTTCGCGAAAGATTTTGCAGAATACGAAACCGGATCCAAATCCTAATTTGCGCATGCAAAAGGGGAGAACATTTTTTTACTTCCTTGTTTTGGGACAAAAAGTCACGCAATTTCTCTTCCGGTCCCTAATTTGCATATGCAAATTAGGATTTGGTTCGGTTGGGCAGAAGGTTTCGGGTGAACCCTGAACCGAATCCTGGATTCGGTGCATCCCTATATAAAACACTGTGCGAGTGAATTCTGTATTTGAACAGTGAATTATGTAATATGACATTGCACTTCCCCGTTTATAGCACTGCTTCTTGCATCTCATCAAAAATATTGTAGAGTGATGACAGCCGCACTGGTGCTAGAGGCAAATATAGAGAGGCTCAAGCAGTTCATCTCAAGCAGTTTTCTTGGACTTTTCTTCACCCTTTATATTACCCAGCAATAACAAATATTAAATGAGCCTTTATGTCTGTTACAATAACTATGATTCACATTCAGGTCTAATTAAAGGAAAACCATACCCCCATAATGAATTCTTGAGCAACAGAGTTTATATCATCCCAACTGAACTTTGGTGCAGCTTTTGCTCCTATCGCTTTGGACTAAGCGCGGTCTTCACTTCTTTGAATCATAGAGTTTATATCATATTAAGTGGCATATTAAAGAATCTTACCAAACTGGAATATATATTTAAGTAAATCTTGCCCTTTTACGTCTCTTGCCTTGAACCACCATTTTGTGATGGTCTGTGTTCTGCCTCAGAGATCACCTGACCAGAAATACTACAACACTAACTGTAACAGGAAGAAGTATGGAAGCAAAAGACACAACTCTGTCTGTTAATTGGCTCATGTGACCTAACATGTATGGTTTGTTTGTGTGCAAACGTGAATCGTTCAATCCCAGGGGGCTGTGCTCATTTTTTAAATTGACAATGTACTGTTTATAACTGCCCAATGGCACATACTACTAAAAAAGTATATTATTATGAAAATGGTTTATTTCCATGAAGCAGGGTTTTACATATGAGCTGTTTTATGCAATATATCCTTTTATAGAGACCTACATTGTTTGAAGCGTATACTTTTCCTTTAAGATAATGTCAATTGTCAAATGCCGCACTGGGCAACCAGTTCACAAATTAATTTTAAAAAATGGTTTATTTGTAATGAACACACAGATTTCTCACGAACAGATTCAAGGTTGGAAATATGAAATTTAAATAGGGATTTTCTTTATCGCTGTTTTGGGGCTGGATTTCGTTGAGATTTCGAATCCATTGCTCGCAACCATGAGAAAGGCCGGGGACATTAGCACATCTCTGCAGTAATAAAAGAGAGGGGCCTCTGTACAGTCCAGCACTTAAAATTTATGTGGGAGGCATTGCCATTTCACTGGCTTATTTACCAATGGTACTAAGGACCTTCCAGGGGACACCCTCACATTGGTTGCAATTTAGGAGACAACCAGCAAACTTGATTTGGCAAGCTTGGTGCCTATTTTTTCACCTTGCACCCCATTTTTTTATCACCGTAATAAGAATATAGTGGATGGCATTCCGGGGGAAATTGTTTCGCAGCACATGTAGTGGGTGTGGGTTTGGGAGAAGGGGTCCCAGCATTCTGATTAGAAGAGCCCATACCTGGATGTAGATTTGTACTTATGATGACAGTAAACCCACTCAGTGTGTGAAGTGGAATTTGTTGTTAATGCAACAGGTAAAAATACTTGTCATGCCTTTCCTGTAAGTCACATTTGTAGTATATGCAGAAGTGAGTATTTCTCAGTCCTACATTGGTTGTGGATAAGTTTTGATAATGACGGGAGGAGGGGGTCATTCTTCCACTGTATAGAGCACTTGTAAGGCCCCATGTAGAATATGCCGTACAGTTTTGGTCTCCATCACTCAAACAGGACATTATTGTATTAGAGAGGGTACAGAGAAGGGCAACTAAGCTGGTAAAAGGTATGGAAAATCTTAGCTATGAGGAAAGACTGGCCAAATTGGAGATGTTCACGCTGGAGAAGAGGCGCTTAAGGGAAGATATGATAACTATGTATAAATATATAAGGGGATCGTATAATAATCTCTCTAATGCTTTATTTACCAGTAGGTCTTTCCAGCTGACACGAGGTCACCCATTCTGATTAGAAGAAAAGTTCGGAAGGGGTTTTTTACAGTGAGAGCTGTGAAGATGTGGAATTCTCTCCCTGAATCAGTGGTACAGGCTGATACATTAGATAGCTTTAAGAAGGGGTTGGATGGTGTTTAGCAAGTGAGGGAATACAGGGTTATGGGAGATAGCTCATAGTACAAGTTGATCCAGGGACTAGTCCGATTGCCATTTTGGAGTCAGGAAGGAATTTTTCCCCCTCTGAGGCAAATTAGAGAGGCTTCAGATGGGTTTTTTTTGTGTTCCTCTGGATCAACTGGCAGTTAGGCAGATTAAAAAAAAAACAAAAAACTAAAAGGTTGAACTTGATGGACGTGTGTCTTTTTTCAACCTTACTTACTATGTTACTTGGGGGGTATATCTAACCTTATCTGTCATATGGGGGGGTAAACACTGGATTAAAGTGGGAGTGTGGGGTTTTTTTTAACTGGTATATCGACAGCATTGTATAAATCATTATACAGTATATGTTTTATAAATATTAAATCCACATCTTTTTGTGGGTCAGTCAAAATATATCATAACAATAATATTTTATTATTTCAACCGTTTACAATATACTGAATAATCTAAATTCCAGTACTTGTAATAACAACTTAGAGGCACTTGGTGGCACTATTACATTTGTTTTTGTAACTAGACTACGGCTCACACTTATAACCCGGTCATTGATAAAACGAATATATGGGGGCTTAATGGAGAGATACAATGAGTTCATGTAGAAGTTATGCAGGTCACTAACCGCACTCGCTTAAAATGGTGTTCAGTTACATTTTTTTCTATTTGATTGCAAGTGTACCTGAAACTACAAACAATTCTACTTGTTACATACCTTTAGATGAAGGCAATTGTACAACCGTTCAGTTTGTTCCTCTGTATTCCTATAAAGTGGTGCAAAATAAAAAACATTGCCTTAATTTGTCAAGTAAAGAAAACTAAACTCAATGAAAAGTACAATGAAATGTAACCCAGTCTGAATTGCCATTCCATTAGAAATGCTTAGTTAGATGAATACAGAGATATTAACAAACTTTGTGTCATTAGAGGTCTAATCCAAACCTGGCCTTAAAAATGGGAGTCCTCTAACATTGTGAAATAAAATCTCAAAATAGCCAGATTGAGCAGGTATGTTGCCCTCTGATTCAATAATGGGCTTCTTCACATACTGGCAAACTGAGCTCCAAAAAGATTTGTTCATTTTGAATTTAAAAAAAAAACTGTAGGTGAGTCCAGTGGACGGCATGCTATCCCCAGACTTCTTCCAGGCCTGCAAAGAGGGCATTTTTTTCATTGGGCCCCATTTTATTTTTTGGTAAGCCCCCGCTGTAAGGAACTCTGCCCGTCCTCCCACTCATTGGCATCGCGTCCAAGATGGCAGCGCCCAGAGGAGGCCACGCAGTCGTCGAACGCCAGCGTGACATTCCGCGCATGCGCATTGACGCTGGGGCGTCTATTTGGACGCAGTGTAATGACGCTGGCGTCATAGGACGTGCATTGGCGCACGTCCTATGACGTCATCAGGCACGCTTTTGGTGCGAATTTATGCCTATTTAAGGACGCCAGAAGATTCACTAAGTCCCAGATTATAGGTTCTTCTATCCTGAGTTCCTGGGTGTGTTATTGATTGTATTCCTGATCCTTGACCCTAGCCTGAATCCTGACCACGATATCTTGCCGCCCGAACCGACCTTTGCCTGAACTGATGATTCTTCTGCCTAATCTTTCTGTACCGCGAACTGTGTTCTTCCTATACTGCTTCCTCCTTGGTCCGCTCTGCAAATTGCGCCTTCGGCCCTGACACCTGCTAACCTAGTAATATGGAGCCCCATGATTAGTAAATTAGCCCTCTGTATGAGAAAATGGTATGAGAAATTTTGATCTTTTTGTTCTTCCTCCTGAGCTTCGGGACACTAAACACACACAATTGCCCCATATACCATTGTTTGTTCATTAAAGCTTTCTGCATTCACAATAGCCATCACAAAATATATATAATATTAATAAAAGTATTAGAGGTGATGTGATTTGAACAAGCAAGGTCCTGAAAATTTCCTCTAACAGATTGAAATGTAGGAAACGTTTATACTTTCTTATATTCAGTAGGTACATCTTCAGAAGGTTACAGTCTACGTGCCCATGGTTACTGTGACTCTTTATGAGCAATATATTCATAAAACTGCAGGAAGCCATAATAACCATTCTTGTGCTATAAAAGAAGTGACGGGCAGGCAGCAGCTAAAGGGTGCCTGCAGACTATGAATGCTGTAACGATCATACAATTAAATTACAATGAGGTCACCCCTTATGGAACATTTTGCTTATGGGAATATTAAATGTGTCCTTCTTGAGAACCAAGCCAATGAAACACACTCACTTCAAAGATCAGTTTAATGCGATTTCAACAGGGCTAAACCTATTGCGTTCCTCATGAATAATTGTAAGGTGCAGGTGACTAAAAAAAGAAATCATTGAACTGTTTAATATTATATTTAATGAATCTATGAGTTAAGTTTTGCTTGGGGCAGTTTTGATAGGTGAGGCTGAGAGCTGGTGCATCTTGGGAAAATAAGAGTTTTTTCATACGAATATGCCTATCGCATAAAATTAGCAGGTGATGTAATTCTAATTTGATTTTAGTCCTTTCCCTGGCAGAATCAGAATATCTAGTATGTGTAATTGATGGGAAGGTAAGGGGACTCATTAAAGTGATACTGGATTATATAAATGTATCTCTCTTCTGTTCAGCAGCACAAATTCTTCAAAGAGAAATTCTGTCATAAGCTTCAGGATGGAAAGATTTTGCCCTGAAAGTTCAATATTTCACATGAATATACATTAGTGTTATTCCCAAAACAGGGGGCCTCTTCCACCCATCATATCTGGCATTAGAACAGGGCATCACAACTTCATCAGGATGGATTTATGCTAATGTAGTTATCATCAAATACAAGGTATTTGAGCTAAAAATTAGCTAAAGTCGAATTATAACAGGGAAAAAGGAAATCTGAAGATTAAATAGGACTGTGGGAAATAGCAATGTCATATTTTGGAGCTTTCTGGGTAACAGATTTATGGATAATCAATTCCAAAACTGTCTGTAATGGCTTGTCATCTCAACCACATAAGAGCATTTAAATAGTGATGGGCGAATTTGCGCCGTTTTGCTTCGCCGGAAAATTCGCAAAACAGCGCCAGTTTTTTTGACGCCGGCGGCCGTTTTTGACGCTTGTGTCCGTTTTTTTTCGGGCGAATTTTCGTGGGTGTTTCGCAAATTTATTCGCTGGCGGCGAATCGTGCAAATTCGCTGCAAATTCGCTCCTGGCGAATAAATTTGCCCATCACTACATTTAAATCCTCCCTGAATATGGGTGAATAAAGTAAAAAAAATTGAAATACACGAGAACATTGTTTGTACTGTAAACAAGGGTACACTGAGTATTATTAAGCCATTATTGCCGCATGCATTTTATATATGGGCCTGCTACAAAGGGCTTTGTTATTTTTGCACCCAGGTTTTTATAGCTGGGTGTTTTTTTTATATATATTGTATGGACAGAGTTTTTCTTTTATCTAAATGTCTAATTTACTTTACTTTTTGGAAGACAACTAGGGTAAAAGGATTCTGTAATAATAAACTTTTTTCTTATATACCCTTTTTTCTTTATATAAATCTGCTGTCTTAAAATGGGTGGTTAAAGATAATTCTTTAAAGGAAAACTATACCCCCAAAATGAATACTTAAGCAACAGATAGTTTATATCAAATTGAATGACATATTAAAGAATCTTACCAAACTGGAATATATATTTACATAAATATTGCCCTTTTACATCTCTTGCCTTGAACCACCATTTTGTGACTCTATCTGTGCTGCCTCAGAGATCACCTGACCAGAAATACTACAACACTAACTGCAACAGGAAGAAGTGAGGAAGCAAAAGGCAGAACTCTGTCTGTTAATTGGCTCATGTGACCTTACATGTGGTTTGTATGTGTGCACAGTGAATCGTACGATCTCAGGGGGCGGCCCTTATTTCTTAAAATGGCAATTTTCTATTTATGATTACCCAATGGCACATACTACTAAAAAAGTATATTATTATGATAATGGTTCATTTACATGAAGCAGGGTTTTACACATGAGCTGTTTTACTTAGTATCTTTTAATAGAGACCTACATTGTTTGGGGGGTACAGTGTTCCTTTAACATCAATTATGACGCATCAGCCCTGCCATTTGGTATTGGAACATTCAATGCTGATAGTAGACATCTCCTCACACCCATAGTACCTAACGTTCTACGTTGCTTGATTCATCCATTTGGTAATTGTATGACTCACAATGCTGTTGTCCAGAATTAAACCCACTGGAGTGCATTAAATAATATTTTGCACCCCTTTGCATTCAGAGTTGTGACAGTTTGCAAAAATATAGTGTATAGTCACACACTGAATTGATGGGGTCAATTACTTTGCAATAGGACAGGACAGATTTAGGGCAGCGGGTGCTCCGAAGGCAATGCAGACACAACAATGACCCTGCTCTCAACCCACAAAATAGATTTCACTTTGACTTGCCAGGCCTTACAGACATTAGTTGATTTAGGGTAAAAACAGGGCAGTTAGTTGTAGATAAATACAGTTCATGCCATTCATTACCATAAATAATAATATGCAAATATGGGTTAATACTAACAGATGCATCAGCCCTGCCATTTGGTACTAGAACATTCCATGCCAAGACTAGTCACCTCCTCACACCCATAGTACATAATAGTACATAACACTCGACATGCTTCATTGTATGACTCACAACTGCTATGGTCTTGAATTGAATTCACTGGAATGCATTAAATAATTAATGCCTAGTGCAGAGTGGAAAGTTTCACTGCAAATGTGGCCTTTGGGGATTCCTATCATATGCTTTATCTGTAAATCCTCCAGCAACTGACTAATGCTGTATTGATTTATCAATAAATATTTGCAGCCCGCTGCATTTAATTGCATTTATGGTGCAGCGTGGCATTTCACAAAAAACATGAAAGCGAACATAGGGATTGCAATTAGTAAAGCTATAATTAGTTACTTGTGTGTTACGCACAAGAGACTAGCTCATTATGTGTTAGGTATATGGCAAATTCCATTTCAGTGACTCACAATCTGACATCACAGTAAATATATTATAATATAATCCCCAGCGCAAATCCATATATGATTATATCCATTCAGAAACCAGATTATCATTGAAGAAAAAGATATCTTGCTACAATATGACTGCAACACTGGGGGGTTGTCACTTTTGTCAGTGACGTGAGAAAGATGTTATGAATGGAGTTAATGAATTAGGAAACTAACATCTGGTCATAAGCTTGAGAAAAGACACAACAAATACTGTACTTGACTGTTCTCCAAGGTTAGAAGCTTTTCATTTAACAATGAGCCCTATGTATGGAGCAGTAATAAGCAGGTTGTCAATGTCAGTTATTCTGTTCAGTCACTTCCACTCACACACTAGAATATTCCAACTCCCAACAGGCCACGGATTATCCACGACCACTACCGGTGAACTAGACTTGCTCCTTCCTCATCGCCCACTTGGGAGCTCACTTCCCACCTGTCCACTTGACAGTTTGGAATTCCTGCAACGCCCCTCTGCCCTTCTCCAGACAGGACTTTTACTGTGACGAAGGCTTCCTTTGGTAATCCTTCTCTATCTCTGTGGCTACAGTATGTCCATTGGCTCTATGTCATCTATCTCCTTGTTTGGGTTGTGGGCTACCTGTACTAAATGGCCTGCCTAATTCAAACACCTAGTGCTCACTTCACTAGTTCTACCTTTTTCTAAATGAACTGGGTCCAACCTCCTCCACCGCAATTTTCCTGCAGTCACCTCCTTTTGTCCAGACCACGAACCAGGTGTGATTGCACTTTATATACCCTCCTAAATCTATCTCTCGTAGTGGCCGGGGCATACATTACACTCTGTCTTCCCCTTTGACGCTACTGCCACCGAGTGGCCTAAAGTAACCAAAGCATTAACAGAAAAAACATGTTACATATGCATATATTAACAGTAGAGAACCATACATAACATTCCTATTAGTGCCATCATCCTTTTTCACCCTCTTACAAGCATATTTACTTGGTTATACATATGACATATTCAGGTCTAGAGCAGCACACTCGAAAACCAAAATTCTGAGGCACTATACAAATGGAGCACATTTTCATGATTTCAAGTTGTGTTTCCCATTAATGAATATGGAAGAAGAATGTTTATTGGAATCAATGTTTTTAAAACACTTCCAAGTTTGCACCATGTATTCTTGCTACCTGAAATATAAAGCTTTAATAAGTAATAAAAAAGGACTTAGTATGTGTCACTGTAGACTAAATAAACATCTGTTGTATCTGTGATGCACTTATCCTTCTCCACTAGTTTTTAGTTTGTGTTAGGAAGTACTTTGATGTTGTTTATGTTCTCAGACTCTACAGGTCTTCTGCTTAGGTGTGGCAATATGTAGTACACACCTGGGTACTTCAGTGCCTCAGTTATTGGGCTGGAATATAACTTTAGGTAACACACCACTTGAATTATGAAATCTGATCTAACAAGCCTATTTTCATCTGTTGAGTGCTTTCACTGTGTTGAGTGTTTTCATTACTGTTGTGCGGAAAATCAACAATATGCTGGATATACAGTAAGGTGAGGAAGTAAGGAATTAAGTGGTGCACTCATATAACCAATGATCACAAGTGCAGATCTTGTGCTTATTATTCAGTATATAGACAAAATACACAAGAATAATGAATAACCTATAAAATATATCCTTATAATCTACAGTTTGGTCATTTTCTTATGGGACCAAACTGTAAACTTATAAATGGTGTGGTCAGTATGTGCCGTTTATGAGCGTACTTGACCCAAAAAAGGAACTACAGGGAGAAAATTTAATCAGCAAGGTGGGCAAAAGCAAAACAGCCGTCATTTTGTAGCAGATAGAACACAACCAAAACACTGCATATACCTAAAGCAAAGGAAGTAAGGCACTGGACAGAAAAACTGTAGATTATACTGCATAATAAACTCACATTTATTTAGATATTAGTAGTCACCTTGGAGTTATGTGACCTGTATAAAAGCACTTGGCCTGCAGCCTTTTGCTTTTATATTGTTGTATAACTCCTCAGTGACTAATAATATCTTTATAAATTACAGTAGGGGGTACATTATCCACTATATAATACAAAACGACCATGAATATCCTGTATAATATTTTGGGAATAATACCCTCTTTTGTAATACATAAGGATATTAGAAGTCACAAAGGAGTTCCATGGCCAAACCAAGGCACAAGGATAAAGCCCATATGCACATCTACAGGTAGGGTAACCACCCGTCTGGTTTTGATCCGGACAGCACGGTTTGGAGAAGGGCTGCCCAGGACAAGACAGTCTGCCGGTTTTCCAAATGTAAACAGAGCTCAGTGGGCTCATTAATTATAATCAGTCTTTTAGTGGTCATTTGCACTCACTGAAACAATACAAAAAATGCACCGCGGCTCACTCGCAGTATCAGGCTTTGTTCTAACCACACAAGATAAACAGACAAATCTTCCTTCTCTTTCTGGAATGTAGAGTGGAAGCAATAAAGCATCTCTGTAGCACTCTCTACAGGGCCAAACGTCACCTCCAGAACTTCAATCAGATCACCTGAAGTAGCATCAGGGTGACCAACCATGTAGGATTTATCAACATCCACGGCAGGACTGTGGAGACTCTCAAGGATCTTCCTTCTCTTAGTTGTCTTGGGGCCAGTTCAATCTCTCACAAACACAACAGTGGAGTCTCTCCAACTCTCAAAGGACTCTTCACCTGTGGGTACAGGATCTGTGCCTGAAAACACTTTAAGTCTCTTAAAATTACCATTCCAGGCCAGCTGTGTCAGTTGGTCAGTCAGTTGTCCCAGCGTGATCACAATCTCTGGGGTATCCAGACGGCTGCCAGAGCTATGCCAACTCCCCTTGGAGACCACGCTCTCACAGGATGGACATCTCTTTACTTGACTCTATTCAGCTGGTGAATCAAACAATGTCTTGTTCATCGGAACACACTCGGGTGCCTTCACTGCATACTGGGTAGTAAGGGCTTCACCCTGGTTTGTTAACTCATCTGTGTCATCAGACATGTCAGGCAGAACAATCTTCCAGGGCCCTTCACTCTCAGCATCAATATCAGGGAGAACCCAGTCACGATCTATCTTCAGCAGGACCCTGGCAGAATCCAGGCATGACGCAGCCACCCTTGGGCGGTAAAAAATCTGTTCCCAATCCAGAACTTGGGAAATACATTCTTCTTTCACTCTGGGCACCATGAGCCCCACAGCGGCAACCTTTCAGGGGTTAAGTCCCAATGCAGTACACCACTGGCGAACAGTTTATGGTGTTTCAAAGGCAGACATATTTTCATCAAACATATCCAGCTTCCCAGTCGACATCTCAGCAGTGCCTCCAAATGTAACCCTAATTTGGTTACTGTCTCTTTAAATAGCTACTTAACCTTGGCAATCAAGGGGCCGAGAGTCCCTTTTGCATATGAAAAGTACTGGGAAATGGAATTTACAGCACAGTGCCTCCACCTAGTGAACACTGAGGAACACACCTCAGGGGGGTTCCACTAGGAATAATAAAACACAGTTTGCAAATGAACAAATATAAACTTTATATAAACTGTAGTAATCAATTGAGCAACTAATACACCATGCACTCCTGCACTGGGGACACATGGGACACTACCTAAATCACTATGTTGTTTCAACACAGTCCTTTTTAAATATCAAAGTCCCAATCCTCCAGAAGGGATTATTAACCACACAGTTCAAATGAAATGTCCCTTCTCCAGAGCTCTTATTCCCCAGGTAACACTACTATTTCCCAAAAGTACCTCTCCCTTTGGAATTTAGCAGCAGCTTCCACGTAGCAGGTAAATACACAAGACTTGTCTTCACTTTGGGACCCCACGCTTGTATCCGTGCCAGTATCCTCCCTTGGGCGGCTCACTCACCGGGGTGCTCTCAGAGACAATCACACTGGAGATTATATTCAGCTCTGCAACAGGATCAATCTCAACAGTGGCACCTTTCTCCTTCTGAGTTTCTAGCAACTTGGCCAGGAACAGGCTGGGCTCAATCTGTACCTCCACAGATTCAACAGCTTCTCTTACAGCTACTAGTGCTGGCTCTGTTCAGCTCTCTGGGAGACCCCATACATTTTGCTCCAAAGTCAGGCACACCCTCTCTCCCAAGGGATGCACTGGAGTGCCCAGTCAATCGAATCACTCTCCAGCCTGTAACTGGGCTGGATGATGTCACAGGCAGAAAAACAGGAGAAGGATGCCTCTTGTCCCTTACAAGAATAACCTCATTAAAAAACATCACACATTTAATATTGTTTCCTTTACGAAGAGTCACTATAAATTAGATGGTCTAGTATAGTGCAAAGAGTGTAATAGATTCCCTGATGCTCCAGGCCAGTTCTCCTTTGCCCCCCAAAGCTATCCTCTTCTTCTGCTTCTCCTTTCTTTAATGCCCAGTGCAAGCACATGCGCAGTAGATTGAAAATGCTGGCTCTTTTGTTAAAGTTTGACTTTTTACTCTAACATCCCCCCCCCAATATATTTACTTTACTTCTTGCATTGGAGTTTTCTTCTGTCCCTCAACTAGCAGCTCATTATCATAGTAACCTTCCAAGTGGATGGCAATAAACGCACACACCCAAGAATCAGCTGGTGGCTGTCAAGAGCTTTGAAAATATTATTTAAAGGGAATCTAAACCCAAACAGAAAATGAGTGTAAACTTACTCAGAATGGAGAAACCACAACAGGCACTATTGCACTTTACATTAATTTTGATGTTTTGTCGTTTCTGAGATATTTGCAGTTTTAGACTTGAAATACCAGGCTTTAGGCTGAACAGACCTTTTTCATTTTAGAGTCAGAGTCTCAAAACACTAAGGGGCCGATTCACTAAGCTCGAGTGAAGGATTCGAATGAAAAATACTTCGAATTTCGAAGTATTTTTTGGGTACTTCGACCATCGAATGGGCTACTTCGACCTTCGACTACGACCTTCGACCTTCGACTTCAATTCGAACGATTCGAACGATTCGAACGAAAAATCGTTCGACTATTCGACCATTCGATAGTCGAAGTACTTTCCCTTTAAAAAAAACTTCGACCCCCTACTTCGGCAGATAAAACCTACCGAAGTCAATGTTAGCCTATGGGGAAGGTCCCCATAGGCTTGCTAAACTTTTTTTGATCGAAGGATTTTCCTTCGATCGTTGGATTAAAATCCTTCGAATCCTTCGATCGATCGAACGAACGTTTAGCGCTAAATCCTTCGACTTCGATATTCGAAGTCGAAGGATTTCAATTCGAGGGTCGAATTTCGAAGTATTTTTTACTTCGAAATTCGACCCTTAGTGAATCTGCCCCTAACTGAATATGCATAGTCAGTTAATCATAGGCTTGCTGAAAATATCAAGCAACTATGTTCTACAAATGCTAAAGAAACTGCCAACTTTTGATGTTCTAATTTGTAAGTTAATTAATTACCATGGTCACTGATTGGGCCACTGAACCTTTGCTATGTGCCTAGGAAGAGTCAGAGTGATTTTATCTGAAGCTTCAACTCACTAGGTTGGAGTGAAAACACATATCTATGTATATATAGATATATTTATACACTAGATAGATAGATAGATAGATAGATAGATAGATAGATAGATGCACATACCAAGATTACTCCAAATCAACATGTCTAATATGTTTAGCTCATTTTGCTACCAATGGAGTGCACTTCTGAAACCAAAGGCAGATAAAGGAGATAACTAGAGCACAAAAAAAGGGATATCAACACAAATATAATGTCTGGGATTGAAATGCATTTATTCTTGTCTATGCTTCTTTATTATAAACATTTACATTGCTCACTTGAGTTATTAATAACTGGAACTCTGCCACCTACTCTGTGTATATCCAGGCAACACTGCCAATCGGTGCCATCTGTTCTATGTGTTTGCCTGCAGGACCCTGTCTGCTTGTGCCATTAATTGTGCATGAGTGGCTTGATTTTTTTTGTTTCCTGCCTTATGGTTCAATATAAATAGGGTCTAGGTAAGGTTTAAATGAACGGATTGGTGTTTTTTTAGTCTTACTGCATGTTTCTGCTCTTCTTTGTATTTTAGATGGAGATGATGCTTATAAAGAAAGCAAGCACCCAAGGGTACGTACAATGACTACATCAGCCAACAGGAAGCAGGCAGCACTCTACATACTGTACAGGCGAACAAATAATGCACCCCTATAATAAAATACAAGATTATTACACGTTGGTGTGAAGGACTGGTCCTTGAGTGCCTACTCGATGTCAATACGGTGTTCATAAAAATATACTTTAAGATAGAATGTTCTGTTTGTACAAGTAACATTCTCATACTTTACGTACAGTACATTTTATAGAGATTCTTACTGTTCTCTCTTCTGAACTATCAATGTCACTTGAGAGTATTAATGTATTTGTTCAGCTGCATATTAGGGATGCCAGAAAATAGCCTACGGATATTACAATGTAGTGTATTAAAATGGCTGGGACTGGAATGTAGTAACTATAAAATAAGATTCAGCTAAGTCTAAATAGTCATTTATTTCTTGTACATACGTCAAAGTATAAAGTAACTGGAACTGTCCTAGCTGGTCACTATCTAGTATCGTGTTTAATAAGCAGAGCAATGAAAGGAATGAAGCAATTCCTTTTTTCCAAATCTCAGACTAATCTCAATATGTTCTGAATACGCAGTCATAAGAACATCTAATCTTATACATTACCATCCAATCTGATAAATCAGTGAAAGGATGGTGACAGATATAGCAGTAATAACCTTAGATCAGAACATAATTTTATGTTGGTCTTGGCCGAACCTACATTTCATTCTGTTCCAATGAATGATCTGGTTTGGTCGCAGTCTTGCTTAATTAGAAATGCAAAGTTGCCCAGTAACACCTGTTTATGGAAATAATAGCAATATTATCCCATGACTGTTTATCTAGTTTGGCCATAAATTCTATTATGCTCAAAGAAGTAGAACCAACTCCAAATCCATAGACTTCTTTATACAGTATGACTCAATCATTTAAATATAATTATGGCCCCTGAACAGTTTCCATCTCATAGATATGGGCCAATTTATAACATTTCTAACCCATTGAAAATGCTAAGAGAATGATAACAACTCTCAATTCGCTTGTATAGGATTTTCTGGGGGCGTAGTTATTAAAACTATTAGCTATCACTTTCACCCCTTGGTAAATATATGTCCTATATGGGGGGGGGGTTGTGTTAATTGTATTAATCTAATTTGTAGTAGTATTGGCCTAACTCAATTGCAGAATGTGGGTGACTTGGATATTAACAAAGCACAGATAAATAAAAACCCCAAACTGAGGTCACCCTCCATAGAGATCCCACTGTACCCACCCAAACCTCATTGATTTCTTCCCTGAATAGTCCACGGGCCTCCATACCATCACTGTAACTGCAGAATTGTGTAGCAGGGTTGGTTTCCAACATATTTGGTCTCTTCAGATGAAGTTTCTGGCCCCTGGACAGCAATTATCAGCCAGAAGCATGTACAGTGGAAACCATCTATTCCTGGCTTCTATGCTGAGCTTTACACATGTTCCTGGTAGCCCATGACAATACAGGAACCAGAAACCAGATCTAATGCAGCCAAAGGTAATACTGCCGACCCTGCTGTGCAACTCTACAGTTAAAGTGCCAGTATAGGGTTTCCAGGGAATTATTCAGGGTGGGCACCAACATGGTTCAGGAAGGGGCAGGGGGCCCTCTGCTGGGGAGAGATCAGTTAAAAACAGGGGGTGCAAGTTTGTTTTACCTTTGAATCTATTATAGCTTGCAGTAATGTGTAGCAGTAATTTTAGAACGAGAAACAAATTAAAATTGGAAATACTTTAGCTTATGTTTTGGGCATCCTGTGCCAGTCAAAAGGTATGGCAGCAGTGATTGTAAGTAATTCCTCATCTTTATTTTCTTTTTGTCTTAGCACAGTAGCACACAATAATACTAATACAGACTGCTGTAAATTAGCAGAGCTTAAGCATCAACACACAATATACACACCAGAAAGTGAATTTACATGTCTTATACTGTATATAGGTTTTAATCTATTTTGGTGGATGGCCGTCTTTGATCCAGTCCACCAGTTTGACAGCAAATGCCCATAATACTCTGCAGTGCTATTACAGCCATGCAATGCACACCTAAATCATTTCTAATCAACCCTACAGCATGCGGATTTTATTGTAAATACTGGGCACCTAATACACATTAAGGGGCAGATTCACTAAGGGTCGAATTTCGAAGTAAAAAATACTTCGAAATTCGACCCTCGAATTGAAATCCTTCGACTTCGAGTATCGAAGTCGAAGGATTTAGCGCTAAACGTTCGTTCGATCGATCAAAGGATTTTTCGTTCGATCGAAAAAAGTTTAGCAAGCCTATGGGGACCTTCCCCATAGGCTAACATTGACTTCGGTAGGTTTTATCTGCCGAAGTAGGGGGTCGAAGTTTTTTTTAAAGGGAAAGTACTTCGACTATCGAATGGTCGAATAGTCGAACGATTTTTCGTTCGAATCGTTCGAATCGAAGTCGAAGGTTGTAGTCGGAGGTCGAAGTAGCCCATTCGATGGTCGAAGTACCCAAAAAATACTTCGAAATTCGAAGTATTTTTCATTCGAATCCTTCACTCGAGCTTAGTGAATCGGCCCCTAAATATCTTACATACATTTATGTCAATGGACCCCATGTCATTATGATTTTATTTCATGTTATCATTTCGAGTGAAGAGGAATTAGGTTTTTAACACAAATCCTCATTTTATTGATGCTATATTTTACCCCTTTAAACTCACAACCATACCTAACACAAATAACTTTTATTACACTTTGTTAGGTCAGCCAGTGCCCCCTTACTGGATGTTAATTCCTGGGAGTTTTGCTCAGGTTACTATAAATAGAAGGGCATTTGAAAATGAAAAAATACGGTGATCTATTTAACAGCAGAAGCTGCATTGGTGACCTGTTTGAAAGGCAGGACAATTTAAAATATTTTGTGTGCAATTAGAGCCTTCAAGTTGCCAAACTGTGGCAAGGAGCTTGAAGAACCGACAGGCACGGATTTGTGGAAAGGCCACCTAGGCCCGGGCCTAGAGCGGCAAGATTTTAGGGGGCGGCATGATGCCCAACCACAACCACATTGGTTGAAAAACACTGGGGATGTGCTGGAGATACAATAATTTTTTAAATTTCCCATGCGCCAATCCCCATTGATGATCAAAATTTGCACTTATAAAGGGGAGGGAACAGGGGCGACAAACGGCAGTGGGCCTAGGGGCGCCCACTATGTAAATCCGGCCCTGAGAACCAACTCCATCCACTTTCAGCAATTACAGACCAACAGGATCCAACAAGTCAGGGTATTTGAACCTTTTTATTACTTGACATTCTATTTCAGGAAAGTGAAGTTAATTTAGTTCAGGTACCATTCTGTTCAAATGAATTCTTTTGTCGTGGGTGACGAACGCTGGCAGCATTTCGCTAGCGTTACTTCAGCAATGAGAGCAATTGAAAGCGAAGATGCGTTAGTGTTAATTTCTGCCTAGCGCAAATTCGCTAGTGGTCTTTTGCTCAGGTTAATTTGCATAAGGCGGGAAATTTAAATTTGAATGGACGTATATGTTGCAGCAAATACATTACATTACACAAGTCCATGGAACCTTAATAAAGAAAATAGAGTTGTTATAATGCCCTACACATGAGCCCACTGTATAGTAAATGTTCCATATGTTAGAAAATGTATGGGGGAACCGGTTACCCGGCAACCCGGTTATTTTAAGGACTTTTGCAGGCTATCACTCAAAAGGAAAAGACACCAGCATTTTTTGGACTTAGAAGCTTTTTCCACAAAAAAATATGATGTGAGTAACAGAAGATATAGGGGTATATTTATCAAAGAGTGAAGTTAATAGTGAAGTTCCACCACTAGAGTGAAATTCCGCCACTCCCTATTCATTTCTATGGGATTTTTAAAGGCTAATTTATCAAAGGGTGAACTTTCACTTTCACCCATTGATAAATAGGCCTTTCAAAATCCCATAGAAATGAATTGAGAACTGCGGAATATCACTCTAGTGGCGGAACTTCACTCTTTGATAAATTTACCCCTTAGGAAGATCTATGCACTCCAATACACTTCTCCTGGTCTGATCTGGCGAAGGCAAGTCTGTCGAAAGAGGTAACGTTCAGTAAAATCTGCATTTCATTGAATTTGCGGAGTAACGTCCATTCGCCAGAGATAATTGTCGCCTAGCGATAGAGTGTGAATGGCCACTAGCATCTATCTCTTTCGCAAGCGAAGTGGCGCCTGTTAGTAAATTGGCGATGTCCCTTTGGGTGGTAATGCAGGAGAATTGACCCTCGAGTAAATATGCCTCCTAGAATTGAATTGTCACAATATAAGGCTGATTAGTAATTAATACAGATAATTACTACATGGCAGCACAGAAACCACTGCAACTAGCATCAGAATTTAATAATCAGCCCTGTAGCATCATCTTATATTACAGACAAACCTAATTTTCTGCTTGATAATTTGTGACGACCCCTAAGCTTAGCTTCTCAACAGCTGCTCAGAGCCCACTGAGCATGTGAGTGTCACAGACACTTTCCAAGATGGTGACCCCCCTGTGACAAGTTTGAAGTCCTGGATCATTGCTGCTATTGACAAGCTGAAACTTTAGGCTGGTGCAATAAGTTCAGTATATAAAATATGGTATTTTAGGCATATTAATTTTTAGGGTTTAGTTCTTCTTTAAGGTCAATTAGAGTGAAATTTGTTGTTCCAGATGTCCTTAAATTGTGCCTGAATTCCTGAAAAACCACTACCTTAGACGAATCATTATAACACAGAGAAACTTTCCGTCTGTCAAATGGAAACTGGTTATCAACTGGAGCATATTTGGAACTCAAAAGTTAGGAGAATGACCATTATGTTACAAAAACAAAGCTATCTGCCTCAGATATATCAGGCACCAACTGGCTCATCCCTTGCAGAGCATTACTAGTTGTCTGTATCATTACAGCAGAATAATCCCCCTTGAACCCAGCTTCCAGTCTGAGCGAATCTCTTTGACTACAGCAGTTTCATTTAGTCAGCACTGATTGGATCATTCCTTTCTCATAGGTCGCTTCCTAAATGGATTAGATCCTATCTCTAATAGGGTCATTTTTAAAAGTCAAAACTGTTTCAGGCAGTGGAATGGTATTGCAGGGTTTCATACAAGGTTGTTTTTCACAGGCTGACAATGTCTGTAGATAATCAGATGTTTTATGACCTGAGAACTTTTACACCTGTGCCTTTCATTAGAACACAGATATTTCCTTCTCGACAGAGTCATATTCATAGCTTAAAGCTGCACTTTATTTTATATAATATTTAATATGTCACATTTCAGATCTAGGTATTAGATAATATGGTTACAACTTCATTTACGTGCAGCAGATACATGTTTGTAAAGTGTTGCTGCACTGAATTTAAGATGCAATAAATAAATGTGAAAATTAAAATACTGTGGCTCAGTAATAATGGCTGCACTGCATCCCTATGGATCAAACAGCCACTTGGCCCAGTGTCGGACTGGACCACCGGTTACCAGGAAAACTCCCGGTGGGCCCTGGTGTCAGTGGGCTTCTTGCTTCTATTGGCCTATTTCATGGCCATTCCCTATTTCATTATGGCAACAAAGAGGCTTCATAATGGATGAATAGAGAATTTTATGTAGAGAAAAGAGACTAAGAGAATAAATAGGTTGAGTGAGGAGAGGAGGTATAAATTCGGAAAGTGGGACCTCAGCCTAAGATTTCATGGTGGGCCCCTGGCATCCCAGTCCAACACTGACTAGGCCACTAGCTCGTTTCCAGCCAAATAACCACAAGGCCAGTTACAGGCTGCTGAAAGATGCCATAGACAGTTACTATTTATTGGGTTGGTGGGGGTTGTTTGGGTGCAAATTCACTAAAGGGCGAATTTTCACCTGCGAAGGCTTCATCACACTTTGTGCCACTTTACCAGGCACAAATTCGCTACCACTGCGCTTATTCACAAAAATGCGAAGTTGCGTCTCAGCAACCGAACGCTGGCGAAGTTTCGCTAGCGCTAATTCGTCAGTGCAAGTATTTCATAGCAAACTTTCTCTAACGTTCGTTTCTGCCTAGTGAAACGCTTAAGCTTTGGTCAATTTGAATAGGGCAGGTACATATAGCTTGTATATAAGTCTTTATTAGAGATGTTGGTGCAAATGCTCCATAATAAGTGGCCACTTATTGTTATTAAAAATGTCCAAGGAGGCAAAATAAAGACAAAAGAAAATATCTAATGTCCTAGACATGAGCCCACCCTAAAACAAATGTGGCATGCCCCTCAAATGGTTAAAAAAAAAAGGTTACAACAAACATTTGTAATAGTTACATCTTTTAAACACAATCCGGCTTTATAATATAAAAAAAAATGCCAGTTTTTTTTTTATAATTTTAATAACTTTTCGGCATACAGGATATGATGTCACTGACATGAGATTGAGGAGGATGTAGCTTCATCTTATCAGTTCTCCAGGTCTAAGGTGGTGAAGGAAACTCTGGTAAAAAAAGGTAATGTTCTGTAAAATTCGCACTTTCGTGAATATGTGGAGTAACGATCGTTTGCCAGAGCGAAAATTTTGCACAAAACGACGGTCTCTTTTGCTAGCGAATTGTCCTAGCCCTTTAGTAAATCTGCCCCAATTATGTACTTGAAATGCCAGGGCCTAGTCCAGTCCTGGCCATTTATGGATATTTTTAAGTTTGTTTTTTTATTTTGCCTTTTTATGTGTAAGAGATTCTAAATAGTTGCTGCTGCTGCAATGTTCAGTAGTAGCTTAGCAAAGGTTTAGCCGAGCAAAACATGAAGTTAAAAATACACTTCTTTACAGAAATAGTGATAAATGCCTAGAACAACCATCCTGGCATTGCACAAAGTTATGTATAGTGACAGTCTTAACTTGGTCCTTTCCATGTCCTAGGTGATGTCTAATATCCTCATATTTTCCTACAAGGGATACATTATTTGTTACAATTCACATCTTCAATGAGTAATGTGATTATAAAGGATAACATAACTAAGCACCATTTATAAGGAGGTAATTTTCAGGATATTCATGGCTCTTGAGTGTGTGTGGCTGTATATATTAGGGATGCACCGAATCCAGGATTCGGTTCGGGATTCGGCCTTTTTGAGCAGGATTCGGATTCTACAGAATCCTTCTGCCAGGCTGAACCAAATCCTATACATGCAAATTGGGGAGGGAAACCGCGTGACTTTTTGTCACAAAACAAGGAATAACATGTTTTTCCCTTCACACCCCTAATTTGCATATGCAAATTAGGATTTGGTTCGATATTCGGGCGAATCTTTCATAAAGGATTCGGGGGATCAGCCGAATCCAAAATAGTGGATGCGGTGCATCCCTAGTATATACGTATATATAATTATTGATCTCTCAGATACATTTACAATTTGAGAGGAAATGGCTGAAAAATGTTATAAACAAATTAATAATTCAAAACATATATCATAGACAAATTAATAATTTAAAACATATTTTGAAATAGCTAAGGATAGCTGTTTTAAGCTTGTATTGCTGGATATTGTGTATTTAAGAAACATGCTTAAATGCAAATGAATATTGTTGAGTTTTTTCCATTACTCCTTGATACCTCAGGGTATGAACAGGAAAGCATGAGATCCATATTTCTTCTGTACGTATCAGAATAACAATCGCCTACACAAGGTTGCAAAAATAAATGCCTTAATCTGAGTACTAAGTTTCAAATAAATATGAGTACCTTTGTCCTCAATAAGACAGTTGTCAAACTTTTACCAATGTGTTAACAAACAGTACATTTTATATAGGGACAGCACAATCTGTTACCAAATAACTCCAGTGTCAGACTGGCCCACCGGGATACCAGGAAAACTACCGGTGGGCCCTCCAAAGGCTTAATAATGGAATAATAGACTATAGTAAGTAGATATAAAAGACTTTTTTACGGCTGGTGGGGGGCGGGAACAAGAAGGGGCAGAGTGTGACATCAAAATGGGTGGGGCCATGATGTAAAAGGGGTGGGGCCATGGCACAGAGCTTTCAATAAGGAGGACAAAAGCTAAGTTTACAGGGGATTGGCGGCTGGCCGAGGGGTCTTTTTAAGGGTATTACAAATTTACCGGCAGCTACATTGTCGGTAAATTTGTAATACCGGCTAGGCTGGTAAAATACCAGCCGGGTGGCAACCTGAGGAGGAATAATAGTTTGGAAAGTGGGCCCACGGTCTAAGGTTTTCTGGTGGGCCCCTGCCATCACAGTCCGACACTAAATAACTCTACTGTATATACAGTATGCAAAATACTGCCCTGGCAAGAGGTGTTCCATTCTGCTTCAAAGTGTTCCATTGCTATAGCAATATAGATATGGTATCCATTATCCGGAAACCCATTATCCAAAAACCTCAGAATTATGGAAAGATCATCATCTGCATCACCATTGAAAAAGTGGTTGCATTCCAAACTCTATTTATAAGCTGCACAAGAAAACAGCAGTAGTGAGTAACAGGAATTGCACATATCATCACCAACCTTGATAATATCGGAATTATATTCATGTAGTACACATCGCTGTCTTCTCACAGTCCTATCGGTCAGAAGTCCTTTTTGTGGGTGGCAGGTTTGTGGGAGCAGCTTTACTCAAATAGATAACCAAATAAGTGGAATTTTCATTTTATGTGCTTATTCAAAACTTTTAATTAAAAAGAACTATATAAATAGGAACATTTTTTTTACACTTTTTGAAATTTGCAGAAAATAATCCTCCAAGCCAACCTCCACAAAAATCGAAGACAATACAGATAGAGGTCTGTTTGTGGATATGCTGGTGTTGCACAACAGCACAAGCTTTCATGCTGTTATGTATTTCATGCTCCATCCAACAGTGCTCCATCTGTATCAAATGCAAAACAAAGGTAAAAGCAGCTGGAAATATACCTGGTAAATTATTATATTGTTGGTATGATTTTAAAATCCATGTTCCCATTCTGATAATAATGTATAATTTCTTCAATACATGATATTAACATTATAGCCCATAAACCTTGTTTGGATACTTGTAAGTCAAATGAATTTGACCTGCTGGGGATGCGATAGACTCTGATGCATTGTTGTCTTATTTATGATAATTGCTGATGATCGGATAAAAGCATAGTGCCAATTGTTTTCTCAAAAGTAAGAAGAAAATAAGACTTGCTTAACAGTTTCCATAATGCTTTATATCATGCTGTGCTATTTAATGGCTCATTACAATGCTTTAAAGATCTGTGTGTTGAAACATTATATTTAGATTAGATTCCTTTGTACCTTCATATTACTAAAATATTAAAATCACTTTGCTGTAATAAAAGAAATTAGTGATCAAGGAAAGTATTATAAATGAGCTAAGGGTCAGAAAAAGACTTGGGATGGAAAAATAATTGTGGTCTTATCTTTGGTTTGTTTATTTAGTAACTATAAGACAATTATGCTCATTTAATATACGTATGTACCGCTTACATTGCCTTTATATGTCCACAAATAATGAGAATAACATTTCAATACTGTATATTATTATGCACAAGGAGCCTTATTTATCTGCATATTTGTGTTATGTTAATATACAGGTATGGGATCCGTTATCCAGACACCCGTTATCCAGAAAGCTCCTAATTACGGAAAGCCTGTCTCCCAGAGACTCCATTATAATCAAATGATACAAATTTTTACTAATTATTCTCTTTTTATCTGTAGTGATAAAACAGTACCTTGTACTTAATTAAATTAAGATACAATTAATCCTTATTGGAAGGAAAACCAGCCTGTTGGGTTTATTAACGGGCAAATTCATCAAGGGTCGAATTTCGAGGGGTTAAATCCCTCGAAATTCGACTGGGGAATAGAATCGAATAGAATCGAATAGGCAATTCGGGCGAATTTACGCGCTGGCGAATAGTCGAATTGGCGAATATTCGCCAGGAGAATAGGTGCTCGATCGAATATTCGCTCGAAGGATTTTCATTCGATCGAATGCCTTTTTATTCGATGAAAAACTTGGAAAACAAGCCTATGGGACTTTCCCATAGGCTTTTAAAGCAATTCGGTAGGTTTTAGGTGGCGAAGTAGGCAGTCGAAGTATTTTTAAAAGAGACAGTACTTCGACTATCAAATTTTTATTCAGCAGCTCTCCAGTTTGCAATGATTAGCTATCTGGTTGCTCGGGTCCAGATTACCCTAGCAACCATGCATTAATCTGAATAAGAGACTGGAATATTGACAGGAGAGGTCTGAATAGAATGGTAAGTAATACAAAGTATCAATAACAATAAATGTGTAGCCTTTCAGAGCATTTGTTTGTAGATAGGGCCCTTTTGAAAGCTGGAATGAGTCAGAAGAAAAAGGCAAAACAATTAAAAAACAAATAAATAACGAAGACCAATTGAAAAGTTGCTTAGAATTGCCCATTCTATAACATACTGAAAGGTAAACTATGAAGATTCAAATTATGGAAATAACCATTATCCAGAAAACTCCAGGTCCTGGGCATTCTGGATAACGGGTCCCATAGCTGTAATAACAAAAACAAACTACTCTATTCCCTTAGTTTTGATGGAAAGGGTCTAGAGGTGCAAAATAAAAAATTAACTGTAGCAAACAATGCCAGTCAGCAAAAACAAAAGCCAGACAGATATTGGTCTATATTAAAAGCAGTAAAGATTCACAAGAGAGGGATACCACATATATGCCACATATAGAATATGCATCAAACACAAATGCAAGAGTACTAAGGGGCACAAACCCCCTGAAGTTCTCATTAAAAAGCACTTGTGTCCAGGGTTTGGCTGAACTCTGCACGTAACACTGGAATAACATGTAAGTTCAGGGTTGGGAGTTGGCCACCTATGTGCCTCCCCCTGCCTGCTCCACATGAATACAGCACTTCCCAATACAGGCAGCTCTGTATTCATTGGTAGATGCAGGCCTCTGCAATATGCCCTGCTTAAGGTACATGGTCTTAAAGGTTATTATTGAAATAGACAAAGTCCAGAGAAGAGAAAAGCCAAGTTGAAATTGTTCATACTGGAATAATGTTGTTCAACTGGAGATATGATCACTAACATAATATAGATCCCTTATTAACCAGTGCATCATTATGGAGGACCTGAGGGTATCCCTTGAGTTTAAAAGGAAGGATGCCCCATCTTGAGGTACCAAAAGTGTATTTTACAGTAACAGCTGTGATGTTAAGGAATGCTCTACCTGAAGCTGCTGGTGTTCGAGAGACTGGTCTAATTGTCCTTTCAAAAAAGATTTGTTTGGAAACTACTTAAAGGAACAGTTCAGTGTAAAAAGAAAAACTAGGCAAATAAATAGGCTGTGCTAAATAAAAATATATAATTTATAATATAGTTAGTTAGCCAAAAAAGTAATGTATAAAGGCTGGAGTGACTGGATGTCTAACATAATAGCCAGAACACAACTTCCTGCTTTTCAGCTCTCTAACTCTGAGTTAGTCAACGACTTGAAGTGGGGCCACATGGGACATAACCGTTCAGTGAGTTTGCAATTGATCCTCAGCATTCAGCTCAGATTCAAAAGCAACACTTATGTCCCATGTGCCCCCCCCCTCAAGTCACTTATTGGTTACTGCCTGGTCACCAATCAGTGAAAGCCAAGAGAGCTGAAAAGCAGGAAGTAGTGTTCTGGCTATTACGTTAGACATCTGGTGACTCCAGTCTTTATAGATTACTTTATCTGGCAGTTTATATTTTTATTGCTCAGCAGCTCCTTAACATATCACAAGCATGTGTTCTCTACCAAAACAAAGCTCTCCAAGCTAAAGAGTCAGACACCGGTAAAAAAACCCGTTGGGCCCAGCTCTCATAGGCTAGCCCAGACCCGCTCCCCAATTGACCTAAAAGAAAAATATTTTCGGTGCAATGCGCAGGTTTCTTGAATGCGTGCAATGCGTTGATGTTAGCGCATGCTAACTGCCTGGTGTTTGCCCATGTGTGCAGCATACCGACATGTGCGCAGGGGCCCCTGAAATTTGGAACCCGGTGGGCCCCCAATGCGCCAGTCTGACCCTGAGTCTGTGTATCAGCTCTCCTGATATCTAGTTGATTAACAAGTTATTTCTTTCACAGCTTGCTATGGCTTTGAAGAACAATAATTATCGGACTAATTATCTTTCAGACCACAATTGTATAACTGAGTGTGGGAAATCACATAACTGGCCAATATAATGTGCCTTAAACCTTTCTGCTTGCTACAAATTCAAGTATCTATGGCGCTGACACTGAAGTACCAATTTCCAGAACCAAAGCATTTCCTGGTTAAGCACTGTCTTGTTTTGGCTGTGGCCAGCATACAGAGGGTTAAAAGGTAACAGAGAATATAAGATCCAGCAATCAACATGATGTGAAATCAAATGAAGGTCCTAATATCATGTGTCTACTTGAGCCATCATCTCAGTTACACAGAGTTGGCTTAATGCTGACAAAATAATATGGTGCAGACAGAATTAGGCCACAGAGATTCTGCTGCAAACGAAATCAAACCATTTAATTCCCACCGGACTGTAAAATAAGATTAGGCCAGCCTACAGTTTGCATAAACTAAGAAAAGACTGCTCCCTTGAATAAACACATTGGGGATATATGACATGTTTCAGAAATTCCTTTTATGCCTGAAAAGTGCAAAAAGGGAAAAGTGACCTTCTCCTGATTATACAGTCAATGTATGTTCAGCATTGCGTAGTCTTTAATGTAATTCACTCTGGTAAAGTAAATGGCGGAAGACTACAGATGAATTTGCATTATAACTTATGTTGTTGCCTAAATTCTATTTTGTAATTGTTGCTCATTTCCAATTTCCTTAAAGGGGTGGTTCACCTTTAAGTTAACTATTCGTATGTTATAGAATGGCTCATTCTAAGCAACTTTTCAATTGGCCTTCTTCTTTTTTTAATTTGCATTTTTCTTCTGACCCTTTCCAGCTTTCAAAGGGGGATCACTGACCCCATCTAAACACAAATGCTCTGCAAGGCTACAAATGTATTCATATAGCTACTTTTTATTACTCATCTTTCTAATCAGACCTCTCCTATTTATATCCCAGCCTCTTATTCAAATTAATGCAAGGTTGCTAGGGTAATTTAGACCCTAGCAACCAGATTGCTGAAAATGCATACTGCAGAGCCGCTGAATAAAAAGCTAAATAAATCAAAAACCACAAATAATAAAAAATAAAAAACAATTGCAAATATTCTCAAAATAGCATCCTACTAAAAGTTAACTCAAAGGTGGACAACTCCTTTAATAATAACCATTTCAACTGATGGTTACATACAACTTGCACAATTATATGATTCCTTCATCAGTGAAAAGTTTGTATGACTGTTTAAAGTGGACCTGTCACCCAGACACAAAAAGCTGTATAATAAAAGTCCTTTTCAAATGAAACATAAAATGCAATTTCTGTTTTTTATTAAAGCATTCATAGCTGTTGTAACTCATTTAAACATCTCAGCTGTCAATCAAATGTTGTCTGCCCCTCCTCTATGCCCTGGGCATAGAGGCGGGGCAGACAATTACTTTCACTTTCCATTCAGCACTTCCTAGATGTCACTGCTCTCCCCACATTCCCCCGTTCCCTTCACTGTTTAATTGTGTAGCCAGTGCATGGGGATGGACATCAGGTCCCCCATTCTGGTGCACAAACAAGATTCTGAGATGATACAAGGCTTGTCTTAATAACAGTGTCCACAAAATGGCGCCTGCCTGCTTGCTAGAATTATGAATTCCCAGACTGGAGGAAACAAGATTTAAATAATTTATATAGTGTAATTAAAGTTCATTTTGCTTAACTGATGTGATTAAAGGATTATGAATATTTTTTTTGGGTGACGGGTCCCCTTTAAACTAGAAATTGTTACTGCAAGGGTCTTTTTATGGTTCACATATATTCAGGCCAGCTATAGGGCCACATAAACTTCTACTGTTCTGCAATAGCAATAAAGCAAACTAGATCATTAATATGTTATTCCATTAAACCAGCATTAACCTATAAACAAGTGGATTTGGGAGCATAAACTGATGATATTGTTGAGATGGCCTTTATAATGTAGTTATTAATGAAATATACCCAACAAAGATACCCCCCTGCATTGAGCACGTTCCAGCAGGTAGTTATCATAGTGTAGTGTTCTTATGAAAGTGATGAAACACACTGTTGTTGCTGCCACCACTGCAGCTAAGTGTATTCAAAATTAATTATTTATTTCCCGAGCCATTTTATGTTGCGGCACATAATACACTAAACCCGTCTCTTGCACCCAAGGGTTCAATTGTCTACACTCCCGACATAAAAGGGACTTTTAATTATCATCTTTCAGATGTTAAATTGTATCTTATTTTCTATGCAAACCGCCTGGCGAGATTAAGTGAGCTAATGAACAAATAAAATATTAGTTTCAGACTACATTGTTTTCTGTATCAATGAAGCATAACTGATCAAAGTTTGCAGTCTGTCTAAAAGTAAGATCTTTCAATAGATTATACGACTGTCAAAAATTGGTACTTTGCTGTTTAGAGTGTAGAGTTTTTCCAGTAACTGTAAATAGTTTTATTATAGAGAACATGCACAGAGAGCTTCAATTAACCAATCTGGGGTATTCATTTAGAATCTCCGCTCTAAACAACAGGCGTAAATAAAATTGACTGCATTGATTAGGTTTGCTGGCCAACATAGATGGTAGATGGTAACAATGTCATTTATAGGGATAACCTTACTAATAGATGAGACTGTTAGCTCTGTCAGCTTGTGCCAACAACTGCACCCCATTTATGTCCCTGGAGTAATTGTATATTAGAGATGTATTGTGTGTACAGTAGCATCTCAGTCCCACTGAAGTCACATTTGAATTTGCCTAAAGCTGTTTCAGTATCATTCAACAGTTTTTACTCTGTAGTCAATCCTATTGAACCGTTAGTTATTCCTAATAAAGGAAACCACATAACCAACACTAGACTAGGGCTTCCCAGATAAACACAATGGAAGGAGGGAAGCTTTGACCGGGTTAGGCAGACCTTAGTCTTTAGAAAGGGTATGATTGGTGGGGGGGTAAAAGGAGGGGTTACCAGGCAGAGTAGAATCCAGCAGGAAAGCAGTGGCATCCATCTTACAGCTAGCAGCGAGGTTTAAGCAGCATCCCGCCCTCCCATCCCTTATGTTTAGAGGGAGTTATATTTGCATGTATTTAGTTTGGCAGACGGGGGAATGCTTACCAGTGTGGGTAATGGGGCTGTAGTCCCCTATCTGTGGCGTGTGTTGGTGCCTCTCCGGGTAAGGGCCCCGGGAGGTAAAGTCGAGTGAGGCCATTTGCTACTACTTGCCCATCCAGGGCAGCGCCCGGGTGGCCGGCATGGCAGTGGCCGGTCACTCTATGGAGTAACCAGTTAGGCAAGCATTCCCATGGAAATTACTGTTATGTTACAGTTATGTGTGGTTAATACATACATGTATATTAAAGTTTAATAAAAGCTGCGGCCTATGAATTCCATCCTGAGCCTCAAGTGTCTTTATTGGGATCTTTATGATATGAAAGGGGGTGTGGAGTGGTCAAATGGAATACAGGTAAGATGGCGGCCTTAACGCTGCCCGGGTCGTGTGTGTGTGTGTGTGTGTGTATACAGTAATACACAAACCATTAAGGACACCTTCTTAATACTGTAACATAGACCCTTTATCCTCAGAACAGCCCAACAAGGGTATCTAGAATAATCTAAAAGGGATCCACAGGGTTTCTATCCTACAATTATATAATTACTTATCCTGAATTAGCTGGTAGTGGATTTCTACTTTAAAGGAACAGTAACACCAAAACATAAAAGTGTTTTAAAGTAATGATAATATAATACTGTTGTGCTGCACTGGTAAAACATGTGTTCTTGCTTCAGAAATTCTACTATAGTTTATATAAATAGCTGCTGTGTGCCATGGGGGTAGTCATTCAATCTCAAAAAGGAAAAGGCACAGGATACACAACAGATAACAGATAAGCTATGTAGTATACAATGGGATTCTTCTGAACTTATCTGTTATCTACTGTCTGTCCTGTGCTTGAATAGCTTCCCGCATGGCCACACAGCAGCTCGTTTATATAAACTATCGTTGTGTTTCTGAAGAAAACACACCAATTTGTCAAGTACAGAGCAACAGTACATTATATTTTAATTACTATTTTGCATTTTTTGGTTTTACTGTTCCTTTAAGTCCATCTTATCCCAGTGATGTTCATCTTTTTTGTAGTGGTCAGGCCACTACATTAAGGGGGTTATTTATAAGGCCAATTTTATCTCCAAATTTTCTGCTGCAAACTCCGATCAAATCCGCTCGGGTTTTTTAACCTAATTTATTATTAAATTTTCCCGAAAATTTTCTTTTGCGGGAAAAAACATGATTTTCACGATTTTTTCGGATTTTTCACCCGAAAACTCAGAATTCTTATCTTATATTCAAATATATTTTGAAAACTTCTGGGTATTGCATGAAACCCAGCGCACATCAAAAAATCATTGGGACTTCTCCTATTGACTGATATATGCAACCTCGACAGGTCTGAGATGCCGGATTTTCAGATTCTGACTTTTCCATTCTCGGGGAAAAAAATAAATTCCAAAAGATTCGTGATTTTTTTTTTCATTATAAATTCGGATTTTATACTTAATTTAGGGTCATGTTTCATGTCACACTGTGACCTGACTGAATCCAGACTCCTGGACTATTTACAACCCACCCTAATTCATTGTATTATCTCTACAATTGGTCTCTATCTGTTACTTTCTAATTTATTGCCCATGAATACCTTTCACTGATCTAACAGTATACAGTATATATGCTGTGCCTTTCTAGCTTTCATTTGTATTTTGCCTGACGAAGGGGCCTTGGTGCTCCCAAAGCTTGCGATGTATTTTTATTGTTAGCCAATATAGGTATCATTTCTACAATACTTTTTGTATTTGTTTGTTTTTTTATTTGTTATTTTTGCTACTGGCTAACACGGTACCACAGTTTTTGTTTTATACTAAAAAACACAATATTTTGGGTTTTTGGCATTCTGAGTTTAGTAAATAACCCCCAAATTGGAAAAGGTTTTGGTGGTCCCTCACTCCAAACGTTTCAGGGTGTCCTCAACAGAGTAGTGGCCCCATCACGCCACAAATCTTCCAAATCAATTTAAAATTAACTCTGGAGACCCACGGTAATTTCAGTGTACTTTATTTCACAACATGTTTCGGATATAAATATCCTTCATCAGGTGCTTGTTACAAGTGTACAACCCCCAAATTGTCATGTCTGTAGACCCATTCCTGGACAACTTTGAAGATGGATACACAAGGCTGCCAATTATAATTGGATACAGTATTCCTTTGGCATTCAAATATTGGATACTAGATACCCCAACATGGGGGAGATTTACTTACCTTCACTATCTGTGGCAAACGATTGAGATCAGCAACATTTACTATTTTCTCAGTTTTTCACCAATCGATTGCTCTGACTTGCTGCATAATAGCATTTAAACAAAAACATGATCGTGATTGTTGCTGTGTCTTTTTGAAATTGGGAAATTGTATATTCTGCATTTACAAAAATGGTTGATCCAGGTTATTTTCATATGCGCTTACATACTTTTTTTGAAACACAGTTGTGATGGAAAATATACCATTGCGATTAACCCATTGGAGATTCAACGTTTTTAAACTCAAGAACCATTTTTAATAAATATGCCCCTAAGACTAAATTTTATTGCAGCTGAATTTGTTTTTTTCCCTAACAAATTTATTATTGAAGTTGTAAGCTTGGCAATAAACCCATACATTCCTCTACTAAATCTGAAATATGCAATCTGCTGAATGTTTTATCACCCCCTAATAGAAATTAAACTCAATGGCAATCTGTTAAGAGAGAGAAAAATATGCGTGTGGTATGTTCCTGGAGTGCATCCAAATTTTACCGTTTCACTGAAATAAAGAAAAAACATGATGCAAGTCAGAGATTCTAATCACATTGATGGTATTTTTACTACTATTTCATATTTTATTTTCCAAGAGGTAGATTGAAATCATTTCTGAGATGGCTCTCATTTATTGGTATGGGAACCTGAAGTGCTCTTATCTTATTTTGATTGTGAATGTTGTTCGGAAAATGAGGAAAACGTAATTTCCCTGTACTGTCATTCGGTATTATTCCATTGATTTAATATTATTTTTTTATTTTTTTGCATTGCCAAAAGTAATATAGTTGACCCACAAAAAAGCCCTTCTGTAGAATCACAATGATAAAGAAGATTAATGTCCTGTGTACGGAAGAGATTATTGCACAGGTAACCTTCAAAATATCACTTTGCCTACCTGCAGTATAAAAATATATGGATATAAAAAAAGCACAAAAAACGGCGTGGATAGGAAAGTGACATGTTGATGCAAGAAGTATACATTTGTATCATCTGTGACTTAAAGTGCCAGGAGGGAATCAGCAATGTCAATTAGTAAAAAAGTAATTTGTTCATCAAACAGAAAAACAATGGTAATGAAGAGAAATGAAAGAACAGCTGTGTAACAACCAAAACAGAGCATAAAGCAAAATGATTTTAGGAAACTAGCTGTACATATTTACGAAAAATACCCTTTAGGGATAGAATGTTTCCAATTTACTCATGCCGGGCGTATTGATAATTACACTCAGAACTGTTTATTTTACGACTGTTTTCACCGCTCAAGGATACATCTAGGATGCCTCAAATATCGTCTGGCTCTATTAAAACATAACAAAATCAAAATGAAAGCGTTCATCTACTTAAACTCAAATAAATTGCACAGATCCAAGCAATACAGACAAATACAATACAGGCAATAGATGACAAAGAGACTAAACAAGTATGTGTTTAAAATATAATATTAATACTGGGCATTACAGGATGTTTTAAAAAAATATATTTTGATCATGACAAATAGGTGGTCCGCTCCTGAGATGATGATAATGTAGCGCTATAGTAAACTGACTTGTGTTAGGGCAGTTTAAGCTACTTTCCTTGGTGGGCTGAGACCACCGATGAGCTCTCTTTCTCAGGGGTAAGCCCTCGCAGTGGGGTGGAGGCAAGGGTGTAGTATAACTGTAACCTGATGCGATAGCACAATGATGGGCGCCAGTAGTTCTTTAACAGTTGAACAAAGAACAGTATTTATTGAACAATAGCACATAGATCATTTAGCACATTGATCCACAATGGAGTATAGAACATACACAGCAGCATAAAGGAAGCATATACGCACAGCACGTATAGGCTGAATCCCCACAGGCTAGGGAATATACAGCAGAGAGTAAGTTGACAGCATGCGATGGGTATTGCCCAGTTTTCAGGATATCTTCCAGTGGCAGACTAGGGGAATTCCTATCATCCCTATCTCAACACTTGGTTCCTTACTCCGGGTCAGTAATACCCTGGGATCTAAATCCCTCTAATCTCCTCGGCGGAGCCTTGAGCTGCTCAACTAAATAACCTCTCTATCACTCCTAGAGCAATCTATAAAACGAGTATAGCTGTCTAATTACTAGGGCCAAGGCGCCTAGGGTCAGCACTACCCATTCCCTTCCAGCCTGCTTGGTTGGGCTAAAGCAATGGACCCAGAGCACATGGTTCCTAAATCTTTTATACTCTGGCACAGTGCCATCTGGTGTACACTGTGTGAACTACAGGGGTTACATAAGCACAAGGTCCCCATAAGGACCCACTAAGGTGTCCATATTACTAGGGATGTGCCTGTCTGTAAAGTGTAAGGGTGTCTAAGATTTTCACATCCCTACAATAATAATAAAAAAAAGCAATGGAAACTGGTAGCAAGAATATGTTTAGTGATGGGTGAATTTGTCCCGTTTCGCCGAAAAATTAGTGAATCTCCCGCAAAATTTTCGAAGTGGCGAAATATTAATTCACGGCAGTTTCATGAATTTATTCGCTGGCGGCGGAAAGCGGAAATTCTAATTTATTCGCCCATCACTAAATATGTTTCATAGGCAACCATAATGATTTTTAAAGCCCCAGTTTCACTTTGTAACCCTTTTACTGTTGCAGATTAACAAGCAGCTTTTACAATTTTAAAAGATGGTTTATGAAGGAACATAGCCGTAAAATAACATTGGATGGAGAAGAAAAAATATTTATGAAAACCACATAAAAACTCATCCCATGGATGGTCATTAAACTGTAAAGCTCATTTAATAAAGCAAGTGCAAAGAGCTAATTTGGGTGCTATTTTGTGTGAACATCACTCCCAAAGGTACTTGCACCTCTTAAGGAGACCACAATGAAAATATATTTGGATAGTAAGGTCCGTAATCCTCCAAACCATAGCTCTGCATGTATGGGCACCTTTTGGTTGTTGTTATGAAATTGCTGTGGCTTCATTCTTTCTTTTTAACAACAGGTTATTTATTTCTAATATACTAACATAGAAAGGGTACAGCAGTTCAGCATGTTTTCTCTTTGATATGGGACTAGGTGACACCCCTTGTAACATTCCAAGCCTCCTACGTTTTATTTAACACATTGCAGTATGCTGGTAAGGCTCAGTTTCTGGTAGGACAATAACAAATTGCTCACCTTCGTTTATAAATTAGTGTAAAATATAGCAATGAAGGAAATATGCACGGGACCCTTTACAAGGGCGTTTTTAGCAGAGTTCCTGGGAACTATGGTTTTTGTATTTTTTGGCTTAGGCTCTGCATTGCTGTGGTCTTCAGAACTTCCAAGTGTCCTGCAGATTTCCCTTACTTTTGGCCTGGGTATAGGCACCGTTGTGCAAGCAGTTGGGCACATCAGTGGTGCCCACCTCAATCCAGCTGTAACCCTTTCATTCCTAGTTGCTTCTCAAATATCTCTTTTCCGTGCTATCTTCTACATCTGTGCCCAGCTATTAGGGGCTGTGGTAGGAGCTGCCCTATTGCACGAATTCACACCTGAAAGTGTTCATGGCAATTTTGGTGTCAATTTGGTGAGTATTAACATTATTTTGTATTGAGTTTTCCTAAAATTGCATGTCTCCAGCTTTTTTTCAAGCTAATGGGTATGAGTACTACCTTATGCAGTGAATCTCATAAAATCTCATAAAATCATACCTATTTAATTGGCAAAGTTGTAACAAATATGCCTAACGAAGAATATAGAGATTTTAGCAAAACAGGTATGGGGCCTGTTATTAAGAATGCTTGGGACCTGGGGTTTTCCAGATAATGCGTCTTGGATCTCCAAACATACTAGAAATTATTTAAACCTTAGAAGATTGCTTTGCCTCCAATAAGGATTAATTGTTGGAATCAAGTACAAGGTACTGTTTTTGTTACAGAGAAAAAGGAAATTAAGTTTGAGTTATTTAATTAAAATTTAGTCTATGGGAGTTGGCCTTCCTGTATTTTGGAGATTTCTGGATAATGAGGGGGGATATAAGGGGGGATTGGAATGAATACATGTAATGCAAAGCTGCAGAGATTTCAGCACAGGGCTATGCCGTACATATCTCATAAACATGTAGATGGGAATGTAGGGTGAAGGCAGTAAATAGGGGCTGTAAAGATTGTTATGTGTGATGACACTGTAAAGATATCACCATTTACATAAAGGGCTCTGTTTGCAAACTATCAAATATAAAGTAAATGTTTCCACTCTCACCTAATGACATAACTCCCATAGGGTAACCACTGAGCAGACAAGGGTGATCCTATTGGTACTTGTCACTAAATTGCTCTGTTTGTATCTTAGTAACTGATCCTCATATTTAGGGGGTTATTTATTAAAGTCCTAATGCAAAAATAAAACTCAAATTTTTCAAGATTTATTATACCCCAGGCTGCAAAAAGTCAGAATCTGAATATCCGCCATCTCAGACCTGCCAAAGATGTATATAAGTCAATGGGAGAGGTCCCTATCCTGTTTGGAAGTTTCTATGGTCTGCACTGGAATTAGCCTGAAAATCCGACTATTTATGAGTTTTCTGGCAAAAATATATTCAGACTTTTTGGGAGAAAGCCTGAAAAAATAGAGCGAATTGAGAAAAAAATACATATGATTCAGATTTTCACTCAATTTTATTGAGTTTTTCCCAGAAACCCATTGTGGATTCTAGTTTGGTTGGACTTTTTTATTTTAAAAAATCTGATAAAATTGGATTTTGATAATTAACCCCCTTAATGTCTATCAATGAATGATTTGCCTGTTTCTACCCTTCTCCAGTTTTCATATTGCATTTGCAAGGGCCACTTATTCTGGAAAATATAGGGGGGGTGGCGAGGTTCGAGTACAAGCAAAAGAAATTCCATGCGCACCAATTCTAGACTGGCATTTAAATATGTGTGCAGATATTCCATAGACTCAACGGCTTATTTACAATGGTGGAAAATGGCTAAAAGAGGCACATTACAAGGTAGCTTTCTGGATAATGGGTTTACAGATAATAGATTCCATACCTGTGTATCATTTGAAAATAGAACGTTATAGTACTGCAGGAAAAAAGAGGAAGAAATATATAGAGAATTGATTCAAATTAAATGCTTAGAAACCGATAACACAATGCTGTAGGTGTTTATACAAGTGGGGGCCCATTTACTCGAGTGAAGGCATGAATAAAAAAAAAAAACGTTGAATTTCGAATGGGTTTTTTTGGCTACTTTGACCATCGAATCGGCAACTTCGACCTTCGACTACGACTTCGATTCAAACGATTCGAATTAAAAATCGTTCGATTATTCGACCATTCGATAGTCGAAGTACTGTCTCTTTAAAAAAAACTTCGACCCCCCTAGTTCGCCACCTAAAAGCTACCGAAGTCAATATTAGCCTATGGGGAAGGTCCCCATAGGCTTCCTAAGCATTTTTTGGTCGATTTTAACACTCATTATTCGACTGTCGAAGTTAAATCCTTCGACTTCGAATATCGAAGTCGAAGGATTTAGCGATTTTCGTTAGAACGATCGAACGATAAATCGTTCGATCGATGGATTAAAATCCTTTGAATCGAACGATTTTTCGTTCAATCGTTCTATCGAACGAAAAGCGCTAAATCCTTCGACTTCGATATTCGAAGGATTTAACTTCGACAGTCGAATAACGAGGGTTAATTAACCCTCGATATTCAACCTTAAGTAAATTTGCCCCTAAATGTACATTACACATATTAATGTTTGATCTGCACAGAAATACAAAACTTGGGCTTTAAAACAGCATTGCAACTGCCAAGCGGAACATATAAATGCTACAAAATTATATAGAGCACTTGGAAACTGAGCCCTAAATAACAAGCAATGAAAAAACGAACGTCAACAAGCACCAATCTAAATTAGTATTTTCCAAATATATGGTTCAAAGGGGGTTTTTTTTCGTAAAGGAAAACATGCCTGAGATACAAAAAGGGCAAAATGGAATAAAAATGAAATACCAGGCATGCCATTAAAATCTTTCAATAAACTGACAGTCTGCAGGGACCAATTTGTCTTTGCCTGCCATTAGATCTTACATTTTAATATGACAAGTAATACTTGCATAAATACTGCATGCTGCTGATATCTGCGAAATTAAGAAATAGCTTCTGAGCTGTGATAGTTTCAGCACTAGGATTTCAACACTATGGGGGTTATTTATTAAAGTCCATTTTTTTCTGGTCAGAGTTTAAAAGGGAAAAAACACAATTTTTTCGTAGAAAAAAACTCTAATTTTTCAAGATTAATTAAACCCCTCTGTTAAAGCCAGAATAAAAAAGTACTCCATCTCAAACCTGCCGAGGTCATGTAGAAGTCAATAGCAGTTGTCTCTTTTACAATTGGAAGATATCATGATTTGATCTGCGTTTAGTACAATAATCCAATTCATTTGTGGTTTTCATGCGATAATAAAAAAAATCGTACAATGTGGATTTTTTTAAACGGTTTTATCAAGTCTTTTTCTGCACCAGATTTTTTCGAGTAAATTTATTGATAAATATGGTAAAAATGGGCACAGGGGTTTGGGCGAAGTGGTTTTAAGAAAATAGCGAGAAAATTTTGTATTTCAGTAAATAACCCCCTATTACCATGAAAAATGCAGTGTTATGATAGGCTTTCTAATTTCTAGAAGTCTCTCCTGATTGGTGCATTTGAATGATGCTAGCAAATACCAATTAGTTATAGGAAGTTAGCCATCCACCATTAAGGGTATACATGATTCCATTTCTCTGTCCAAGAACTGGCAGTCTTTGCCTCTCCTGACTAACTGATTATGCCTATTTATATAAACCTATTCAATGCTAGTTTTGGAGAGCCAGACAATTTGTTAATGTTAACTAGGCTATAGGTGTGACTGCTCCCTCCCAGAGGGAATATTATTATTATTACAATTCAACATTTGGCAATCTTACTGCTTCACAATCTTGTACAATACCCCATAGTTCCTCTGTTCTGTCTGGATAGTGCACATATGTAGTAGAGTAAAATTTAAATTCAAGACTCAAAAATGTGTCCAATCTTTAATCTACTGCACATGTAAGGTATTCAGGACACCCAAAGCTGAAACATTAGCCGTAGAGAGTAGCACCCTGGCCTGGTCAATCTAAGGCAGGAGTCCCCAACCTTTTTTACCTGTGAGCAACATTCAGATGTAAAAGGAGTTGGGGCGCAAGCATGAAAAATGTTTCTGGGGTGCCAAATAAGGGCTGTGATTGGCTAATTGGCAGCCTCTATGTGAATTGCCAGCGTATAGGAGGGTCTGTTTGGCAGTACACCTGTTTTTTTTGCAACCAAAATTTACCTCCAAGCCTGGAATTTAAAAATAAGCACCTGCTTTGAGGCCACTGAAAGCAACTTCCAATGGGTTGGTGAGCAACATGTTGCTTGCGAGCTACTGGTTGGGGATCACTGATCTAAGGTAAGCATCACTGTTTGACACCCCCAATGAATTTCCCTTTATGTGTGGTTTAAAAAATTGGAACATTGCAGTTTGATTCTATAAGGGAAACAGGGGATGGGTATAATATTTGCACCAACTTAATTTATAGTCTGAAATTCTGTTTTTAGTTAAGCGATGCCCTTACCATTCCCAAGACATGGAAATGGGGAGTATACTAAACTAAATTATTGTATGTAACTCATTGAGAAGTGATTTGCTTAAAAAAAATGAATGTTGGCTTTGTATGACTGAGGAATTTCTACAAATAATTATACTATTGAAATCTATAGTAAAAATGACTCGCGAACTGAATATAGCAAAGTAATAAATAAAAAAAAAACAGAAGGGAGGTCATATTAACCCTGATTTTCTTAGGGTAGATACTAGGGGGTATATTTATCAAAGAGTGAAGTTATAGATCTGCACAGTTCACTAGAGTAAAATTCTGCCTCTCTCCGTTCATTTCCATTGGATTTTTAGGAGTATTTGTCAATGGGCGAAAGTGAAAGATGCTATAGAAATGATCGGAGAGTGGTGGAATTTCACACTAGCGGACTGTGCGAATCTCTAACTTCACTCAAATAAATATACCCTTAGGTGAGAGGTCAGACCCCCCAGAGGTAGAGCTACAGTCATTACTGCCCTATTATATTTACTATAAATAGGCATTGCTGAAGTGCAAGTGCTATATAATAACAATTCAACAATGGCTTCGGCCTGCCTCAAGCTTAACCTGAACTAATATGAACAAACCTTAAAATAAGAGTGTATAAAATGGATCTATAGGTGTGTTGGAATGCGGATACAATATAGTAAGTAGCTAAAAACAAAACAATACAGATATCATAATTGCTATTTCACTAATAATATACTTGTATCAAAAAATATATAGAAAAAAAGCCCTACGGGGTAGGGTCCTCCAGCCTTTTGTTTCCTTGACACTGAGCACTTAATCTGTATTGTAATTATATTTTATATTTATGTGAATTGTATTTCTAATAATGCACTTTGTTACTTTTTATTTCAGTGACCCCTTGTTTGTCACTACTAATTTATTGTTTTGTTGTACAGTGCTTTGCCCTCAAGGAGCACTTTACAAATAAAAATATACATACATACATACAATATAAGCAGTTATTTCCTTAGCATCATTTGCATTGTCTTTTCAGCTTTCTTTAAAAAAATGACCCCAGATTTATTGTGTGTAAATGTGATTATATGTTTATCATCAAAGATATCTCTGTTGTCCCTGTGTTATTCAGCTGGTGTCCATGGCATGCAAAATGCATTGTAACACTGTGCATATATTTTTCCTTTAGCTGAGCAATGATACAACAGAAGGACAAGCCGTCACCGTTGAGTTGATCCTCACCCTGCAGCTTATTCTCTGTATTTTTGCATCAACTGACAACCGCCGGTGTGACAATGTTGGCTCTCCATCTATTTCCATTGGCCTGTCTGTTGCAGTGGGGCATCTGGTTGGGGTAGGTGTCCATAATTTAGTAATTGCATCTATTGCTACCAGTGTCTTCTGTAGAACAACATACTGGGGCAAATTCACTAAGATTCGTAGTTGCGTCAGCATCCGCTTGGCCGCACTTCGCCAGGCGTATTTTCACCAGCGCTACGCAAATTCACTAAAATCCAAAGTTGCGCTTAGGGGAAGGTTGCGAAGTTGCGCTAGCATTAATTCGCCAAGCAAAGCGAAGTTATGCTAGCGATGCTTAATTTGCATACGGCGCCAAATTGAAGTTACAATGGAGGTATATGTAGCATCACTACACAAGCCTGGGAAACCTTCAAAACAGCAAATAAAATTTTTATTTTGCCCTACACATGTGCCCACTGTATAGTTAAGGTGCCATGAGTTAGGAAATGTAGGGGGGAAGGAGGGGAGCCCCAAAAATTTTTTCGATCTTTTTCAGCCTATCACCCATAAAAAAAGAAAAAACGCCAGCGTTTTTTGGGACTTGAAATTTTTTTAACTTTTTTGGAAGCAATCCCTATCTACTCTATTGCACTTCGCCTGGTCTGAGGTGGCGAAGGAAGTCTGGCGTAAAAGGTAGCGTTCAGAAAAATGCGTACGTCAGTGAATTTGCGTAGTTACGTCCGTTACGCAAATTCGCCAGGCGTAAGTGTGCGAAGTAACACTAGCGAATTTACGCCAGCGTCCGTTAGTGAATAGGCGAATTAACGAAAATGCGATAGGCGCTTCGTCCTTTAGGGAATTTGCCCCTATCTCAGAGTTTCTTAGCTGATCTCCGACTTCAGAGTGGACATTTCTTGGGATACCAAATTGTTGCCCATGACTGAGAGAATAAAAGCTTTTAATGCATGCATGCTTTCAAACACCATATATGCAGAATTTCCAGTCTTATATCTGAGGTTCTGGTCTGTGGATAAGGCAACTGGGCAACCCTTCCACAAACAACAGAATGCCATGTCCTCTTTAGGAACACGTAGAAACTGGCAAGATATAGAAACCTTTAGTTGTATGGCAGATGTATCATTAAAGTTGATTTTTAAAAAATATTCTTCTATTAGTAAATGCTGTACAGGAATGGGACCTGTTATCCAGAATGCTCAGGACATGTGGTTTTCTGGATAGGGGATCTTTCTGTAATTTGGATCTTCATACATTAAATTTACTAGAAAATCATGTAAACATTAAATACACCCAATAGGCTGGTTTTGCTTCCAATAAGGAATCATTATATCATAGGTTGGATGAGGTACAACTTATCGTTTTATTATTTATTTTAAAAGAGAAGAAGGAAATCAGTTTTCAAAATTTGGATTATTTGGATACAACTGAGTCTATTTCAGAGCTTTCTGGATAGCGAGTTTCCAATAATGGATCCTATACCTGTAATATGTTCAAAAAAATACCAAAATGAAACCTGCATCTGTGCTACAACCTCCCAGAGAATTGTATCTGACTTGTACTCATGGGTGGTGGGTATAGTTTGATATCCGTGGCAGTGTGAAACCTTCAGAAATTCCCGTTGAGATATCAAATCCCCAATGTGCTAATAGCTACAGAGATATCATCTCCTATAAACTCTGATACTGGAATTTAATTCTAGCTAAGACTTTTTCGCTGTTATCGAGTAGCTGAGAAATTAAAATATTACTGCAAGTCAAAAAATGACTTTTACTCTCTGTGACGGATAACAAAAGAGCATTTTTTTCTTTGATTATTAATCATCTTCCGCGAATATACATTAATGACGTGTAATGACGATCACGATTCATTGATTTAGGCGTTATAAAATGCCTCTTTTTTTTGGCAATATGTCACCCTGTTAGAGATTCAAGCAGCTGGAGCTCTGCAGGAATAAAAATAATTACTATCCCACGTGTCAGATCTTGAATAAAACATCCATTAATTGCCAAAGGCTATAATAATTTAGAGGAAAATCCTCAATGAATCTTGTAGAGCAATGACATTATAATTTTACTTGCTTTGAGCTGTAATGTATTGAAGACCATTTAGTAATTGGTGTTAAGGTATAAAACTTTTTAAAAGACAGCTTTATAACATTAATATAAACGTACAGACACAAATGGCCTCAGGGTAATGTAAGAACAAATCACAATGTTCATACTAGATCTAGTAACCCAAAGCAACAAATCAGATATTTGCTTTTAAACAGGTGACCAGAACATTTTCAATTGGCTGCTAAAAGTAAGCCCCTTCTATCATATAAAATCTCGTAGCTTTCCATTTTTCTTTCTCTCAGCAATGACCAACCTGAATTCCTCTTGTTGTTGCAGTACAACTCCCGGCAGCTTTTTGACAGTTGTTGACTTTTAAAGGATGCTGGGAATTTCAGCTGGAGGAACTCAGACTGCTCCTTGATGATTTTGATGAGATTCTATGTTGACTGGCCACAGACGCAAAGATCCGATTGTACGAATCAACGTACGATCGGACTTTCCCATCTCCCGACCTGCCACTAACCATTCAGATCAAAGTCTTACCATTCCGACCAAATAAAGTAGTAAAAGAACAGATGAGCCGATGTTCTGCCCCTGACAGCAATCGTACGATATCTATGTCCAACCAAAGCTAGTGACAGTCTCCCACTGAAAATCGTACGATCAGCAATACACGCAGAGATATTATCGGCAGCCGACAGAAATTTTCTAACCTGTCCGATTGACCAAACGATCAATCTCCATTGGACGAAAAATGTCAGGACTCTCCACACACGATCCGAAAATCGTACGAATCCTCGATTCGTACGATGAGATCTTTGCGTCTATGGCCAGCTTAAGACTATTAAATAATGTAATGACATGGGGAAATAATGTTGGTTGGCTAAAACACAAAATGCTTCAAAGGGTAAATAATGCACATATTCATTAAATTGCTGCTATATTTTATATACATTATATACAGTAGCTCCAACCCAACTGTGGTTTTTCATCTATCACATCACAAATAAACACTTTGGAGTGCTGCATAATTTATTTTGGAGTGTTGGAGCATGTGGAGTTTTCCATTGCAATGGAATTAGATATTTTGCAGCATTTAACAAATGGGTTTCAATAGATAATTAAAAAACAGAAATTAATACATTATTTAGGAGACATAATTTCGTCAAGCTCGGGTAATATCATCAGCTGGAAGGACTTTAGTGAAAAATTTAAAATTCTAGACAAAGAAAAGTTACTCTGCTTAGAGATATCTCATTGGTTTAATAGTCTGAAATGAAAGAATTTAAATTCGTCTTATGGATAGTAGTGCAAAACAATGGTTTAAATATTTACAAACAAAAATTTCTCCTGAATCCTTAGTAGATGGTAAAAATCGATTTGACCAACTTAACCATACAGAAATATGGAGAGAGCAAAACTATAGTTTTTTTTCATTTAGCTTATAAAGGATTTAATTTTGTTTCAAAATATAAAAATCTTTTAAACAATTGTTCCTTTCTAAAAAGAATTTGGAAGGAGATTGAAAATTTCTTTAATTCAAATCTACTTTCCCAAGTTAAATTGTCATCTAAAAGAGCATTATTAAATATCATTGATGGCTTGGATCTTCTATCAACCTTATGGCAGCCTAAATTTAGGCATAAATTATATTCAATTCGATATACTGAATTAATATTGGCAGCGGCTAAGAGAGCAATTTTCAATAAATGGATTGATAGCAACCCTCCTTCTATCAGAGATGTGTCTTCTGAGTTGAAAACCCTTTGTTTTAATGAAGCAATTGACTTTACTTTTGACAATACGAAGAAATTGTTCGAAATTCTGGTTTAGATGGAAATTATTTATAAGCACTCTATCTCAAATTGATAAAGAACAGATGGACAAGATTCTATATTGTTCTTCTTAAGTTCCAAGAACTTGTGCAATCTATTGTATTATTTGCAAGTCAAGCGAATCCAATTTATATCTGATCTATGTTTATTTTTATTACCAACTTATTATCCATTGTACTAAATTGTTATTTACTGTTATAAAATACTTAAAAATGTATTTATTACTTACCTTATTAACTTGTTATGGATTATGTTATGGATTGTATTTACCTAAATTCAAAATAAAATATTATAAAATAAAAAACAACAGATATTAATTGTCATATGGAACAACACGTTAGTATGAAGGGTCTGGGTCCAATAAACAGTTTAAGATTTCTTCAAATTTTCATTTTGGTCTTCTATCTTTTGGAAAGGAATGGAATGCTTTGCTTTATGTAAGAAGGCACGTGATCCCTGAGAAAAGAAACTGCATTTTAGAGCATGTTTAATAAAACCAACAACTGACTGTGGTCCATTGTTTATCTAAAAACGGCACTGAAATATTGTGCTTTTCATCCTTCTAATGTTCTATCACATAAAATTGTGGCAAATCATGGCAGTTTTAAACTGAGAGGTGTGGAAAATCCTTTGCACAAAACAATGCTTAAGAGAAGAACTTAGCACTGTACACTAATATAGATATCTGCAATAATATAAACTACTGATAATAAACTTTTTTTTTTGGAATTTAGATTTACTTTACTGGCTGCTCCATGAATCCAGCTCGATCCTTTGGGCCCGCATTAATTGTAGGAAACTTTGCCGCACACTGGGTAAGAAATGACAGCTGGGAGGCTTGAGGGGGAATGTTCTTTGGTATATGGCAAATAAAATATTCAAACACCTAAGGAACCTGATTAAATACAGCGTCAAGAAAGAACAATTTGAAAAATTGTAAGAGAAAATCAAGTGGTTAAATAAACAAAAAATATGGCTAATTTAGAAAGAGAGGAAAAAGTAGGACTTAAATGATAGATCACCAGACTAAGGAACAGGAAGGATTAAACAGAATGATTGCAATGGAAAGGAAGACATCTTACTTCTCCCTGAAAAGTCCATGGTAGTGAAAACAACCATAGGCCTAAGTTACATTCTGAGAGTGTTAAAGGACATGTAAACCCCCTCCACAAAAATGAAATCATTGAACATATTGAAATATTTAGATAACTGACACTCTGGTTGTTAAAAGGTTAACAGTAGGGCTAAAGCATCCCCTTAATCACTTAGAATTACTTCTCCTCCTCTAACTCACTCGGCCCCCTACTTCAGGAATTTACTTTGGCTGTTGGCTCATGAACATGCTCAGTTCTTCTCAGCTCAGATTACTAAAAACACTCCCCAGTCTAACAGCCAATGAGGAGATATCATTGCTGGTTCCCATAGAAACTCTAGCTTTCTCCAAACCCCCCTCTCCTGAGCTCAGCTTAACCATTACAGTGCTCAGCCCCAGCTGAACTTTTTATCAAAGTATGTTGTGCATGTGTTAACCTGCATTCTGCATTGCATGAATTTAACAGCATACATGTCTCAATGTTACTGATGATGTGTCAGAGGAAAAATGGCGTCAGAGTGAAAGCTGCTATTTGTTTTAGGAAAATGTGATGGAGGGGGTATATGCAGTACAAATGATGTGATTTGGGTGGGGAAGATATGCCCAACTTATATATATGGTAGGAAAATGTAGGCTTTACATGTCCTTTAAGGACACACACAAAAGTATAAGTGCCTGGGGGAATAGTGGGCGATAGAGAGAAAACACTGCTGAGTTTTTTTACTCCATACTGACAAGAGGGAAAAGTTTAAAGGAGAACTAAATCCTAAAGCAAATATGCCTAGAAATACCATATGTTATATACCAACCTTCATTCATCAGCACAAAGCATCAGAATCTCTATTACAGTAATGATCTAGGCCTTCTAATTTGTGTACATGGGGTTACTATCATGGACTATTTTAGTCAGTGACACCACACATGCTCAGTGTGTCTGGACAGCAGTTGAGAAGCTGAGCTCATTGCAAATCATCAAGCTTAAAATGAAGTTTGTCTGTCTCATAAACTGATGCTACAGGGCTTCTTATTAGATATTGATGTTAATTGCACTGATTTCACAGCTGCAATAATTACTAATCTGCCTTGTATTGAGACATTTAGCGTGGAATGTAATATTGGTCGCTAGTGGAAAAATCATTCGCAACTCATTCACAATGCAAATAAATGTTTCCAAAGTGAAACATTTTGCCTTTGCAAACACTTTGCCCCTCACACGACAGTAATTTCGCAATCACAAACCAAATATTTAACGAAACTGCAGAGCCGGTGTTTAAGGTGCGCAATTAAGATTCTCAATGCAATAAAAGCCTAATGAAGAATATTACATTGCGACAGGTGACAGGTAAAGTTACAAGAGGCGTTTTTTTCCTCCCCTTGTAACTGGCCGCTTACTGTCGCCTGAGATACGGTTCTTACCTTGCCTCATGGCTATAGCGGCCCTGACTCCATGACATACCCTACTTCTTTGTTAAGCTTTAAAAGAGAGGGCTTTGAAACACAGACAAGTGCATTTTAATTCCTACTTGTTGTCCTCACATTAATAACATTAGTTTAAAGGTAATCTAACCCATTCCATCCCTGAAATAAAAATATGGAAAGCACAATAAAGCTCCAGATAGAGACAGTGCAATAGCACTCAGCTTATGTATGGAATTTGTAGAGCAGCAATGCAGCCTCAGGTATTCTATACATGCACATATTACCATGCCTCAACAAGAAACTCTACACCTGTATGGTCAGCATAATATAAGGAAGCATTTTGTCAGTTCAAACTCTTAAAATATGATTTTACTTAAAGGAGGCTAAAGCTTGAGAAATAAATAGGTTGGAATTGCTGCAATTTATGTTTTGAGATTATGTACCAGCCCAAGGCAACCACAACCTTATGTGAATCTCAAGATGCCCCAGTAGCTCCCCATCTTCTTTTCTGCTGATTCACTGCACATGCTCTGCACTGCTTTCAGTTACCTGAGCTTAGGGACCCACTCACAATATACTAAATTTATAGAACATAAAAGTCACAATACAAGTAATTAATAAAGATTCACATTATATGGAAGCTCAGAAACAAGTGCAATGGTAAGAATTAAATAATCAGCCTGCATGACAAAAAACTGCATTTTCTGCTTGATAATTTGAAATGACACCTAATCTTAGCGTCTCAACAGCTGCCTACTGAGCATGTGTAAAGCCACTCCTAACAAAAGCCAAGCTGGTGAGCTCCTGTCTATATTTTTAAAGGCTAGAATAATTTACGTTATATTCTGAACTTTTAGGCTGGTGCAGTAAGTTCAGTATATTACACACACCCCCATTCCATAACCAATATATGTTTATTTTTAGAGTCCCCCACCCAATAATCATCTTCTCTATCAGGCAACGCATTTGGCATTCAGATTAAATAATCATAAAATAATTACTAAACTACTAAATGTAAACACATTCCATTGGCACAGCTACTATTCTAATTTGCTAACTGGAGAACCAAATGGCTGTTTTCTTTCGTTATTCTGCACCATTAATGGTTATTTACCCAGAATTATTCACTTCTCATGTTATTGTTTTTTAGATCTTCTGGATTGGACCTTTTGCAGGAGCTATTATGGCATCTCTGATCTATAACTACATACTCTGTCCCCAGCAGCAGAGCTTCTCAGAAAAGTTATCCATCCTTTTGGGGAGAATGCCAGACGAGGAAGAGGAAGAGTGGGAAGAAAGGCAAGAGCAGCCAAGAAGAAAGTCTATGGAACTGCAAACCCTGTAACTTGGCTTGTGAATGATCAGCACTTTCAATAGGCATCATTCACTGTGCAATTAAAGGATTTATAAAATGAATGAATGAAAAAAAAAGCTGTTGCATGAACAGCATGCAATTCTTCACTATGCTTACATGATATTAATGTATAATATGCAGATCCAAAACAAATATTACTATGTGATTTTAATTGGTAAGATGGGTCTTCTGGTTTAATTTTGACCTTGGCTTTGTAAACATGCAACATAACTAGGAATAATTCTACTTCCAGTCATTAAAAAGATGAAGCCTAATGGACCTTTCTTGGTATTAATGATGCATATTGCTCCCACTAACAATAATGGTAGATGCTACACTTGCAGTTTGTTACTTTAGATGTGACACAAGCAAAAACAATTTATGTGTATCGGATTCTAAGGGTCAGAAGAATACATTTTCCACAGTCCCAATGTATATCAATAAGTGGCAAAGGGCAGACATTACTGGCCAATTCAGCCTTATTTTAAGCTCCCTGTGAAAACTACAACCTGCCATGAATTTTCCAGATACGTTGGTCTTACTGGAACTGCAATTATTTTAAGTGTTCTCCTGCTGCCACATAATCAGCCTTTGTGACACTAGAATTACTGGAATTTCAAATCATTTATTTAAATGTTATAGCCCATTCCTAGAAAAGGGTCAGGAAATTAGACTCAAAACAATATGAATATCATTTTATGAAAACGGTAATATTTTATAAATTCAGTTATAATTATATAGATATAACACGTATGAAAGGTTTCCATTCTGTCTATATTTTATTTTGATATGGTTTGCTTAAGAGCTGGGTAGAATGTGGATTTACTATATGCCCAATGCTAAAGGGGTGAGGCAGTGACCTGTTTAAGAACATAGGCACATTTATTGTGAGATTTTTTAAAAATAATGCCAGACATTAGACTAGTTTGTTTCAAACTGACAGATTTAGCTGAATGCACCGAAGTGCAGCTGTCATTTATCACTGATGGTTCTGATGAGTAAATTACAGTAGATGAGGTGGGATAAAATATAGGGATAGATAAGTATCTGTGAGTGGGAAAAGTATATATACACAGGGATGTCTACGAACCTACCTGACATTGTGCAAGGAAATATACACCTGGAACTCACCAGTTTATAGGTTATAACAAAGAAAATAGTTCACCTTAAATGTAAGTTTAGTATTATATAGATAGCAGAATAAGAACATTTCCTATTAGTTTTAATATTTTATTTAGGCTTATAGGTTAGGGTTCATAGAGAAAAATACTGGGCCTAGAGTTCTCTAGAGTAAGGATATGGGGCATTCATTGAAAGGGATGATGGAAATAGTCCAGTACCAAAGAGAGGGCATACTCTAAGGTTTACAGCGGGGAGCTGCTGTAACTGCAGTTAGCAACTCCATGGGGAGTGGGTATGGCAGAAGCCAGGAGTGTACCCATAGATGATAGGAGGCGAAGACATGAATAGGTTGAATGTTTAACTGAAACCAGAACATAAACCAGAACATAAACAAACTACCTTAAGAACAGATCCCATAAAACAGAAGTGTAGTGGTACTCACAGACAGAATACCTGCCATCCCTGCCCCCAAAATTCTTAACTACTAGCTAGGGTAACACCCCATGGGAAAATATACCTTAATCCAACTCCCATTCATTTTCCAGATGAAAGAACACAATAACACCATTCTTGATTTTACTTTTGTTTATTCTTAAATATGTTACACCAAAAGGTGAATGTGAACTGAATGGGATAGCATTGTGCATCCCAGTAGAGTCACAAAAAACATGGAGGCATTTGACATATAAATTGGAACAAAGAAGATTATTGAGCACTTTTGTAGGAGCTTTCTCTGAAATGAGTGGGCCTCTCTCATCTGGAAGAGGGTCTAGTAAGCATATAGAATTTCTAAAAATCCAGGTAATTTAGAGTCAAGAAGTGTATACTGTAGCTCATACATGTGCTGCAAACTGAGGTTGAATAGAAGGAGTGTGTCTTGTAAATTAGGAAGTCTTTGTTTGTTTACCCAAAACATTTCCAATTGATTAGGTGAAGGACATGTTGAAAACATCCATCTGTACTGTGATTAGAGTGTGAGAGGATGAAATAGGGCAAAGTACAGCACTACTGTTGTTGGGAACTGTAATTCCGAGCATATCTTGGCAGCTGCAAGTTATTGTGAGATGTTTTAAATTTGCGAGGCGAAAGGATTACAACCTCAAAATGGATATCTTATTTGTTTCACAATATTTGCTTTATTGTTTTGTGCTTCCAGTACGACCAAGGTTTGTCAAGCTCGCCAAGGCACCTAAACATTAGGCACTTTTTTCCCATCATACGGTATGACCAAGTATTTACCTGCCATTCACAATATTGTCTTTAATACTCTACTGGTAAGTTAAAGGGATCCTGTCATCGGAAAACATGTTTTTTTCAAAACCCATCAGTTAATAGTGCTGCTCCAGCAGAATTCTGCACTGAAATCCATTTATCAAAAGATCAAAATTATTCAATTTTGAAATCTGACATGGGGCTAGACATTTTGTCAATTTCCCAGCTGCCCCCAGTCATGTGACTTGTGCCTGCACTTTAGGAGAGAAATGCTTTCTGGCAGGTTGATGTTTTTCCTTCTCAATGTAACTGAATGTGTCTCAGTGGGACATGGGTTTTTACTATTAAGTGTTGTTCTTAGATCTACCAGGCAGCTGTTATCTTGTGTTAGGGAGCTGCTATCTGGTTACCTTCCCATTGTTCTTTTGTTTGGCTGCTGGGGGGTGATATCACTCCAACTTGAAGTACAGCAGTAAAGAGTGATTGAAGTTTATCAGAGCACAAGTCACATGACCAGCGGCAGCTGGGAAACTGACAAAATGTCTAGCCCCATGTCAGATTTCAAAATTGAATATAAAAAAATCTGTTTGCTCTTTTGAGAAATAGATTTCAGTGCAGAATTCTGCTGGAGCAGCACTATTAACTGATTCATTTTGGAAAAAAAAATGTTTTCCGATGACAGTATCCCTTTAAGGGAAAAGAACAAAATATATATTATACAAAATATATTATTATAATTTGCACTTTTACAACAGTGGTTTCCTTTGCTGTTACCTGGCTGACTACCTGACTTGCAGCTCCATGACCACAGCAGTGATAGACACGCTCTTGTAAATCACATAATTTGGCAATATTTAGACAGACAGCAGGTGCATTTGTTTATAAGGTGTCATCTGAGGTGAGATGTGCTTAATATTACATTATGTTTAGCTTGTGGTCTTCTTGTAAATCAGGTTAAAATACAGAGTATTTACAGATCTTTTGTTCACAATTTAAGCTGCTTAAAAGTGCAAATGATAGGCAAGTAATGGATTAGTTCTGAATTGGTCATGTTGCAATATCTCTAATAAAGTAAAACAATAAATTAAAAGGAGGCATATAGTGAAGGAGCTAAAATAAACCCTATTAGCCATAGGACTTTTCATCTTTTGATGTGTGGTGTCTAGCATAACCAATTGCTTTTCCCTATAGGAAATGAGATTTAATCTCAAAATTAAAAGAATGAATATTCGGTAAATTATCTATTGAAAAGACAGTGGTACTATACACTCCTGTTCAACAGTGATGATATGTTACCTGTTTGGTGTTAGTTCCACCAGGAACTCACTTGTTTTTTCAGCAATCATTCGCCTGAACATTGAAGAATATGTTGTTTATACAAATGACCAGCAGACTGCACTGTGCACAAGACTAAACAAATGGTATAGTAATTTCTATACTGATATAAGTTTTAGGAGTAGTTGTTCCTGCTAGGAGTTATACTATACTGAGCCCTGACTACAAAATACAACAAAGAGCAATACATCTGTAAGGAGCGCCCGGTACCACAGGCAAAGTGGTGGCGCACAGGGGCTGCTCTCACCACGCACGTCACGTCACAATGTTTTGCCACATGAGCATCAAAACGCATGTGGCATCATGACGGATGCACGTCAAAAAGTGCAACGTAAGCATGCACTACAGCACATGACATCACCACACCCGCTTTGGTGCGAAAATCCCCCTTAAATAGACGCTAAGACTTCCTAACCTTGCCCGATTATAGATTCTACTTTGTGTGTTCCTGGGTGTGCTATTTACTGCTTGTTCTGATTTCCTGATCTCAGCCTGTCTACTTACTAAGAATTCTTGCTGCCTGAACCGACCCTTGCCTGGACTTCGCTAACTTCTTAACCCCTTGGCTATCACAAACTGTGTTTGGTGCCTGCTGCTTCCTTCTTGGTTCCAGGCCCGGACTGGCAATCTGTTAATTCGGGCATTTGCCCGACAGGCCGCTCTGTTCTTTTGTTTAACTGGGCCGCTCCTGCACAGATCAGATGTGCGTTTCCCCATGCAGCCACCTCCTGCCTTGACTGAAGATAAGATATCGATCTGAAAAAACCGGCACAAGAGTAGGCAGCCTGTGCCTGGGACTGCTGCACGGAGCTTGGGGGCAGAGCCGGGGGCGGAGTCCAAGAATTGAGCAGGAGCTTTCTAAAGAAATATTAGGGCATGATGTAGCTGGGCAGGCGGCAGGAGAAGCACAAAACATAGTAAGTCCACTCCCATACAACTTATTCTTCCCATATGTTGTCTCCCAGAGCATCTGGGGAGCCAGTGTGGAGAAATCTGTACAGAGCTGTGGGCAGGCTGCTTTGTGAGATGTCTGTGTGTATTAACTAGTGCTTCCCCCAGACCTTTCCTTTATCAGCTTATCCCTTGCACAGATTTGCCAAGTAGTGTTTTTCCCAAACTGAATCCATTAACTCTTTCCTCTGAGTATCACTCATGTATTATAAGGGATAATGTACCCCCTACTGTAAATGATAAGGATATTAGAAGTCACCGAAGGGTTGTTCTGTGACCATATAAAGGCACAAGGCTGCAGGCTGAGTTATACAGGGAACTCTGAGTATCACTCATGTATTATAAGGGATAATGTACCCCCTACTGTAATTGATAAGGATATTAGAAGTCACTGAGGAGTTGTTCTGTGACCATATAAAGGCACAAGGCTGCAGGCTGAGTTATACAGGGAACTATTTCCAAGAATGAGGAGAGTACTCAAAAAATAGCAATTATGCTGTGATTATATTTATTCAAGGCTACACGACATGTTTCGGATCCATGTTGATCCTTTATCAATACTATATAGCTGAGGCAGTGCGGGGAAAGTTCCTATTAATTCAAGTTATACAGGGAACTCTGAGTATCACTCAAATGGATGAGTTCAAAGTCATTGTGTGTTTACATGTGGGCTGCTTTGATTTTTTTTGCCCAGGCTGCTTTTTACTCCCAGTCCGGCCCTGCTTGGTTCATATATCCCAACCAGAGCCATTGGGCCTTGACAACATCTTCTTCCGAAATATCTCCCAATAAATTCTGAAACCTGCACATCTAAATTTTATTTTAATTTTCCAAGCAGCATGGGGATTTAAAGGGAAATATGCAGAAAGTGACTCCTTGAGTGGAACCATTGTACATTGCAATGGAGGAACATAGCAGTGCTTTGGTATTCGCTTCAGACCTCCCCTGCTCCTAGGGTCGCCATCTTTGTTCTTGGAAAAACCTTTGTTCTTGGGTGGGCTGGTGACTTTTGGGGGGTGGAGCAGTGTGGTAAGGAGGCGGGATGTGAGAGGCATGCTCATGCTGTTGGGGGGAGTTATGATGTTGAAGGTGGGTATTGGCCAGATTCTTGTTAAGGTTTCACAATGCTAAAAAAACAAAATAAATATTTGTGAACCCAACAGCTGTAAAATAACTGAACTATTCACTTAACCATACTGGTAGAGTAGAGAGCAGTGGGAAATACATGTAGAGAAGGGAAAAACAGCTGTGCATCCCCAGTGGTCCTTAGAATGTGACTGGGCAGCATGTTGCCCCTAAAATCTTGCTGCCTGGGCCTGGGGTTTGTGGCCTTGCCCCCCACACAACTTGCACATCTAATCCCCTGAAGTGAGACAGCGGAGCATCAGTGAGTCTGGGGAGATTCTGTGCACCAGACATACAGGAGGGCTGAAACAAGGGAATGGCCGGCACAAAGGGTATGTCTCCCAGAGCCCCCTACTTTAGCACTGTACTTGCCTTGGAACACCACTACATCTTTCCAGAGTCCACCACATTGAACCGACAGCAATGAGATGAAGCCGTCCTTTCATGGCTGTTTTTGTTTGGAGTGTTTTCCTGCAAATGAAACTAACCCTGAGCACCCCTCTTTTCTCAGTATGCAGTACTGCTTTTTACACAGTTGTTTGCCTTCTACAAGGCAGCAATGTTATACATTTAAGATATGCCCATGAAGCCACAGAAACCTATACAGTAGATAGCTTTGAAAGTCTAGTATATTTGCATAGTTTCCAGAATAGTACCTCATTTTTTCAGATGATACATGGGTTCTTTTTTTCTAATTTTACTAACTGCTCCAGTGTTTTTAAGACTTGCATGGCTTTATTCCCATAGACTACCATTATTAAAGCGATGATAATATCCCTGTCACTGGATAACTTTATGGTACATTTTCCTTTAGTTTTACTACCAGTCTAAAATTAAACAGTGAAATGAAAGGAATGAAAATGTAAGAATAAACTTGTGCAGTCCTAAATTATTACGAAATTGCTAAACAATATAATATTTTATATTTACACTATTAAGATGCACTGAAGAGAATAAAACTGATTTATTGGAACAGTAACAAGTCTTTGAATACAACATACAGTACCAAGCAGAGCAATAAAAGGCCAGGCCAGGCTTGGATTTGTGACAAGGCCTAGGGCAGCCAAATTTAAGGGGCAGCATGCCACCCAGCTTTATCCCTAAGGAGCACTGGGTATGTAGAGCCCCACAGTGCTTCTGTACATGAGCGCAACCGCATGGGGGGGCGGAGCTAGGACCATGCAGCCCACGGGTGCTGCATGGGGGAAATCAGGCCCTGGGCCATGCAAAATAATGGGTTGGAATGGAACAGAAACAGGTGGAGAAGAAGTGATTTTGAGACACTTCGGCAGAGGATGGAAATATAGAACATAAGGCATGTCAGGAAGGTTGTTTCTACTAACAGATAGACTGTATAAACTGAGATAATGGATAACCCCCTTTAAAAAGGAAGATTATATAATTTATGAGATTATGTGGTTTAAGGGAGAATGAAAACTCCTGATAGCAGAATATAGTACAGAACTTGAAAGGACCATCACACACTTGTACTTGAGAAGGTACTGTATCATAGCTGTTTGACTGTGTCACTGTTACTAGCTACTCTTTCATATGATTTGAGTTCACAAAACTCTGTCTGGATCTTGAAAGTCCTACTTAAATGCCACACCAAAGAACCTACCAGAAGCAGCTTGATCGTTTTTGCTGTAACTTGTGTGTGTATTTATTATTTGTGGCAATATCTTGTTTATCAACAAAGGATAAAAGTTGTATCACTCTTCCTTAAAGGCAGGGGTGCTTCACCAATGAGGCGAGTTGAGGCTGTCGCCTCAGGCGGCAGCGCCCCACTAGGTACCAGGGGCAGCAAAAATGCTGCTCCTGGTACTTTAAGAGTGAATTTCCGGGGGAGGGGGGGCAGCAGCAACTGCTGCTGCCTCAGGCGGCGGAGAGTCCAGGATCGCCCCTGCTTAAAGGAGAACTAAAATCCCACCTACCAATAGCTCCCCTAAACTTTCTGGCATTGCCCCCCTCCCCTCTCCCTCCCCAGGATGTGCATTAGTACATTCCATTGCTTCGTTTTGCTTTGGGTCCCTTCACCAACATGAAGCCTGCAGGAGCATGCGCAGTTTGGGCAAGTCAGGAAACGGCTTCAACTGCACATGTGCAAATGGGCATTGAGACCTGAAGACAATACGATGCAATGGAACAAGGTGACCAGGAGCTGTGCTTCTCTGCATTAAGGGCGGGTTTAGCTCTCCTTTAAAATCACAATTTTTTTAACCTTCTGAAACCATCGCCGACTGAAATGCCTGACAAGTTTCTGGCACTTTCGCTCTTACAAATTGCGGTTTTAAGGAAGACTCTTTCCTTTGTCCATGAACTTTGTTTGCCGTTGGAGCACTGCTTGAGTCAGTAACCAATCCAAAGTGAACCTACAGCAGTTGAATTCATTAGGATGAAGAACAGCCAACGTGGAAACTTTCCTATTCTTTTGCAATATATTGTTTATAACCTTCTCTCATTTTCTTTTGATCAAGGATAGGTCTACGTTTTTTTTTATTTTTTACAGTTTTTGACTCATTTTTTTTAATGCATATAATTTTTTTTTACAGTTCAAGTAACCCCATCTCTTAGTTTGCATAAATAATACGAATGACAATTATTTCTACCAATGAAAACACAGTTAACAATTATCTAAGGTTACAGTGCTCACTGACTATGTCAGCAGCTAACTAGCAGAGAACAAAACAGTTCCAGTCCAATTAAATCTTAAAGCATGCCAAACATGTCAAACTTCTTTAAACCATTTGCATTTATCATACAAGAAGATGATGAAACGACTTTGGGTATACGTCAATGCTAACGTATGGGTGTGACGTTAATAACCACTGTTTAATCTGCTAATTTACAGATTAATTTATAATCACTATCCAGGAGATAATACCTTGTCCTGAATCAGGCTACAACTATTCTTGTACATTGTGATCATACACTCCTCTCAAAGAAGGATCCTTGAATAAAATTTGAATAGAGCTGCTCTAAATGCAAAACAATAGAGCATCCTTGTAGACCTCTCCTTGGCTTTGGTATGTTGGCTGTCAGGCCCACATCTTCCTCTTGGATAAAACTTGTGTGATGCCATAAAAGTTGAATGAGACATAAGTACGAAACGTCGTAAAGAAATAAACAAGAAAGGCTTCAGTATAGAAGCCGAAACATCGTAAAGAAATAAACAGATCTTTTTTGCACCTTTCAAAAGTCCTGTGAGTGCGTTTTTTGTACAGTATTTGGTATATATATATATATATATATATATATATATATACACATAGTATAAATCAGTAAAAATCAGGGTTTTTTTCATTGTTTTTGCGAGATAAATAAAAATGAGAACATTGCCAAATTATTCTGCCCACTCTGGAACATAGGAGCTGTTGGTATTAGGATCAGTGTTGGACCAGTCGAGGTACCAGTGTTTGATGGCACAACCAACCCAGGCTAATGACCATCAAAATATGGCTGAGAAAAGCAAGTGAGTGTCAATTCTTTTTTAATACCTTGCCACACTGGGGTAAGTGCACCCTCTTGCTGAATTGTGGAATTTTTATGTTATATTTTGGATGATTGATTAATTAATTAATGAATTAATTAAAAAATGAGCATTCAGTGAGGACAGCTGTAGAATTATGCAATGTATTATACAGACCAACAAATAGCAGGCTTTTCAAAATTCTAACGAAACTTCGACGAAAGTAACACAAGATATTCTAAGTAAATTATATATACTTCTCTACAAACAAGGGCAGCCATAAACTTATGTATTGGGAGTTTAGATGGAAATTGTCAGCAATTATCAAAATGAACTGACTTAAACTTTAGTTGTTAATGATGCATTCTTTAGTCACCTCTGTATGTAATTAATAATCAGATTCCCAGTAGCTGTCAGGGTGTAGCTTATAATAACCTGCTGCTTGTGTCTATGGCAACAACCACGAAATTTAGATTTCAGTCAAGGGGCAGATTTATCAAGGGTCGAAGTGAATTCCAGGGAATTTTCGAATTAAAAAAATTCAAAATTCAAAGTAATTTTTTGGATACTTCGGCCATCGAATAGGATACCCGACTTCAAATTTACTTTGAATTCGATTCGAAGTAAAATAGTTTGAATATTCGAATATTCGATAATCGAAGTACTGTCTATTTAAAAAAAACTTCGACTTCAATAGTTCGCCAAATTAAACCTACCGAATTGCTATGTTGGCCTATGGGGACCTTCTAGACCATTTTTCTAAGTCTTTACACATCGAAGTAAAATCTTTCGATCATACGCTAAAATCGTTCGATCATACAATTTTACTTCGATCGTTCGATGGCCAAATTCAGTGAAAAATCCTTCGACTTCGATATTCGAAGTCAAAGTATTTCAATTCGATGGTCGAATTTCGATTTATTTTTTATTTTGAAAATTCGACCCTTGATAAATCTGCCCATAAGACGCATTGCGACAAAACGCCTGCAACAGAAATAAGGTAAGAGATAGAAATGTCGGATGATGTCGCAGCGTTGATCCGGCGCATGCATGCGCCGTCTGCATCCAACAGTCGTGTTGCGTCCGATCAACGATTCGACTTCATCCGACATTTCTATCTCTTACCTTATTTCTGTCGCATGCGTTTTGTCGCAGCGCGTCAGATTGCGTCGAAAACGTCCATGTAGTCCTACCTTGAAAGTACAAATAAAAGGAGAGATAAAGAATCACACAGAGACATTTTTTATACTGTACAATCATGCAAAATATTTGTCCATGTCATGCAGGAACCAAAGTTGTCAGATGAACTGGGTTTAAGATAAACTAGAGCACTTTAAAGGCCAATAAAGTCCTTGTTTTTTTAATTCCATATCCTAGGGCTGCTGTACTGTTATCTCTTCTAGGCTAGCAGTTTTCCAGTAAGGAGCACTTTTATATTTTCTGCAGGCACATGCCTGTCTTCTCCGTCTCACTAAGGGTAACAACATGAACATTTTATCCCCAAGTTTATATAAAGAAACATTGGGCAACAATAAAGGAACGGTGTAAAGAATAGAGCCATATATGTTTAGAAAAGGCAGTGCACAACTTTTTGGGATAAACCTTCCGATGAACCTTTTCTAAATAAATATGTTTCTACACCTTGTTCTTTTATGTTGCCCCTTGATTCTTTATATAAAGTTCTGGATATATAAGCACAGTGAACCCGGACACTGTTGCAACTGGGTGCTCCAGCAAAAATTTAAAAAAAATTATTGGCACTGGGTGTTTTTATCCTTGTTTCCGATGAGCATTTGATCACCCTGTTGTTTTGAAAAGCATTGGACAGGGGACAAAATGTTCTAACCCATCTCCTTATTTAAGCAGGAAAGCTCACGGTGCATCCGACATGACTGACTAACGTCAAGAGTCAGTAGCCTGAACTCTTTGGGTCAAATTCACTAACATTCGTAGTTGCGTCAGGCGCAACTTCGCCAGGCTTCGCCGCACTTCGCCAGGCGTAGTTTCGCCAGCGCTCCGCAAATTCACTAAAATCCGAAGTTGCGCACAGGGGTAGCGTAAGATTGCGAAGTTGCGCTAGCGTTGATTCGCTAAGTGAAGCGAAGTTACGCTAGCGAAGGCTAATTTGCATACAGCGCCAAATTCAAATTTCAATGGAGGAATACGTATCAGCACTACAAATGACTAGAAAACCTTCAAAACATCAAATAAAATTTTTATTTTGCCCTACACATGTGCCCAGTGTCTAGGTAAGTTGCCATGAGTCAGGAAATGTAGGGGGGAAGGAAGGGAGCCCCAAAAATGTTTTCGATGTAGGGGGGAAGGAGGGGAGCCCCAAAAATTTTTTCGATCTTTTTCAGGCTATCACCCATAATGTAGAAAACACGCCAGCGTTTTTTGGGACTTAGAAAAAATGTTGACTTTTTTTGAAGCAATCCCTATCTACTCTATTGCGCTTCGCCTGGTCTGAGGTGGCGAAGGAAGTCTGGCGTAAAAGGTAGCGTTCAGAACACTGCGTGCGTTAGTGAATTTGCGTAGTTGCGTCGCTAGCGAAAATTCGCCAGGTGTAAGGGTGCGAAGTAACACTAGCGAATCTACGCCAGCGTTCGTTAGTGAATTTGCGAAGTAACGAAAATGCCCAATGCTAGCGAATTAACGCTAGCGTTCGGAGCTTCGGGGCTTAGTGAATTTGCCCCTTTGTGTCTAGGAGGAGACAGAATGAACTTTAACTGGAGCATGTAGCTAAATGCTTTTAAAATAAAATTATTTATTTAAAGGAGAAGGAAAGTTGTTTCACACTTGGGGGTGCCAAATGTTAGGCACCCCCAAGTGAATGTATTTACTTACCTGAAACCGCGTGACGGTGCTCCGATGAGCAGAAAACTCCACCGGCCCGGGTATATACCAGTGAGCACCACGGAGCGATCTTCTCTGGCTTCTTCTTTCTTCAAATTTCCCGGGGCAGACACATGTGCAGTTGAATGAAATAGCCAGCTTTTTAGTTAAATTTCGGCTTTTCACTCTAATGTGCATGCGCAGCTGTGAAAAGAAAGAGGAAGCCGAAAGAGGATTGTTCCGTGCTGCTCTCTGGAATATCCCCAGGCCGGTGGAGTTTTCTGCTGATAGGAGCACTGGCCTGGGGTTTCAGGTAATTAAATACATTCACTTGGGTGTGCCTAACATTTGGCACCCAAAGTGTGAAATGACTTTCCTTCTCCTTTAACCACCAAATGTTTTTTATCTTTTTTTCATGTATATATAAAATCAAATTTTCTTGTTGATTGTCTCCCTTAGGACAATATCACACAGTGCATTCAATGTTTAGTCACTAGAGACGTTTCACTTTAGTAGGTGGGTGACAATGCCAAGAATATATTCCCTTTTCGAGTTGCAGTTGCTGGACCTGTAGGTCAGTTGACCATTGTTTGAAATGGTACACAAATTTTGGGTAGTCTGAGTTAAAAATGTACTCAAATTAAATAAAGGTTGGTGCACTGACAATTAAGGTGTGGATTAAGTTAAACCCGGGACAGAGCATACTGGCAAAAGGGTGCATGACAGGGGCTGGACAAAGCTGCCTGGCAGGGGATTAGTAATGGGTTTAGTGACGTAGTTGGGGGGTGGAGGTTTAAGGAGATGTATAGCACTAACTGCTAAGGAGGGCATCCATTTTGGAAGAAGAAAAGGATTCCCACCCTCCCTCCCTTGTATTAACCCTTTGTGCTAGTTGTCACAATTGTGGCCTGGGTTAGTGGGGCACAGGTTAAGTTGATGCGGAATGGTGAGTATTGGGCTGACTAACCAAGAGGTGATGAGAGTGAATAGCCCGTTGTCACAGCCGGGAGGCGGGTCCCTGGCAATGGGGAGAGTTAATTAAGTGGAGTTTTTTACCAACTTGGTTGGTGGTGTTCCTCTCTAAGAGTGTTGGTCTCTGGGAGAGTATGTTGTATTGGTGGTAGCATGCAATCCTGCGTACCCATCATTCTAGAAGGCACAAGCGGCTGGTGGCTGGTACGATTGCATGCACCTAATTGGGTCCATTGACAGGGGCCTTGCAGAGGATTACAAGTTAATGGTACATCGCTGTTCTTTGTATGTTTATAATGTTGTTAATATAACTGTTATTGATATACTGTATGTGTTATCTATTGTTGAATTATCTTTTGTGCAATAAAGCTGTGACCAAAAAGACTCCAACAAGTAAATGTATGGTGAGTGAGTTGGTTATTCCTAGGCCAGTTTGGGGGAAAACGGCAGGTATTTGTCTCTGCCCATGTCATGTAGTTATAAAAATTATATGTATAATACTTATATTTTTACCGCCCCTGTAACCAGTGGGGAACTGAGATTTTCTCAACTTGCCTCATTGGTTCAGCACCCATGGCTGTGTAGCTGCTGCTGATGGAAATCCTGAGTAGTCAAAGTGGTTACAATAAGAAAACACAGGTACAATGGCAATCCCGTACTGTTATCTTTACTGCCTGCATGAGGTTCAATTTACTGCTTCCCTGAGTTTCAAACAAGTTTATTCTGTAGAAGCTATAGCAAGTGACTGTATCCCAGAAGGCATGTACCGTGCCAATGCTGGGGGGAAAAGAAGCTTCTATGCAAAGGTTCTATTTTTTATTTATTTGTACAGGTATGGGATTATCTGGAAACACTTTATCCATAAAACAAATTACAGGAAGACTATCTCCGTTAGACTCTGTTTTAATCAAATATTTCAAATGTTTAAAATGATTTATATTTCTGTAATAATAAAACAGTAACATTTATTTGATCCCAACTAAGATATAATTAATCCTTATTGGTAAAAAAAAAATCATGTTGGGTTTATTTAATGTTTAAATGATTTTTTGGTAGATTTATGGGCATATTTATCAAAGGTTGAAGGTTAAAGTTAAAAAAACTTCAAATTAAAAAAAAAACGAATGGAGGTCGAAGTTTTTTTGGGGTCGAAGTGGGGCGAATTCGGCCTACTTTGAATCGTACGATCGTACTTCAATTCAAAGTTTTTTTAACTTCGACCTTCGATCTCCCAAACTCCCCCAATCCCGAATTTCAAAGTTTTTCGAAGTATGACTATTCCCTAGTCGAAGTACACAAAAAATAACCTTTGATAAATCTGCCTCTTAAAGTATGGACACCCAAAAATCTGGAAAAATCCTGTATTCATAAAAGCCCAGGTCCAGGGCATTTTGGATAACAGGTCACATATTTATACATATCAATAGTCAGTACATTTTCATTGATTAATATTTTATAAACCAACAAAAATAAAAACTCCAAAGGTGAATAAAACCACTGATACTTGGTGCAGAACATAGCAAAATATAGTAACACTCTGAGTGGGAAGCCCACCAAAGGAAGAAACATACAAGAAATTATAGGTAGAGGACAGTGAACATAAGTATGAGAGACTTACTCCAACTGCTCATTATACTAAATATTATATAATAATTATGAACTGACTGAAATATGTGGCAAGAACTGGTCATACCCAAATTATTACTGCAAAAGTGCTTTTATTAACACACTACTGGGATAAATGTAATAAAAGTCGCAAAGAGAAAGAAATGTGGAAAAATAATAATAAAAATTTACATTTTACAATGTAATTTTCCTTAAGCTGTTATTGCATTGCGAATTTTAAATGTGCACTTTTAAGAAGTGCTTGAAGGTGACGTAATCTTTTGGAGCAAACACAACTTTTTCAGTACTTTTTTTACATTTATTGTGCACTGGAGCAAACTAACATTCGCAAACCTTCTTCAACTGTCAGAAGATATCAATAAACAGTTTCCGGGTGTAAGAAACATACCTGGTGGTCTGGTGGGGGGACGGCAGGGACGCCGTCATGCGGTCTCAGCAAGGCCTCAGGTGCCGAATCTCAAGGGCGCGCGCGGCGCGCCTCTGTGAAATTTAAAGACGCAGAGGCCCATATAAATTGCCCATTCTGTCCACAGCACCTTGCCAGTGATAGAACTCTGTTTCTAGTGGTTTCTGAGACTATTGCGTCTGATCCTGTTATTCAGATTATCTTGATTATCCCTGTTTGACCCTGCCGGTATCCTGACTACTCTGAACTCTGAATCCCAGCCTGAACTTTGACCACTCTCTTGCCTGATCCCATCTGTCTGTTTTGACCCATAGCCTGTCTAACGATCCTTGATATCCGCCTGCCTCGACGCTGCCTGTCTGACCTTCCGCCTGCCTAATCCTTTGTACCGTAACCTTCGGCCCAAAAGACTCTGCTAACAGCCGTGCCCCTTTGCCAGCCAGAACATCTGGCCTTGTACCCCTCGTTAAGTCCAGGTGGCACCCAAGTAAGCTGAGGGCTCCTCCCAAAGCCCAACGGTGGTCACACTACTGGTGAAGCTGAGCCGAGACCAAGGTACTAAGCACTTGTTCTGGGATTGGGTGTCGGTCGTGACACTATCACGGGCCCATGGAGGTCGAAAGTCATGACGATGTTGCTGCTGCTTCTCCTACCGCTTCAGTTCCTCCAACTACCACCGAATCGCTTCTTTCCACCTTGTTGCAGCGCTTGGAGGACCATGAGCGGAAGCAGAACTACCTTCTGCAGGGTTATCATGATCTAACCCATCAGCTGGAGACTCCGCAAACTCCGCAGCAGCCAGTCCTTGATCCTGCTGCTCCTGTGGGTTCTTCTGCTATGTGGAGCAACTCTACCAGGCTCCATGAACCCAAAATCGTGTTCCCCGAGAGATTTAGCAGGGACAGAACTAAATTTTTTGTCTTTAAAGAGGCATGTAAATTGTACCTTAGTTTCCATCCTCACTCATTCCCATCTGGTGAGGAGGAAGTAAGGTTTGTAATGACCCTGTTATTGGGTGACCCCCAAATTTGGGCCCTCAGGCTGCCTTCTTCCGACCCTGCTCGTTATTCCCTAGACACATTTTTTGACAGCATGGCAATTCTTTACGATGATCCGGATCGTGCTTCTTCTGCCGATTCCGCGATTCGTAAGTTGCGCCAGGGGAAAAGGGATGCGGAGGTGTACTGCACCGAGTTCCGCCGGTGGGCAGTGGAAACTGGGTGGAACGATTTGGATCTACAGAGTCAGTTCCGTTTGGGGTTATCTGACTCAGTAAAGGATAGTCTTGTTAATTACCCCCTATCTTCCAACCTGGACTATCTTATGTCTCTGGCCATCCAGGTAGATAGGAGACAGAGGAAGAGAAGGGGTGAGAGGGGTGGTTCTACTTATTCTGGGGTTACTAATGTAAAATCTAATATGGTGACCAATGTTAAGTTTTCTAAACCCTCTGTGCCTCTGCCTCAGGAGGAGCCTATGCAGTATCCCATCTAACTCCTGAGGAGAAGGCACGCAGGCGTCTCCAAGGTTTATGTATATACTGTGGGGAAAAGGGTCATTTCTTAAATCTTTGCCCTAGGAGGAAAGGGAGGCTCCCTAACCTAAATGGAGAAGGGGAGCTCCATTTGGGTGCAGGAGTCTCCTCTCCCCACTCTGCCTCCAAGGTTCTGATTCCGTTTAAACTAACCTGGCCTACGGGCTCTGTCAAGGTGTCCGCATTTGTGGATTCTGGGGCGGAGGGAAACTTTCTGGATGCTGCTTTTGCAGCCAAATACAAGATTCCTTTGGTTTCCCTAACTACCCCCATGAGAATATGGGCAGTGGATAAGAGACCCTTAGGGTCAGGTGTGGTTTCCAAACAAACCGCTTCTCTTTCTATGTGTATAAACAATGTGCATTGCGAGGAGATAATTGTACCTTATAGAAGGTGCTACCTCTCCTCTCATTTTGGGGTTACCATGGCTCCAGAGGCATAACCCTCTGATTGACTGGGTTGAGGGAGGTAATTCAATGGGGTTCTAAGTGTGGTGGGGTATGCTTTCTGTCGGGTTTGGGTGCTGTTGAATGGAGCCTATATGCTGGATAACCCAGGTGATACACATTTACTGCAGGTTTAACAGCAAAAGCCATGTTATGATAAAGGAGTTTTTAATGGAGATGAATGAAATATCATAAACAGTATAAACTGAAAGATACAACCTGGGTAAAGGCAAAGCAAAGTCCAATAAACAGGCGGAGAAGGTCTGGGCAGGCAAGCAAGGTCCAAAGAGAAGGCAAGGTCAAAGGCAGGCAGCGTTCAAGCAGGGTCGAGATAACAGGCCGAAGGTCAAACCAGGGAATCCACAGAGAAAGGAATCAGGAACCAGGTGCGAACAGGAATCAGGAGTCAAGGCAGGGAACACAGGAACTAGGCAGGGGACACAGGAGTCAGGAGTCGCAAGTAAGGGGCTGGATCGGGCTCAGGAGCTCAGATAATCAAGCCAGGATCTTAGGGCAGGGACAGGCTTATAAAGGGTCATTAATTGGGAATGGAAGACACATGTGGATAATGAGGCAAGGGAGAAAGAATATATTTCAAGTCTGTCCAGAGCAGTGTCTAACATGAGGACAGAGATCCTCCAGTGGCTCACCCTGGTAATGCAGAACCTCCCAACAACAGGGACCAGGGTTCGATTCCTGGCTGTTCCTGACATTACCCCCACCCAAAGGATCGACCTCAGGGCGATCCCAGGGTCAGGTGGGTACATGAGTTCAAAGAGAAAGTTCCTTTTAGAAAACTCTTGAAATGATGCAGTAGCTAGATTGTCCAAGCAAGCATTCAAACGTCTCTGATTCATATCATTGTCCACAGTCAAAGCCAGATAATTTAAAGTGGGACTGAGAAACCAATGGGAAAACTGTATGGATATGGACAGGAAAACAAAGTAAAAAATGAATATTCTTAAATAGACTTGAAACCAGTGGAAATAAATGAATCCAAATAAACTAGGAGCCAAATCAGAAGAGGAGTTGCCAGGGTCAGGAGCCAAAGAGGAGTTGCCAGGGTCAGGAGCCAAAGAGGATTTGCCAGAGTCAGGAGCCGAAGAGGATTTGCCAGAGTCAGGAGCCAGGGGACCACCTGATGCCACTTCTGGAACCGGGGGACCACCTGATGCCACTTCTGGAACCGGGGGACCACCTGATGCAGGAGTCCAAACAGGTAAGTTGCCAGGATCGGGAGCCAGAATAGAGGAGTAGCCAGGGTCGGGAGCATCACCCATAGCAGGAGAGGAATTGCAGGAGTCAGCCAACTGAGCAGAGGAAACAGCCAAGTCACCCATTACAGGTGAGTTGCCCAGGATAGCAGAATGACCACCATATATGACAATCCAGTAGTATCTGTTGCATCAGAACCATTGGATCTCAATGCAGTGAAGGTGGATTTGTCCTTGGGCCCATAGGCTGCTGGCACAGGAGATGCAGGCTGGAAGGCTGCTGGCACAGGAGATGCAGGCTGGAAGGCAGCTTTCGGGGAACCGGCACGGGAGGCAGCTTTCGGGGAACCGGCACGGGAGGCAGCTTTCGGGGAACCGGCACGGGAGGCAGCTTTCGGGGAACCGGCACGGGAGGCAGCTTTCGGGGAACCGGCTGGGAAGCCATCACTGGGACCGGCTGGGAAGCCATCACTGGAACTGGCTGGGCTGCTGGAACCGGCTGGGCTGCTGGAACAGAGCCTGGGATGGGAGAGAAGTTTGGCTGGGAAGCCGGCCGTGGTATATTAGAAAAATAAATAAACTGTGGTTCAGGCCTGAGACCCAGGGAGGCTGATTTATGGAAAGCAACAGGCTTAGAAGCAGACTGGGAGATAGCTGGAGAGTGCATTGCAGGCAGATACTGGGAGACTGACCGACCCTTAAATTTAGTGGTAAATGCAGTTTGAACTTCATCGTCTGACTCCACATCTTCCCAGTCTTCATCATTACAGGCATCATAGTCACTCTCGTCATAAATATCCTCCCAATAACTTTCCTCTTCCTCACTCTCGTCATAGGGTATAACAGGTTGATAGATATTTTTGAGGCCAACAAGTTGGGAATATCTTGGCACTGGAGGGGTAAGTTGAAATGGCTTAACAAAGCCTTGAACGACAGGAGAACTTGAGGAGGAAAAAATGTCGGAAGGGACTGGCCATAAATCACCCGTGAAGGTCGTTTTCAAAAAAGAAAGAAAAGAACAGGGGTCTTCCAAAAAGTGAGCTTCTTCATCAATGCAAGCCTCTGCCCACTCTTGTGCTTTACCCCCTAAGAGGAATATTATAACGAGTCTGCTCTTCATAGAGTCTGGAGTCTGCTTGACAAAAGGAATAGAGGCAAATTTCTTACATGCGAGTAGAAAGTCAGAAAAAGTTCCCTCTTCTCCTTCATATTTTTTAACTGATGAGAGCCACTGAGCAGAGAGTTGCAGTTCACCCTGTTCAGGTGATATAGAGGGGTTAACATGGCTCCTTATTGTGTGGCTTGATTATACAGTCGGGTTTGGGTGCTGTTGAATGGAGCCTATATGCTGGATAACCCAGGTGATACACATTTACTGCAGGTTTAACAGCAAAAGCCATGTTATGATAAAGGAGTTTTTAATGGAGATGAATGAAATATCATAAACAGTATAAACTGAAAGATACAACCTGGGTAAAGGCAAAGCAAAGTCCAATAAACAGGCGGAGAAGGTCTGGGCAGGCGGCAGGCAAGCAAGGTCCAAAGAGAAGGCAAGGTCAAAGGCAGGCAGCGTTCAAGCAGGGTCGAGATAACAGGCCGAAGGTCAAACCAGGGAATCCACAGAGAAAGGAATCAGGAGTCAAGGCAGGGAACACAGGAACTAGGCAGGGGACACAGGAGTCAGGAGTCGCAAGTAAGGGGCTGGATCGGGCTCAGGAGCTCAGATAATCAAGCCAGGATCTTAGGGCAGGGACAGGCTTATAAAGGGTCATTAATTGGGAATGAAAGACACATGTGGATAATGAGGCAAGGGAGAAAGAATATATTTCAAGTCTGTCCAGAGCAGTGTCTAACATGAGGACAGAGATCCTCCAGTGGCTCACCCTGGTAATGCAGAACCTCCCAACAACAGGGACCAGGGTTCGATTCCTGGCTGTTCCTGACACTTTCCCTCAGTAGTGGCAACTACATCCCTTGAGGGGTTACATGCAGAATATGCTGATATGTTTTCTAAAAAGGCAGCTGAAACCCTACCCCCACACCGGCAGTATGACTGTCCAATTGATTTGATCCCCGGGTCCACTCCTCCTCTTGGTAGAACCTACCCTCTTTCATTGCCGGAAGCCCAGGCCATGAAAGAGTATATAAAGGAAAATCTTGAGAGGGGTTTTATCAGACCTTCTAGTTCCCCTGCAGGGGCGGGTTTCTTTTTTGTTGGGAAGAAAGATAGTGGTCTTCGTCCCTGTATCGACTATAGGGGGCTCAATAAGATCACCATAAAGAACCGCTATCCTCTCCCTTTAATTTCTGAACTTTTTGATCAGGTTAAAAGAGCTAAGGTTTTTACCAAACTTGATCTTAGGGGGGCTTATAACCTGATACGGATCGGGGAGGGTGACGAGTGGAAGACAGCGTTTAAGACCAGGGATGGCCACTACAAGTATCTTGTTATGCCTTTTGGTCTCTGTAATGCCCCCGCAGTGTTCCAGGAGTTTGTCAATTACATCTTCCGGGACCTGCTGGGGATCTTCGTAGTGGTCTACCTAGACGATCTTCTGATTTTTTCCTCCAACATGAAAGAACATTTAAATCATGTTTGTGAAGTCTTACGAAGGCTAAGGGGAAATAATCTTTATGCGAAACTAGAGAAATGTACTTTTGGGGTTTCCTCTGTTCAGTTTTTGGGGTTTAACATTTCCAGCAAGGGTCTAGAAATGGATCCAGGCAAGGTCAGAGCAGTCCTGGATTGGACCGAACCCGTTTTGTTATGTGCAACCCAAAGGTTTCTTGGTTTTGCTAATTATTATCGTCAGTTTATTAAGAATTTTTCCCTCATTGTGGCCCCCATCACTAATTTAACTAAGAAGGGCGCTGACCCCAGCATGTGGCCTCCTGAGGCTGTTCAAGCATTTGAATTCCTCAAAAAGGAGTTCAGTTCTGCCCCAATCCTTCGTCACCCCAACACTGCGCTTCCTTTTATTCTGGAGGTTGATGCCTCTGAGGTGGGAGCTGGGGCAGTCCTTTCTCAAAGGCACCTGACTACCAACAAGTTGCATCCCTGTGCTTTCTTCTCCAGAAAGTTTTCATCCGCAGAGGTGAATTATAATATAGGTAACAGGGAATTGTTGGCAGTCAAATGGGCCTTTGAGGAATGGCGGCACCTCCTGGAGGGTGCAAAACATCTGGTGACGGTCTATACTGACCACAAGAATTTACTATACATAGAGTCTGCTAAGCGCCTAAATCCTAGGCAGGCTAGGTGGGCTCTATTTTTCACAAGGTTTAATTTTTCTCTGATTTTCAGGCCTGGGACTAAAAACACCAAGGCGGATGCACTCTCTAGGAGTTTTGAATCCATTCCTTCTGACTCTAGTGAGTGTACTCCCATTATTCCCAGGGAAATTATCATAGCAACCCTTGAATCTGACCTTTCTTCTCTATTGCTCCCTCTTCAAACATCTGCTCCTTCGGATACCCCTTCGGGGAGATGGTTTGTACCACAGGAATTTAGGGAGCAAGTATTGAGAGAGGTTCATGATTCTAAGATGGCAGGGCATCCAGGCATTTCGAAGACGGTGTCCCTGTTATCCCGTCATGTTTGGTGGCCATCATTCAAACAGGATGCTAAGGCCTTCGTCAATTCCTGCCCAGTCTGCAAAAGATCCAAGGCTTCTCGAAATTCTTCCCAGGGTCTGTTAATTCCCTTACCCATTACTGAAAAACCTTGGTCCCATCTTTCGATGGACTTCATTGTTGATTTGCCCCCTTCTCAGGGGAAAACTGTGATCTGGGTGGTGGTGGATAGGTTTAGCAAGATGAGCCATTTTGTTCCCCTTCCACACCTCCCTTCTGCTAAGACCTTGGCTGATTTGTTTGTTAATCACATATTTAAGTTTCATGGTTTTCCTGAAAATATTGTTTCTGACAGGGGGGTTCAGTTTGTCTCAAAGTTTTGGCGTGCTTTCTGTTCTTTGGTGGGGATTGAGTTATCTTTTTCCACTGCTTATCATCCCCAAACCAACGGCCAAACTGAGAGGGTGAACCAGTCACTGGAGCAGTACCTCAGGTGTTATGTGTCCAACAACCAGTCCACTTGGGCGGAACTATTACCCATGGCAGAGTTTGCATACAATACTGCTACTCATTCTTCCTCTGGGGAATCCCCTTTCTTTATTGTCAATGGGTTGCACCACAAAGCTTTTTCGTTCTCTGGGTCTGGTTCCCCTGTACCATCTGCCAACTCCTCTGTTGAGTTATTTTCTAAGGTTTGGTCTCAAGTGCATGAGTCTCTGTCTGCAGCTACATCAGCTCAAAAGAAAGCTGCTGACAGATCTCGTGGAGAGGCACCCTAGTATAAAGTGGGGGATTTGGTCTGGTTATCTACCAAGAATATCAAGTTGAAGGTGCCCTCTCTAAAAGTGGGTCCTAAATTCATTGGTCCATATCCCATCACCACAATAATTAACCCTTCCTCTGTTCGTCTTAAGTTGCCTGTCCATTTTGTTTCTGTTCCTCCCCCAGTGTTAGTTGAAGGTCAGCATGAATTTGAGATCCAGGAGTTCCTTGATTCCCGCCTTGTATGTGGTAAGTTACAATACCTTACCAGGTGGAAGGGTTTTGGCCCTTTGGAGAACTCCTGGGTCTCAGTGGATGACATCAAGGCTGACAATGGCACGAATCCTGCACAGTATAAATTTCCCATTCTGTCCACAGCACCTTGCCCGTGATAGAACTCTGTTTTTAGTGGTTTCTGAGCCTAGTGCATCTGATCCTGTTATTCTGATTATCTTGATTATCCGTGTTTGACCCTGCCTGTATCCTGACTACTCTGAACTCTGAATCCTGACTCAGCCTGAACTTTGACCACTCTCTTGCCTGATCCCATCTGTCTGATTGATACCCGGTTTGGACCCATAGCCTGTCGAGCCTAACGATCCTTGATGTCCGCCTACCTCGACCCTGCCTGTCTGAGCTTCCGCCTGCATAATCGATTTTGCGCTTGAAACCTATGATTTTTTCAGAAACCCAGAGCAACGTACTTTTTTCATCGGTCTTTAATACATGCCAAAAAAAATCGAGTTTTTTTTCCTCTGAAAAAATAGTATTAGTAATTTAAAAGTCTGACTATAAAAATTTGGAGCTTTAATAAATAACCCCCGTTGTGTGTTAAAGGAAAACTTTACCCCCAAAATTAATATTTAAGCAACAGATAATTTGATATTAAAAAAGAGGCATATCAAATAAATTTACCTAACTGTTATATATATTTAAATAATATTGCCCTTTTACATCTCTTGCCTTGAACCACCATTTTGAGATGATCTGTGTGCTGCCTCAGAGATCACCCGCCCAGAAATACTGCAGCTCTAACTGTAACAGGAAGTGTGGAAGCAAAAGACAGAATGCTGCCTGGCTCATGTGACCTAACATATATGATTTGTTTGGTTTGTTTGTGTGCACCGTGAATCCTAGGATCCAAAAGGGCGGTCCTTATTTTTTAAAATGACAATTTTCTATTATGATTACCCAATGGAACATACTACTAAAAAAAAATATTATAATTAAAATGGTTTATTTACATGAAGCATGGTTTTTATTTACATGAAGCATGAGCTGTTTTATGCAATTTATTTTTATAGAGACCTAAATGGTTTGGGGGTTATAGTTTGCCTATGAATTTGTGTATTGTAAATATAATAAATGTGTATTATAATTCCACTGGCTTTATTTCCTCATAGGTTCTGTGAAGGTAACCGTATTACTGGTTCAGTGTGCAGGTTTATCTTTCCCTATGCAAGCAATATACAGTGATAACAAGAAGACTAGACAAACAAACTTATAAATTAGACTCTCTACAACAGGGATTCTCAAGAACATAATAAATCTATGCGCCATAGGTATTCCCCTGTACTAGGGACAAGCCAAAGATCCTTTAAACTCCTTTTATTCACTAGAAATGTGTTAGTTCTAAAAATACAAAGTACTACAGGAACAAAATGTCATTTGAGGTTCCTTAAAACAAAATGCTGTACTCTGGTAGGATAAAGTTGGCCATAGAAGCAAAGATCTGATCTTATGAATCGAGGATTCGGACGATTTTCAGACTGTGTGTGGAGAGTCCCGACATTTTTCGTACGGCGGAGAACGGTCGTTTGGTCGATCAGACAGGTTAAAAGATTTCTGTCGGCTGCCGATAATATCTCTGCATGTATTGCCGATCGTACGATTTTCAGTGGGAGACTATCACCAGCTTTGGTTGGACATAACTATCGTACGATTGCTGTCAGGGGCAGAACATCGGCTCATCTGTTCTTTTACTACTTTATTTGATCGGAATGGTTAGTGGCAGGTCGGTAGATGGGAAAGTCCGATCGTATGATGATTCGTATAATCGGATTTTGCGTCTATGGCCAGCTTTAAGAAATGCTGTTTTTTTGGCTTTGGTCTTGTGCAACCAAAAGGATATGAAGATTAAAACTTGTTCTGCTCTTTGTTGCTGGCACTTCTCACTGCTAGGTATTTGTATCTAAAAGTACACATGTACCTAACTGGCTTAAGGTTGCTAGACAAGATACTCTCCTCTAGCGTACATTGGAAATGTAGAATTTATGTTGTTGACGGGCTGTTACCTTCCTTCCAGATGATGTCGAATTTACATTGTACTCCTTGCAGATCAGTATCTAATTTAGCAGTCACATACAATGACCCGATATCCAAGGGATAGCAAGTGTTTTGTGAAACATTGTATTTTTTCGGAGCAAAGGTAGCAAATTGCACAAAATGGTGTACCCAAATCTCTCTATCTTTCCTACTATACAGGGGCAATTCTTACCCCCCCTGCCTTTTGTGCTGCCTTCTCTCCACCCTTGATTACCTATCCAGGATCTGGCAGGGGGTCCATGATTTTATTACAGAGAGCGCAATTGTGCTTTCTTGTACTAGATGAGCTTAATTTCCAGTATAAAAAACAGAAATTCACCTCTTAAAGTTACCAGGAGCAACTTTTTGCTGAGGCAAGTTTCTCAACTCACTCATATCATCTCATAGCTGCTGCCGGTTATTAATAATATAGCTTTACGCACCAGTTTTAAACAGAGGCTTGGGTCTTCAAATCTTTTTATTGATTTCAAACATAAACCAGCTGATTACTTTCAACAAGTTAATTGCAGGCAGTGGCGTAACTACCGAGGAAGCAGATCCTGCAGCCGCGGGAGGGGCCCAGGAGTAAAGGGGGCCTGGACCGACGGGGCCTGCTTCCTCAGTAGTATGGGGATACCCGCATACCTCTCAACCATCCGATTTTTTACAGCTCAATCTGCTGTCCCCTATAGGCACTTTAAATTCCCGACCTCCTGAGCAGCTTGGGAAAAAAAACAATTTCTAAACTCCACATCATTTGGGGGGCGGAACCTGCAGAATGTACAGTGCAGCTGCTTCAGTCTGAGAGGCGTGCTTGGATGGGCTCTTGTAATTCTAAACTCTGTCCTCCGCCCCGTGCCTGGAGGAGTTAGTCAGTTTAGTGCCTGGACCGGTATGAGAGGACTGTCACATGGCACAATTTCACTTACATTCTTCGCTGCTGGCCTGCTGCCAATGGCTGGAGTGCTCATTGCAGAGGTGTCCTGCTGATCTTCCTAGCTGCCTTGTGTGTGCTGCTGGAACTGTTTGAGCTGAAACCTGGGGGGCGGGGTGGATTTAGGGAGCAGGTCGGATCGGATGCCATGCAGCCAGGCAAGCACTACTATGTGTGTCAATTACAGTTTGAGTGTGTGTTTGTGTGTGTGTGTGTGTGTGTGTGTGTGTGTGTGTGAGTGATTGGTACATTTGCTGCTGTGTGTGATGCCAATTTGTCAGATGACTGAGAGAAAGCAATCAGAGCAGAGCTTGCTGCTAAGTGTTCTTTATTAGACACAACATGTTTCGGGCAAGGGCCCTTTATCAAGTGTACAAATAGTAAGTGTTAACAAGCTTTTAAAGGGTAAAACAGGAAGTGAGGTCACGTATCAAGGTAAGTGGATCAATGATAAATAGGTGCAAGCATTAGGGGTAATTAGTGAGTCCTTTACGCCGAAGTCCTTGTTTAATTCAGTCCACAGTGTAATATCTTCTGGAAACAATTCCACATAGTTTCTTCAAATAAGTGTTGAAAAAAAAGTATAGTACTCAAGGAACTGCCCATTTCTGGGCCTACCACAGAAAATCCTGATAAATTACTAAATTAGTATGGAAGGAAAAGAAATGCCCATTATTCTTACCATTAGCCGTACATATAATGTAAATATCTTGGGCTCAGAAATCAATTATCTGAAAAAGAAACAAATCAGGCATCAGTAACAAGGAAAAGTAACAAAAACTTTTTATGCACTGTACAAGTAAAAAGCAACATTGTCACAGTGTCAAAGGAAGCATTTCACACTCCAGCTGTCATTCATTCCTTTCGGATACATTGTATCTAGCTTCTTGATCCAGTATGCTTCCCTCTGTAGTATTTTCTTTTTAGGGTTCCCACCTCTCTGTAAGGGGCTAATTACTTCTAACATATCCCATCTTAAAGGAGAAGGAAAGGCTAAAATTAAGTAAGCTTTATCAGAAAGGTCTATATAAATACACCAGTAAACCCTCAAAATAATGCAGCTCTGAGTCCTCTGTCAAAATAAACACAGCATTTCTTTCATTTTATTGTGTACACATAGGCTCCTGTTTTCAGCATAAACCTCCAGGGCAGGGCTTGAGCATGCTCAGTTTGCTCCTCTCCCCCTCCCTCCTCCCATCCCTGCTGTCATCTGAGCTCAGAGCTGTAAGTGAGCAGGGAGAGGCTCAGGCAGGAAGTGATGTCACACCAAGCTTATATGGCCGCTTCTATCCTAAACAAACAGAGACAGTGTCTAGAGCTGTTGACTCAGGTATGGTAAAGTATTCTGCAGAATGAATATAGTGTTCTAGCTTGCACTATTGTGGCTAATCTGTTGGCAATAAACTGTCTTGGAGCTTTCCTTCTCCTTTAACTGTGACTGATTATGGTTAGCATTCTTAAAATGTGTGATGCCAGCTGTGCCCACACTCATGCCCCTTTTCCCACTCTATTTACACAGTGCCCAGGCAATAAACTCACTCTATTTTACCATCGGCCTGACATTAAAGTTCCAGGAGCAGGTTCTTCTCTTTCCCCACTAGACCTGGGCCAAGGTTGTAGCTCTCCGGGGGTGTTGGTGCTGGGAGTTGTAGTACCATAACATGTGGAGGGAAGCAAGCCAGACAGGCAGGACAGATGGTCGTTCCCTGCAGATTCCCCCGTCCTCCCCCTTCTACCAGACTATCAGGATAGAAAGAATGTAGGGCGGTAAGGATAGAAATCACATTTATTGCACTGCCTTGTGGTCCTTTAACCCCTTTCCTTGCCTTAATGTGCAAATTTGCAATTGTGCCATATATATATATATATATATATATATATATAATTGCCTCTATGCCATTCTTCTATAGTTCTGGGGTATTTATATGTGAAATTTCCACAGTGCCATCCTTCTATGAGTTCAGGGGTATTTAAACAAGAAATTGCCACTGCACCATCCTTCTATTAGTTCAGAGGGTATTTATACACGGAATTGCCACTGTACCATCCTTCTATGGGTTTATTATACATGAAATTCTCCCACTATTATATATGTGCAGAGGGGGCCCTGAAATTTTTTTTGCAGGGGGGCCCTGGAATCCGCCACTGATTGCAGGTTACAAAGAGTTAGAACATTTTAACATTCCAGGTGATAATACAAAGTCTGAATTCATGCGAGGTTTCAAACATCAAATAAAACACTCAACAGAGGTTTGGGTACTCATCCCCCCGGTCCCTTCCCCTGAGACCACTCAACTCATCTGTGGATATGATTTCATTGAATTCATTGAAAGAAAAACATGATACTTGTATAAATAATTTTCCACGCCCCCTTAGGCTTAGTGTCATGCAACCCCTCCCTCATCTCACATTTCTAGGGGGGTTGTGCAAGTTATCAAGAAAGCCGATGGAGTCTAAAGGTGGCCATAGACGCAAAGATCCGCTCGTTTGGCAACATCACCAAACGAGCGGATTTTTCCCCGATATGCTATTAACAGGCATGGCTATATCGGGGGTAATCTGATTGTGCGATCAGATTACAATGTACCATGGGCTCCGGCGGGATCAGTCGGGTCAAAATCAAACCTGATCGATCGACCAAACGAACAATCTCCGCCGGACGAAAGATGTCGGCACACGCCACACATGATCCGAAAATCGTACGAATCCTCGATTCGTACGATTGGATGTGTGTGTCTATGGCCAACTTAAGTCGCAGAATCCAACACTTAACAATGGAACAAGGTGAGGGAGGGGTTGCATTACACTGTGAGCCTAAGAGAGAGTGAGAAATGGTCCCTGGAACACAAACAGACTATTATAGTTTCCTTTTATTCTGCATAATCAGGTACATCTCTGTAACAAAATTACATTTATGCTTATTATGTTTTGCTTACTAGCCAGAGCAATAGCAATATCAACTGCATCCTCACTGATAATCCACTTTTAATAATATGTAATAATAAAAAAAAACATTTCAAACATCGTTAATGTCAGTTATTTCTGTAGCTGAAGTAGATGGAAGGTTGTGAAACAAAAGACATGCTCAAAACTATAAATATGTTCATCAGCCGGCGTGATATTTGGACTTCTGACTGCTTGCCATTTTAGACTATAACTAGATATAGACTATATAACAGACACAAGGCTTAACTGCCAAATGTGGTTTCCTGAGATTGAATTCATTTTTAAATCCTAATGTGCAATTGATATCCGATATCCAGGGTTGTTAGGATATCTGATCTTTCAGAATAGAGAGCTAATTAGATTCCTAATGCTGGTAAAGGACAGTTTGTCACAGCAACAAATAATTTTGGCATTTTATCAGATAGGCAGCAATGGAACTGGAGGGTGGTAATGCAAACACAAGGAGCAGTGAAAAGTGCAAAACTGGACAAAAATGCTAATCCCCTACATGCTCTTTGCACCCAAATGCCAGTTTGGTCTGCGTTGGTCTATTGGGTGCAAGATGCAAAGGACAAAACCCAAAGGCGCATGACTGGAAAGAAACCAAACCAGGAAATGAATATCTCCAGGGCTCTCTTTGGGTTGTTTGGCTGCACACACAGTTGACTTGCACTCACTGAATTGTACACAATGAGAATTTCCAGCACCCACTCACATGCAATTGGCACCCATAATGACACTATATAACCATCACTGCAATACGCAATTGAATAATGTACAATCAAATGCACTGGAATCCTGCTGCATTGTGTGCAATAAAGCATGTTAAATTGGGTTCCAGTTTTGCAGTTTGCACATTGTACTTCCAAAGTAAATGAGCCCTTCCGTGGACAGGACCCTTAGGGGGTTATTTACGAAGTCCGAATCCAAACTCGAATAATATTCGTTTTTTTTAACTATAAAATCAGAATTTTTAGTTAAAAATTTTTCAAGAGTATGTTTTTACTGAGTAGTTTTAGCAAGATGAATGACACTAACGATTATTGTTAAAGATAAATAGATTCCCTTGGCTCCAAAGCATTTGGTGAAATTTCAGTCAAAATGCACAATTTTAGGAATATTTCCATTGTTTTACAAACTTTTTTTTTCAAAACGAGGCAGTTTAGCTTATTATTTGGGATGCTATAAATCAACTATTTTGGGATTCAGTCCCAAATCTTTTGTGAAAGATTTGGCCAAATCCGGAGCCAAAACCAAACCCTAATCTATATATACTAATTAGGGCTGGGAAGAGAATGGCTCGCTGTGCTACTTGATTTTGAGCATGTGGTTCACCCAGGCATTTGGATTCAACTGAATTTGAATCCTGCGGCAAGAGGAAAAACCAATAGGAGCAGGCACTCAATGAAGGCAAACTTCCACCAGGCAAATAGTTCAAAGTGAAAAGAGTTTATTGTGTCCACAGGCTTACGCGTTTCGTGTCATAAACACTTAATCATAGGCTTGATTAACCTATTGGTTTTTCGGTTTGTCCACTCCCCAGGCTGAGGGCTCAGGGCACTTGGGCCACTTCCCCTTCGTGGTGAGTAATCACTTTACTTTTGGAGACCCTAATATCACAGATGTATCATTGATATTATCCTGCGGCAAAAGGCCAAATCCTAAACCAGATCCTGGATTCGGTGCAATCCTACTTATCAACAGGGTCGGAATGGGCCGGCGGTACACAAGGAAAAAACCCCCATGGGCCCCCGATCGGGTGAAACTAAAAAAAAATCTGTGTGGCGCAGTGCACTGATGTTCACACATGAGCTTTGTGTGCTGATGTTCGCCCATGCACGTGGCACATCAGTTTTTGCAAATGTGCACGGGGCCCCAAGTTTTCCCTACTTATGAGTCTGCAATCACTTTAATAGCAGGCAAAGGGTTACTAGCAAGTATGCAGCATGGGTTGATTCCAGAGCTGTAACTGGATATCTGATATCAAGTATTAAATATACAACACAAGGAATTTGCGTTATCAATCATCACTCCTAAACATTTCTTTCCTTGTTCTGTCGTTCGGGGCTTCAGTGTTAGACATGGATTTACATTCACTTTCCAATATCAGGGACAGAATAGTTCAGTGCGTGTTTCTACAGCAAACCATGTCGGGTGGAATTAAATGTTGTTGCAGAGAGTGGAACATACTTTATAATCCGACAGAATCATTTTTTGTTGCTATTATAAAAGTAATATGTAAATCAGCCCCTATATTATTGTCTGGTGGTCCCGGGCAAGTCACTTAGAAGAAGTTTTATCAAAGGATGGGAAATCAGCTTTAGATTGTGACATTTCTATTATATATATTCAATATGTTGTGCGTCGGCCCCTAAGCTCAGTAAGTGACAGCAGCACAGAGCATGTGCAGTGAATCAGCAGAAAAGAAGAAGGGGAGCTACTGGGGCATTTTTGGAAACACAGATCTTTACTGCTAAAGGGCTGTGGTTGCCTTGGGCTGGTACAGAAGCACAAAACATAATGTACAGCATTCTGCCCTACTTCTTTAATTAGGCTTTAGTTCTCTTTAAAGACAAAAAGTTGTGCAAAAAATATCATTGGGAAATGTATCACAGTGCTGCAATTTGGTAAAAATATTAAGAAAGAATGAGGAATATTACTTGGCAATTCCAATGTTTTCACTGGTGAAGTGGGAATATTTTGTTTGATTTACAAAATCTCTTTTCAAATTGTTGCAGCAAGAAAAAAGTTTCCATTAACTTATATTATATTCATTTTAATACAGTGCTCATTTGTCTTTGGAGCTTAACAATTAGTGGGGTCAGCAGAGTAGGTTATAATGTTTTTTTTTTCAGCGAGGCTACCAATAAACTCACTTTTTTTTTCCGGTGAAGCAAAGCCTCCCTAAATCTATTTGCCACTTATGGATGGGGTGTTAGAGCTCAGTGCAGCCAGAGAGCTCTAACACCCCATAGAACAGAATGGTGTTCATTGGATCTTCTTTAATAATTGTGGCAATTCATTCAACATTAGTGAGCAGAGTGCATTGATGAATGCAAACAATTTCAAACCACTGGGAAATTGTAAGATTGTCTAGTTAAAACTTACTGGGGCTTTGCCACCAGACTTATAGTATATAAGTGCCATGGCACAGGGAATCACTGTTGTTGACAGGGTCGGACTAGGGGGCCCGGTACCCACCGGGACCACTGGCCAGGGCCCCCCTCCGGCCTCTACTGAGGCGTGCACACACGCATGAAGGCGCATGCGAGAACGACGCCACCCAGCACGCATGCGCGAACGGCGCCGACATTTTTTTTTGCGTGATTTGAAATATGGGGAGATGGGGTCTGGCCCGGCGGTTTTTTCCCGGTTTCCCGCCGGGCCAGTCCGACACTGGTTGTTGAGAAACTTTGGAGCGCAAGTTAGAAAAACACAGGAACTTTATGATCTGACCTGAAAGTTTTTCAGAGACAAGAACTTTCAGATACTATCAGCATTCATTAACAGAATGGTTCCTATAAGAAGTCTCCACAAGGCAAAATAAATAACAATGTCAAGATATTTTATATTGTGAAAGCTGCATATTTAAGAATAGAATTAATCAGATTTGCCCTAAAATTCAATGAGAAATATTTACACATTGACCTCTAATGCACCACAATCTCTGTCTTGCTCGCACGTATGAAAAATATTCTCACAACTGACATTGGATGGAAAGAGTGATATAATGACTGCTTCTTCATGCAGGTCGGAAGCCAGGCTGCACAATCTATATACAAATAGCACCAACTGACACTGTCTTTGGGCATCAGTATCATTATAAGTAGGTATGGGATCCGTTATCCAGAAACTTCTGAACTACGGAAAGGCCGTCTCCCATAGACTCCATTATAATCAAATAATCCAAATTTTTTAAAATGATTTCTTTTTTCTCTGTATTAATAAAACAGGAGCTTATAATTGATATAATGAATCCTTATCTAAAGATAAGATAATCTAAGATATAATGAATCCTTATTGGAGGCAAAACCAACCTATTGGGTTTATTTCATGTTTCTATGATGTTCTAGTAGACTGAAGGTATGAAGACCCAAATTATGGAAAGACCCGTTATCCGGAAAGCCCCAGGTCCCGAGCATTCTGGATAATAGGTCCCATGCCTGTACTTTGTGTAGTACTTTGTGTATACAGTATGCCTACACCTAAACATGGAATTGAAACAACCAATGGAAAATATTTTTATACGACAGGTATGGGATCCTTTAGCCAGAAACACGTTATCCACCCATTATTGACAATCAGTCCGGCTACATTTTGCACGTAAATTGCTTTTCACAAAAGGAATAGTGGGGAACGAGAAAAATCAGAAATATATGTTGGGAAAAGAAAACTACAGGCTGAAAAACACCCAGGAGATGCCTCCTTTCTCATATTTGGGCTCATAATTGTGCTCGTATATAGGACGAACGTTCGGACGTCCCAATCTTTCAACCTTTATAGATTAAATAAAGTAGTAAAATAATAAATCAGACAATGTTCTGGCCATGACAGGAATCGGACAAAACTTATGTCTGACACCCATTGATATCGACAGATAAGCAATACATGCAGAGATATTATCGTTAGCCGACAAAAATCTTTTAAACTGTCAGATCAACAACCCATTTCCATGGTACGAAAAATGTCAGGACGATCCACACAAGGTCCGAAAATCATATAAAACCTCGATTTGTGCAACTATATCTTTTGCGTCTATGGCCACATTAAAATTTTTTTTTTTTTATCTTTTTCCAAGTGCCTGGGTTAACTCAACGGGTGAACTGTCTGCCATGGGGGTGGAGGGACAGATGATATTCTCCAACACATACTAAGAACATGTTATGTATTATACTTAGGATAATCCAATTACTACTCACTTTCACTTCTCATAGAAGTATAGAAGTGAGATCACAAGTAATGGGAAGAATACTAGGAATAGTAGCATTTGGCTTTACAGGAAATGTGAACTTCCACAAACTTTTGTTGGAATTATCATGGGTACTTTAAGATATATCTGGTGTATCAGCCAATTGTCTCTGGATTTTTTACTTTATTAAAATGCAGCTTTACAACATTATGAAGGTTATTTACTAAAATCCAAATTTTTCTGATTATTTAAATAAAAAAAAGTCCAACCAAGCTAGAATCCATGATTGGACCTTATTTATTATTTAAAAAAGCACAATTTAATCAGATCAGGGGAAAACTCACTAAAATAGAGTGAAAACCTCTATTTTTTGGAGGTTTTTCTCCCGAATTGTATGATTTTTCGGGCTTTTTTGATATTTGACCAAAACGCCTGAAATAGATGGATTTTCAGGCTAATTCCAAATAGAAGGGCAGGTCTAAGATGATAGACGGTATTTTCAGATTCAAAATTTTTGCAGCATCAATCTTTATTAAATCCTGAAAAATTCAAGTTTAAAAAAAAACAACTAAAAATGTTTGCACCAAAAAACCCAACCGGACTTTAGTAAATAACCCCCTATATGTGCCATGGACCTTAACCATAGATGACATATTTGCAGGACCTTAGCCCAATGGTATAGCATCAAGTTTTCTGTAGATGTCTTGGATGCCCTGACATAAGTATGCTCCTACTAATGAGGAAGATGCTTTTACATCATTTAAGGACAATTTGACATGAATTTGGAAGGCCTATGGAATATTTGATCCAGTATGTGAAAAAAAGCTAAAGGTTATCGATACCGATCAATACTTTCCCTTCCAAAATAATCTTTTTCTCATTGTTCTCTGCCAGTATTTTATTTAACCAGTTGCTTTGGTTGTTAAATCTCCCTGGAAGCACTAATTTACTGGCAAATAACTCATTTTAAAAGAGATGTTTAGATCTGTCTTTGTCCTGTGTTATCACCCAAACTCAATTGCCTGAGTCAGACTTCTGGAATGTACATTTAACACCTTTCATTAGTGCCTCAGTAATACGAATGGAGATTTCCAGTGCCTATATCGCTTAGTAGAACATATTTATCATTTCTATTTTGTGGCTATGAACTAAGAATGGCAATTCCATTTGGACTTTAAATATAAAAGAAAAGAATTGTATGTTAAACAATAATAATCTTAAAACTTGCATAACCATGGAAGGATGCCAGCTGATGGTATGCATACTAATGGCTGAGTGGTATGGCTGCTCCACTACATTGAAGAAGACATCTACATATTCTACACAGTGGAAGAAACACTTTTTGTAGAACAACTGCAAAACTGGTGTCCAGGTTCTATCGCAACCTACTGTTTACTGCATAGGCTTCAGAAACGGGGGGGCCACAGGGGCCGTGGCCCCCCAGAATTTTTCTCCTCCAGTTTGAAACCATTTTTTAAATAAAAAAAAATGTAATTTTTTAAATAAAAAAAAATGTAATTTTTTTTTTTACAGTTTTTTTTTTTTGCCTTTTTTCTTTTAAGACGGTGCGTGTCTGGGCTGTCTCCCTTACCTGGCCTCTCCACTTCGATTTTGCACCACCCCCTAGAAACCGGTAGTGGAAGTGGCCAGCGACGGAAAGGAAGCCCCGCCTTTTGCACGGCTACTGTCCGGAAGAGAAGAGAGCATCGCGTTGGCGCCTGTGAGTAAGCTGGTGCATATCTGGGCTGGCTCCCTTACCCAGCCAGTCCACTTTCATTTTGCACCACCCCCTCCAAGCCGGTAAAGTTGAAGTGGCCAGCGAATGAAAGGAAGCTCCGCCTGCCGCACAGCTGCAGTCCGGAAGAGAAGCGAGCATCGTGTTAGCGCCTGTCAGGAATAAGCAGTACATAGGAATGCACGGATAGGCCTGCATATGCGTTCCATACAGTGCAAATAGAGCACAGTATCCAAAGTTGTCTCTGTGCAGCGCAAATCGGCAAAATGCAGCTTCGCCTCTCATCCCTCTCATGCATCTTACAGTAGAATACTCGTCATTGCATGTGATTATTTTAATGGTAAATAATGCTATCTAAAGAAAAATCCCTTATATATTTGTGAAACGTGAAGATGCATGCATCTTCCATTGTAACAGATATATCTTATACCTGGACTCTGATATACACGTATTGGCACAATTTAAATGGAAATACTGTGCTAAGGTCTCAATCCCTGGCCTTAACTTATTATAAATGTATTATAATGTAATCGCAGGCGACAGGAATAAAAGGAACAGCAGACAACTAGAACCGTGTTTACCCCAGGCAAATCTATGTCAAGGAATCTATAGCAAATCTATTTTAATAGCTTTATGCATTTCTTAATATTGTGGTTCACCTTTAAGTTCACTTTCAGTATGTTATAGAATGGCCAATTCTAAGCAACTTTTCAATTGGTCTTCCTTATTTATTTTTTATAGTTTTTTAATTATTTGCCTTTTTCTTCTGTCTCTTTCCAACTTCCAAAGGGGGGTCACTGACCCCATTTAAAAAGCAAATGCTCTGTAAGGCTACAAATGTATTGATACTACTTTTTAAGTACTACATTTTCTATTCTCTCTTATTCATATTCTAGTCTATTATTCAAATCAATGCATTGTTGCTAGGGTAATTTGAACCCTAGCGACCAGATTGAATTTGCAAACTGGAGAGCTGCTGAATAAAAAGCTAAATAACTCAAAAAACATAAATAATAAAAGATGTAAACTAATTGCAAATTGTCTCAGAATACTATTCTGTACATCATACTAAAAGTATTCTCAAAAGTGAACAACCCCTTTAACACCCATTGGTGAGGGTGAGTGGCTGATCATTGCCAATTTGTCAATGTGCTCATCTACTTTTCTCTTCTCCTTCTATGGGTTCTGTGGGGTATTTATACATAGAGTTGCCCCTTTGCCATCCTGCTATGGGTTCTGGGGAGTTTTATACATGGAATTGCCATGGTACCATCCTGTCATGAATTCTGGGGGTATTTATACATGGAATTGCACTGTGCCATCCTACTATGAATTCTGGGGGTATTTATACATGGAATTGCCCCTTTGCCATCCTATGAATTCTGGGGGTTTTATACATGGAATTGCCATGGTGCTATCCTGCCATGAATTCTGGGGGCATTTATACATGGAATTGCCCCTGTGACATCTTGATATAAGTTCTGGGGTTATTTATATTTGGAATTGCCACTGTCCCAACTTGATATAAATGCAGGGGGTATTTATACATGGAATTGCCATTCTACTATGAATTCTGGGGTTATTTATAAATGAAGTTGCAATTATGCTGTGAATTCTGGGGGATTTATAAATTAAGTTGCCATTCTGCTATGAGATCTAGGGGTATTTAAACAGGGAATTTCTACTGTGCCATCCTGCTTTCTGGGTGGGGGGGGGGGGGGGGTATACAGAAAATAAAGGTTTAAAGATCTTAGTACAAAATTAATCCAGAAAATGGTCTAATTGCATCTTGGAGTCAGGAAGACATTTTTTTAAGCAAATTGGATAAGCTTTAGAAGGGGCTGTTCTCCTTCCTTTGTATCAGCTAGAAGTTAGACAGGTTTTAAAAAGGCTAGACGTGTCTTTTTCCAACCTAAATTACTATGTTTATAATTATTATGCTGATGCTGTGGGATTGGAAAATTTGTACAACTGCCCCATAATAATATAAGATTACTGTCTGACTAGCAGAAAAGGTATCCATGTAGTGAGAGATTTTTCACATTACTAATGCAGTCACTTCATGGCTTTCCCTACTACAGGTTACACACTGCTCCAGGCCTACAGTTCCTCATACCTTGCATTTTGGCAGAGCAATAGAGTGAGGCAGTGCATGGGGAGGTGCTAGAACTTGGCAGAGTGCCTGTGCTCACTGATTCTTACTATATAATGCATTCTTGTACTTTTTTTTATTATGCTTGGCCTGTCAGTATTCTCTATATCTTACTGCTTGTGTGGCCGTTGTCCATTGTTCTATATGTATATGTATTTGGTGTGCCAGTGCCTCGGCTTCTTACTATATAATGTTCTTTATAGTGCTTGTGGTGCCTTCTCTATATTATGTTCTTGGGAGATCAGTACCTACTGCTCCTTTATGTCTTTTTAGTACCCTGTAGTCTCTGCATGTAATGTACTTTAGGTGCCAGAATCTTTTTCCCCCTTTACCCCATAATGCGCTTGTAGTGCAGCATTCACAGCTCTCAGTTAAAATTGTACATGTGGTGTTATTACTCCCTTCCTGCAGTGCCAGACTTTAAGCAAATTTTGCCCCCACTGCTATGATTTGATTTTCCTGAAAATTCAGTGAAAGCACACAGGAAAGGGGGTGGAGTCCAAAAGGAGTGACCAAAAAGGGGCGTGGCCAAATTTTTCCCACCGCGCATTGCGCGGCACATTTGACCTTCGTCCTGGCCACCCCTGTCAAAGCCATCTTCTGCTGCCTATGGTTTACTGTTCCCCAAACACCTCCCCCCCAGTTCCTTACAGCACAGGCAAACCAATATCCCTGAACTTACCTAAGACAAGGAATGAGGCTATGGAGACCATGTAGAACAATTGCTGTGCAAGACAGATTAATTCAATAGAAACTTTTGCACCAACACTGATACCTGCCCCATCCAGTGCATTATTATAACATTTTTTGGCATAAACAGTAAAGCATGAAACCTCAACCTTGCATGGGCAGTAGATACACTAAGCAGTCCACTACACCCAGGAGGCACACAGTGGGGGAATGTATTTGAGGAAAATGTAGGGTAGTTGCTAGAGAAACCTGATTGGTGGGCCCAGATCACCAATCAGGTTTCTCTAGCAACTACCCTAGATTTTCCTCAAATACATTCCCCCACTGTGTGCCTCCTGGGTGTAGTGGACTGCTTAGTGTATCTACTGCCCATGCAAGGTTGAGGTTTCATGCTTTACTGTTTATGCCAAAAAATGTTATAATAATGCACTGGATGGGGCCTACTCCTCCCACTCAGGTCAGGACTCCTGGATTAAAATAGTAAATTTGGTAATACCTGAGATTACATTTATTTATGAAGCTATGATATCTTTATTGTTTTATCTTTATTAAAACAAAATAAAAACTTGCCTTTAAAGGAGAAGGAAAGCTACGGAGGCATTTTATTGCCAATAGATTAGCTGCAATAGTGCAAGCTAGAATGCTATATTTATTCTGTAGAATATTTTACCATACCTGAGTAAAAAGCTCAAGAAACTCTCTGTTTGTTTAGAATAGGAGCTGCAGTATTAATGTGGTGTGACATCACTTCCTGCCTGAGTCTCTCCCTGCTCTGGGCTCAGATTACAGTAGAGAAGGGAGGCGGGGGGGGGAGAGGAGCAAATTGAGCATGCTATTGCCCAGGGCAATGAGGTTTAAGCTGAAGGCAGGAAGTCTGATACAGAAGCCCATGTGTACACAATAGAAGGAAAGAAATGTGGTGTTTCTTTTGACAGAGGACTCAGAGCAGCATTACTTTGGGGGTTTACTGGTATATTTAGATGGACCTTTTTCATAAGGCTTACTTAGTTTTAACCTTTCCTTCTCCTTTAAAACAAAAACTCATTTTAGATCTCGGTAACATACAAAAACAAAATATTTTACAATTTGCTAAGGACAGCTCATTTACTTTTCATTTCATTCAAACAAATGCTTAGTTGCTGGGGTCAGTAAACCTAGCAATACGACAACAGTTAAAATTCCAAACCAGTAATCATTTAGGCTAGGGACAAATGTAGCAGATCTCAGCCTGTGGATAAAGTATACTGAGGTTCAATTTTAATCAGACTAACTGCTTTAAAAAAAAATACAAAAGGGGCAATACTAGGGTTTCTCAAATGATCATGTGTTATGTCCAGGTGATCTGCATGTTAATGTTTACTGTTACTAAATAAACATAAGGTGATAAAACTGCCCAAATAAATTATACAGTCTAAATAGGAGGGTAACAGACACGAGGGCTATTTAAGTGCTGTAGGGTACAGTGTGTGATACTGCAGTAAGCGTGTCCCCTTGAAAAGTGCTGAAGACCCCATAGCAATGATGTATGTCCAATGGCTAAGTGAGCTTCAGGAGGGAAAAAGCCCTGGGATTACACCATCAACACTTAATAAAACGAATTAGTGAAATAAATAGTGATGGGCGAATTTCTCCCGTTTTGCTCCGCGGAAAAATCAGCGAAAAATTTACAAAAATCGAACATTTACACCTTGCGTCAATTTGCATAAATTTTGACTCTCGTGTCGATTTTGCCGACTGCGTCAATTTGCATAAATTTTGATGCCCGCGTCAATTTGCTTAAATTCTGACGCTTGTGTCAATTTTGCCGCCGACGTTAAAGTCAATGGGCGTCCCAATAGAGTTGACGCGCAACGGCTTTGACACAAGTGACTTTTCCGATGCGTGTCCAAATTTTATTGACGCCGGCAAATTTTATATATTTACTGCGGCGAACAGTGGAAATTCGGCGCAAACTCGCGCCTGGCGAATCTCTAGAAATAAATCCAAATAATCTTTATTATGAAATCATCTGATGTTGTGAATTTGTAAACTAGTCAATCTACAAAACATCAACATATTATGAAACTTGGCCCTTGAAAAACCTCTATTTTACATAAGCGTATTATATATTTACTGCTTCTTCACTATATTCACTATTCTGTCTTGTGCCAATGACATTATGTAGCCCTTATCCCACTCCTGTAGGGACTTCTAGAATGTTAGGGGTCACAAACACCAACCCATCTTGTATTAAAACTTTCTCAGTTCCTGATCAATGCGCAGTTACATTTGTTCATGTTATATACAAGCACTTGGTTAGAAAGGGCATCGATAGGATATAACATGTTGTGCCAAAAAACTGATTCTGGGTGAGAGAACAAAGATGCTGGCAGTTTCCCATATTAGACCTCTTATTACTTGGCAGAAAGTCAGCCAAGTTCCAGAAACATGATGATTGGGAAATATTATAGTGCGCTGATTGGTTGACAGAGCTGCCTTGGTAGTACAATGGAAGCTTATGAAACAGATAAGAGTGTACTTTTCCACAGACGTTATATAAATCTATTTAATATGTGTCATGCATGCAAAAAATGTGAATCTGTTCCAGATGTGGGTGGCACTGAAAATGTTCTGAGAAGAAATGTTTTCTACATTTACAGCTCCACCTACTTGTATAATCCGTCAGCTGCTCACATTAAATGCTATTATATATATATATATATATAAGCCACAGCATCATTCTGCAAACTTAGATCTGGCAAAACAACTGATTTTTTATTCCTTTTCTTTCCATTCTCAAAATGAAGAGGGAACTTTGCTCCTTGGTGTTTTGGAAGGCGATATTTGCAGAATTTCTTGCTACCCTCGTATTTGTATTTTTCGGACTGGGTTCCGCTCTGAGATGGCCCGCTGCCCTTCCAACAGTCCTTCAGATTTCACTAGCCTTTGGCTTAGTCATAGGGACACTGGTCCAGTCAGTGGGACATATTAGTGGCGCTCACATAAATCCAGCCGTGACTATATCTTTCCTGGTTGGGTCTCAGATTTCCATTATGAGAGCATTTTTCTACATTATTGCACAGCTTCTGGGAGGTCTGGCTGGAGCTGGTATACTTTATGGCGTGGTACCACCATCTGTCAGAGGGAACCTTGCTATTAATACGGTAAGAATCCCTATAATACTATACGTCTATAATATGGTCTGAGTAGGTAAGCACCTCTTAGGGCATCTATTGAGTGAAGACAACATTAAAATCTAATTATGGTTACATTATTGTAACCATAATAACTGTAGTGACAGATTTATTATGACATAATAATAATATGATATAGTCCTTGTATCCTTTAGCCAAATATAATCTGAAATTCAGTTGAAGCGATTGGCTTATGGCAGAGTGATTGCCACAAAACTGTAGAGAAATGCTCAGGACCTGAGATTTTCCGGATAACAGATCTTTCCTTATTTTGGATCTTCATACCTTAAATCTACTAGAAAACTATATAAATATTAAATAAACTCAATAGGCTGGTTCTGCATAAAATGAGGATTAATTATATCTTAGCTTAAATAATGTACAAGGGGTAATCATTTATAAAATTTTGGATTATTTAGATAAAATGGAGTCAATGGGAGGCAGCCTTTCTGTAATTTGGAGCTTTCTTGATAATGCATCCCATACCTGTACACTAACAAACATATATATTCATACAGTTATGGGTTTAATTATTGTTTGAAGGAACAGTAACACCAAAAATATAAAAGTATTATGTACTATTGCCATGGTCTGGGTAAAACTGGTGTGTTTGCTTCAGAAACTCTATAGTTTATATATATAAACAAGCTGCTGTGTAGCCATGGGGCAGTCATTCAAGCACAGGATACACAGTAAATAACAGAATCCCATTGTATACTACAGAGCTTATCTGTTATCTGCTGTGTATCCTCTGCCTTTTCTCCTTTTCCAGCTTTGAATGGCTGCCCCCCATGGCTACACAGCAGCTTGTTTATATAAACTGTAGTAGAGTTTCTGAAGCAAACACACCAGACTCACCACTGCAACACAACAGTAAATTATATTTTCTTTATTTCTGAAACATTTTTTTGGTGTATCTGTTCCTTTAAATGATTTTAGCACACTTAAGGTATGGTGATCCAAATTTAAACAATTCCCCTTATCCAGAAAACCACAGGTCCCATTCTGGATAACTGGTCCCAAAGCTATATTATTTGTGACTATCTTTTATTGTGTGCAGGACTCAGGTCAGTCATCCCTTGCAATCTTTTAAATACAGCTCATTTTTGCCATGTTTGTTGCCAATGGAGGCTTTAATTTTAGGAATGTATTGAACATCATAATATGTTTACTTTAGAAATGCTGGTCGATGTTCTTTTCAATGAAATAGAAATCACTATAAACGGCCATACACTTTTTGCTGGTTGTGCACATTCAAGATAATTTAATGACTCCCCTAAACACACTTAGGGGCTGATTCACAAAGGTCGAATATCGAGGGTTAATTAACCCTCGATATTCGAATGGGAATTAAAATCCTTCGACTTCGAATATCGAAGTCGAAGGATTTTAGCGTAAATAGTGCGATCGAACGATCTAGGGAATAATCCTTCAATCGAACGATAAAATCCTTCTAATCGAACTGTTCGAAGGACTTTAATCCAACGATCGAAGGATTATCCTTCGGCCAAAAAAATTTAGGAAAGCCTATGGGGACCTTCCCCATAGGCTAACATTGAGTTCGGTAGCTTTTAGATGGCGAACTAGGGGGTCGAAGTTTTTTCTTAAAGAGACAGTACTTCGACTATCGAATAGTCGAATAGTCGAACGATTTTTAGTTCGAATCGTTCGATTCGAAGTCGTAGTCGAAGGTCAAAGTAGCCCATTTGATGGTCGAAGTAGCCCAAAAAAACACTTTGAAATTCAAAGTTTTTTTACTTCGAATCCTTCACTCGAAGTTAGAGAATTGGACCCTGTGGGGCACTTTTACTAAACTCAAGTGAAGGATTAGAATGAAAAAAACTTCGAATTTCGAAGGTTTTTTTTGGCTACTTTGACCATCAAATTGGCTACTTCAACCTTCGACTACGACTTCGACTTTGAATCGAACGATTCGAACTGAAAATCGTTAGACTATTCGACCATTCGATAGTAGAAGTACTGTCTGTTTAAAAAAAACTTCGACTACCTACCTCGCCACCTAAAACCTACCGAGCACCAATGTTAGCCTATGGGGACCTTCCTTTCTAAACAATTTCTGATCGAAGGAAAATCGTTCGATCGATGGATTAAAATCCTTCAAATCGTTCGATCGAAGTAAATGCGGTAAATCCTTCGACTTCGATATTCGAAGTCGAAGGATTTTACTTCAAAGGTCGAATATCGAGGGTTAATTAACCCTCGATATTCGACCCATAGTAAATGTGCCCCTTAATGTTTATCTTGTACATTGTCTGGCAGTAAATTTGATTTCTTTTGTATGATAAATGTGAATACATTACTCTTGGATTCCAGATAAACCAAGTAACACAGTAGTTATAGCTTCACCCTTTTGTAGTGAACATAATGTTTGATATTATTAGACTAAAGCAGAGAGGAAAATAGAGCAGTTTTATAGCATTTGCACCTTTGTGTACATTAAAATGAGTCCACAAATCTGTCCCATTGTATTCCTTGCTGAATTAGTTGCTGTGGATTATGAGATGGGTAATCCCAAAATCTGGCAGAGACAGACCCCAGGATCATATTTGACTAAATACACCTTGCAATGCAATATTTATACAGTACTATAGACTCCATTCTTACAGCATACTGTTATTCTACAGGGACTCATACCCTTACCCATCGTGTCCTTTTATACCTGCACTGAGCGGAAAAACCCATTTGTACTGAGGTGCTTACTGATTTGTAGGCTCTGCACTTCCACTTATATTTGTATCTCTTTGAACAGCTGCTGTAATAACTGAACTGATTCCTGTGTGCCCTTAATTACATCAAGCATAACTATTGAATATGAAACAGCACATATATATTTTAATAAAATCAGAACTTTCATATTGAATGCTTTTTGTCCTTACCTTGAGAACATGCCATTGCTGCCTAACAACCTAACTCCACTGTTTCACCAAAGAACATATTGTGAGTCAGTTCAAAAGTTCAGTAAGTGACAGCAGCACAGAGCATGTGTAGTGAATCAGCAGAAAAGAAGATGGGGAGCTACTGGGGCATCTTTGGAGACACAGATCTTTACTGATAAAGGACTGTGGTTGCCTTGGACTGATACAGAAGCCCAAAACATAATGTACAACATTTCTGCCCTACTTTAGTTCTCCTTTAGGGACCAGACATTGTAGAGTGGATATGTAAAAGGGCCAATTGAAAATACTCCTCTTCTTTGGAACTTTTATAATGAACATCTAAACTTTGCCTGAGCGTGAGGCCAAAACAACATGATTTCTTTGTTGCATTCTATTTTCTTAACACATCTAGTCAAAGGAGAATGAGGAGATGCTTATTGAATGATCTTTGTGAACTAAGCTGGCCACTCAAACACATATGTGGCTGATTGAACAAGACACCCATAAAGCTCTGGTTTGGCCAGTGACCCCATAAACATTTTGATGGTCATATACACATTTCATCAGCCAGTTTGGTTTTCTCTTTTGGGCAATCAGCACTACCATGAATGTACCAAAGAAGACGTTGAACTGCACATTAGGGGGCAGATTTAAGGGTCGAATTTCAAGAGTTAAAAAACCCTCGAAATCGACCCTCGAAATAAAATCCTTCGAATTCGAATATCGAATTCAAAGGGATTTTAGTGCAAAATTTTCGATGAAACGATTTTAAGCGAACGATCGAAGGATTTTTATTTGATCAAAAAAAGCTTAAAAAAGTGCTGGGGAAGGTCCCCATAGGCTAACATTGGACTTCCATAGGTTTAAAGTGGCGAAGTATGAAGTCGAAGTTTTTTTTAAAGAGACAGTACTTTAATTATCAAATGGTCGAATAGTCGAACGATTTTTACTTCGAGTTCGATCGAATTTGACCAATTCATTGCTCGAAGTACCCAAAAAATTACTTAGAAATTTGAATATTTTTTTATTTGAATTATTCACTCGAGCTTAGTAAATCTGCCCCTAGGTATGACCCAAACATCAATGGATAATTCAGTAGGGGTGAAAATAATCAAACAATATAAATCTAGTTTTACTTGTAGAAACTATATACGCTGTACAGCAGAATCAACAAGATTATTTCCACTTCAGTGCTACATTTTACTAAACATTTATTTATAAGGTGACCACGTTGTATATATAATAGATGTATAAAATAACTCAACCAATTAAAAAGCAAAAAGTAACCCATATGCAGCAAATGAAAACTATAATATAAATACACAGTCTGGGGATCTCTCAGATATACATTTACCATTAATACAACTCACAGGATAAATAAATTACTGTTTTGGTTTTTCCATAGGGACCTCCCAGACCGTTTTTGGCACATCCCTAGTATTTCAATGTACATTATTTATGATTTGTCTGAATTTTACATGGTCTCTTTTATGACTTCTGTTTTAAAAAACTGCACTTTGAATATTACAAGCTTCAAGCTATTAAAAAAATCTTGTTAAACTGATTCATTCTTTGTAGATAAAAAGGTACCAGCCCTTAACAAAATAAGTGAAATGTATGCTTAATCTTCAGTAATTTTAGAATATAATAAAGTTGTTTCTAATGTGCATTGTTCTGTAATATTATGATCTGCTTTGGAACAAACTACCAGATATTCTATGAAATAGGTCTTAGTTGCTTAAATCTAATCAATCATTTAAACTTATTGCAGCTTAGTAACAACACAACGCCTGGACTCGCATTCGTGGTGGAAATGATACTCACCTTTCAGCTGGTTATGTGCATTTTTGCTTCAACAGACAGCCGCAGGAACGATAACGTCGGTTCTCCAGCATTATCTATTGGATTCGCAGTTACTCTGGGACATCTTGTGGGGGTAGGTATTTAGATTTTGAAAAGTAGAAAATTAGGATCTAACTGGACTCTGCATAAATAGACATACATTGTGTTAGTACAGGTATGGGATCTATTATTTACAAGCTTATGACCTGGGATTTTCCAGATAAGAGATTTGGATCAACATAACCTTGGGGTCATTTATAACCTGCAAGTAAAGTGGTGCAACTCTTGTCACAGTCATTGCACAATTGCTTAGATCAGGGGTGTCCAAACTTTTAGCTCGCAGGGCCACATTGGAAAAAGAAAAATTGTCTGGGGCCACACATGAAATACACAAACACGTTTGATTTGTTAAAGTTAAGGAAATACACAGAAAAGAACTACAATGCCAGTTGGATAACCAGATGGAGCTATACACTGGAATATGGGACACCTGGATATTAACTAGACTTATTATTATTAGTCCCCCCTCCTCCTATATCCTTTGCGACATGACATTTCCTCGGGAATCAAGCGTTTCAAGTTGGGCCGCATTCATATGCATCCTGGGCCGCATGTGGCCCTCGGGCCGCAGTTTGGACACCCCTGGCTTAGATACTTTGTCCAAAGCTGCTCCTTGCACTTTTGCACTTAGTTGTGCTGAGAGCCCATTCTTTGGTTATGTTCATTGTGCAAAAGTGTGTCTATTAACACAGGTGAACCCTGTAGCTCCAGAGTTCTGAGAGCTGTCTGCATGGACACTGCAAACTTGCATCCAAAGAATCGGCCGCAAACGTCATTTGCATTTATGTTTAGATATTAAGGGGCCCATTTACTTAGCGCAAGTGAAGGAATAGAATTAAAAATACTTCGAATTTCAAATGATTTTTTTGGCTACTTTGACCATCGAATGGGCTACTTTGACCTTCGACTACGACTTCGAATAAAAATCGTTCGACTATTCGACCATTCGATAGTCGAAGTACTGTCTCTTTAAAAAAAAACTTCGACCCTCTAGTTCGCCACCTAAAACCTACCGAAGTCAATGTTAGCCTATCGATCGAACGAATTGCGGTAAATCCTTTGACTTCAATATTCCATTCGGCAGTCGAATATCGAGGGTTAATTAACCCTCGATATTCGACCATAAGCAAATTTGCCCCTAAGTCTAGAAAAAAATAGGGAAAAAATTCAATTTATTGTTTTACTACCAATAAGGAGTCATGCAGCTTAATTACCACCAATTATAGTACAAGGTACTGTTTTATTATTCCAGAGAAAAAGGAAACAATTTTGAGAATTAGAATTATTTGCTTAAAATGGACTGTATGGGAGATGATCTGCTTTCTGAAAAATTAGTTTGGAATATCCAGAGATCCCATACCTGTATAACAAAAACCTATTTGGTTAACTATTCTGGAAATCTGCAAAAAGATCTATATATATATATAAATATATTTATATATTTACTGGATATTAGATGATAGATAGATGATAGATGATAGATAGATAGATAGATAGATAGATAGATAGATAGATAGATAGATAGATAGATAGATAGATAGATAGATAGATAGATAGATAGATAGATAGATAGATGATACATAGATACTTAAACTTTGGAATAATTTATTGATCAGCACTCCCATTTCTCGTGATATAATATCATTTCGGTCCACATAAGGACCTTTTTCAAGGATAACATATACTGTGCAAATCAGCCTTAAATAGTTTAAAAAATGCCAAAGTGACTTCATAGTGCATGTGATTCATAGCCAATCAAAAAAGGTTACATTTTAATATATTTACATAGTGCTTTAAACATGTTTAAAAAGGAGCAATTCCTGTAAAGTGCAATTAGATATATAATCACTGAAGGGGCAGATTTATCAAGGGTCGAATTTCGAAGTACAAAAAACTTCGAAATTTGATCATCGAATTAAAAAACTTCGAATTCGAATATCGAATTTGAAGTTTTTTCAGCAAATTTGGCAATCCTGCGGTCGAATAAACATCGTTCAAACGGTTTTAGCGTACGATCGAAGGATTTTTATTCGATGTGTAAAGACTTGTATTGAAGTCGAAGTTTTTTTAAAGAGACAGTACTTCGATTATCGAATGGTCGAATATTCGAACGATTTTTACTTCGAATCGAAGTCGAAGTAAATTCGAAGCCTTAGTATCCTATTCGATGGTCGAAGTATCCAAAAAATGACTTAGAAATTCGAACTTTTTGTACTTCGAAAATTCACTCGAACCTTAGTAAATCTGCCCCTGAGTATCCTCATTGTGTCAATAGTGTATCAATGTGTCAATAAAATGTTTCATAAAATTTTCGTGCATATTTCCTCGTTAGAGTATTTATCCATGGGTGCTAATGTAGACCGAAACTTTGGAACACTATAACGTGTGTATACAGTAAATAAACCAATATTATATCACGAGTGTAAATAAATGATTCCAAAGTTTTAGTGTATGCTGGAGATGGTAGTTATAAATCCCTAGTTGTACATGATTTTATCATTTAGCTGAAGCCATAGAATAACAAATTATTCTGCTGGAAAAAAAACTAAATCGACAAGGATATTGGGCCCAAAATCCAGTGTGAGTTCATTAATTCATGTGGGGTTTCCTTAAAGATTGCTTGAGTGCAAAAGTTTCAGCAATCTTAAATAGCCCCCCATGTATAATATATTCTGCGTTGGTTAGTTAACAACAACTAGAATGAACCTGGCTGCTGACAGATTGAGTACGTCCTTGGCTTTGGGGTGGAAGAATGTCTATTTTGTTTTAGACTGGCAAAATAATTATATACTGTATTGATTATTTAAACTTGAAACATTGCATTGTAAGACAGTTTGTTTCTCATGTTTTATTAATTTTAATGTTTGCTTTGTAAACGCTTTTCTCCAGCTTTATTATAGCAGATAACACTTTGCACAATGCAAATAAACAGCTCATATTTACTCTCCAAGATAAACATAGTCATTTTTGGTATATAGGAATATCGATTAATGTTTGCATACTTCTGTTCAGATCTACTTCACCGGCTGCTCAATGAATCCTGCTCGATCATTTGCCCCAGCTGTTGTTGTGAGACGCTTTGCCAATCATTGGGTAAGTTACATACATTTAAAGGTTAATTGTAGATATTTGAATTTCTTTTTTATTAGCAATACAGGAGCCCTACGAAAACAGCATAGAATTAGGAGGATGTTTCGCTGGATATTATACCTAAGCGGCCATGGGTGGGTGGATGATCAGTTAGGGGTTTATCACCACCTGCCGAGTGGTTACCTAATTGGGGATGTGGTACTAGACAGGTGAGGTAGTCAGTAATTAGGATAGGGGCTTGGTATTGGGAGGTTTGGGTCAGGTGGTAGGGCCCCGTTGGGTATAAATATGTGTGCCGGCTGGCTAACAGGGTCTTCAGCAAGCACCAGCCAGAAGAGAAGAAACTGCACTTATACCCCTTACCCAGTTTATGTATTCAGGGTGGAATATATATTTTGCTATATATATAGAAAATATTGAGCATAAAGCATGACCATAACAAATAAATATGGCATTGATATTGTTTGGAAAGTTTTTGAATAGTGAAATGGTTCCGGCTGGGTATGAGCAGTTGTTGGTTGGTTTGTTATCAAAATGGATAGCTTATGTTTTCTATTATACTGCTATGTTAAAATGATAATGCCAATAAAAACAGTGCTTCGGCCTACCCTCCAACCAAAAGATTTTTTGGTTTTGTGTGCAATTATTTCTGTATAGATAGTTATGTTATGTAGCGATGATCTGTATTATAAGTACATCCTACTAGTGATGTGCGGGCCAGCCCGATACGTCCAATTGTGGATGACGTGCTCCTGCTCTCCCAGCCCGGTCTGCTGGCTCCCAACTTCCGGCTTCCTTTTTTTTTATATGGGAGCCTTATTGCCCTGCCCCTTTTTATGATGTCATTGGCGGTGTGGCGTGTGTCTATAAAAGGAACCCAGAAGTCGCGAGCTGGTGGGCGCGGGTGGAGGGAGGGTTAAGATGGCCATAGACGCAAAGATTTTACCTCAATATCGGACAAACGATCGTACGTCCTCATCTCCCGACCTGCCACTAACCATTCACACCATATAAAGCAGTAAAAGAACAGATCAGCCAATGTTCTCACCCTACAGCAATCGTACAAAAGTTTATGTCCGAAGAAGCTGGTGACAGTCTCTCACTGAAAATCGTCCGATCTGCAATACAAGCAGAGATATGATCGGCAGCCGACAGAAATTTTCTAACCTGTCCAATCGACTGAACAAGCGATCGGCATGGCAAGATATATGTCGTGAATGCAATTAACTCCAGCACATGTAGATTGCTCAAGGGATTCTTCCTTTGTTTAATGTTTAAGCCAACAATACAACGTTTCGAGGACATACCCCTTTGTCATTTTGATGATGACAGCAAACTGTCAGTGAGGTTAATGCTACTAAGGCTTCCTTGTTTGTCCAATGGATGCAGTCACCATATTGAGAATGTCCATGAATGACCATGTCTTCATAAAATCTAGCCCTATGCCACCCTGGGTGCCTCTGGTTGCTAATAGTTTTGACCAGGACCCTAATGTAACAATTAAAGCTGCCAATTTCGATCAGTGTATGGGAGCTTCTGATGGGTCTCCCCGATCTATATCTGCCCAAGATACTGATCAGGGAGGTTTGATTTTTATGGTGATCGAGGACCATATCGGCTAGTTGATGCGGTCCTGCGACCTGTTGGCACCCACTCTCTTTGTTGTAATCCGATTGTTCAGCCCTAGGGGTTAACCCGATATTGTCCTGACATTAGCGGACATATAGGAGAAAGATCCGCTCATTTGGCTTCCTCACCAAACAAGCAGATCTTATTGTGTATGGCCACCTTTATTTCCAAACAGGAATTTCACCAGCCATCAGTCACGATCATCTGCTCTTTTCTCAGGACATTGCTTTTCTGTATCTACACACACTTGTTATTTGCACACAATGCCTTCCAAGTACTGTACCGTTGCATGTTCCTATGGCAAATGATCTATCAAGGAATTGAGTGCTGTTTATGTAGTGATTTAACTTTATTTAAATGACCCATTAAATTATCTGGAAGTTATAGGTTCCAATGGAATGATTTTGCTGTGTCACACTCTATGCAAACTGCAGAACTACAAATAATATATAAATCTAATCTTCTGGCAAAGGCAGCTCTTGATCAACAGTTAATCATTCATCTTTTCTGCTTGCAGGTTTTCTGGATTGGACCATTGGTCGGTGGCATGCTGGCATCCCTGGTCTACAATTACATTCTTTTTCCATCTACGAAGACTCGTTCACAAAAGTTGGCCATCCTCGCTGGAACCTTCGTTGAAGAAGAAAGCTGGAGCGAGCAGCTAGACAGCCGCAAAAGGCGGTCTCTGGAATGTCCCGATCGTGTAAGTAAACAGTTTTCCACGTAGCAAAGTGGGCTTAGTAAAATATTCACCGAAATGTATTTATATTGGTAAACAAAAAAATTGCCTCACAACAGCATAAATTAATTAATGGGCTAATCAATCTGATGGTACAAAGATATTATTATGAGAAAAGCCTACGGTCATTTTTTTAAATTGTTACTGTAGCAAATCTTTTTATTTTAAGCAACAATTTGTAATGACTTTATCCATCATAACTGTGATTTAAACAATAGATATAAGAGCCTTGGGTTGTAGAAAGCCTTTATTTCATCCATAAAATCAAGGTAGTAAAGCAGTAAAACATTTAGAAACTAGCAAATAACCCAAATAAACAAACTATACATTGTATTCAAAGAAGGCAGTCCTAGTTTGATAATTAATGAAGAGAACAGCAGAGGGCTGACTGTATTAGGAAGCCATGTTTGAACCCTATATCAATCAGCTCCACAACATAAATAAAATCATTTTAAATTTCTTACAAAGCCAATTTTCTGTTTGCTTTATTAGAGAGGCGTGGGCTTTGGGTTGCCAAAATCCGGATGCGCTGAATAATGGAGATCTGAGCCACCCTGAGGATCTGGATACATTCGCCATAAAAACGCACTATATGAACATTTTGCTACCTGGTTCCAAAGTCTGAAGTAACAGCGATGGCTAATACAAGTGGCTTCAGATTGCAGAGATGAACTTTTTTTATTGTTATCGTTAACAATAAAAGTATCAGCCAGCACAATGAAGTACCTGTACAAGATGGAAAGAAAAAGAGTTAACCAGTCACATCTGAAGCTTTTATAAGATAACAAATCCATCATTGTAATTCTATTATTTTATGTTAATTATCAAATTGCTTTATTTATCATTTTGTTAGGGCTTCTAACTGCTTCACTTGCCAGAGTTTATGTTATCGTGTATTTGACAATAATATATAAATATATGGCAGAAACATTTCCATAAAATGTTTGCACTATACATAACTATCAGACTGTCCCTCTGCTTTCAGATGATCTAAGTAAATTGTCTTTTAAATATTCTGATGGGAATGAATGATTTGTACTTTAAAGCAATTATTAACACAATCTACCTTAAAGGGATAGTTCAGCTTTAATTTATCTATTTCTGTATTATAAAGTTCATAGCAATGTTTCTTTTGCTCATAATTTTTTTATTTCTTACAGCATTTAAATTATTTGCTATCTGCTGTTGGAGGTCATTGATCCCAGGCAACCAAGAACCTATTGCCCTGTATTCATGTTACAGTGTCTCATGCAAGCTGGTTGCTCGGGTGAAATGGACCTTAGCAACCTGATAGTTGCAGAAATTCCAAATTGGAGAGCTGCTGAAAAAAACGAATTAATAAAACATAGAAAATAAATATCAATTGCAGATTATCTCAGAACATCTGCATCATGCTTAATTTGATGGAGACCTACCCCTTTAAATAAGAACTATTTAAAGGTATAGGATCCCTTATCCAGAAACCTGTTATCCGCAAAGCTCCAATTTACAGGAAGATTCAATTTAATCCGACAATTACAATCTTAAAAGAATGATTTACTTTTCCTCTGTAATACAGGTATTGGACTTGTTATCCAGAATACATGAGACCTGGGCTTTTCCGGATAATGGATCTTTCTGTAATTTTGGCCGTCATACATCAAGGGGGTTATTTATTAAAGTCCGAATGCCAAAAATTTAAAACATTTTAGTTTTTTTTCTATAAAATAAAAAATTTTCGTGGGAAAAAAAACCAAAATTTTTTTCTGTATTTATTATACCCCAAGGATGGAAAAAATTCTATATCTCAGACCTGCCAAGGTTTTATATATGTCAATGGGAGAGGTCCCTATCCTATTTGGCAGTTTCTGTGGTCTGCGCTGGAATTAGCCAGAAAAAACGCTTATTTCGGAATTTACAGGTAAAAATAAAAAAGGGCTTTTCAGGAAAAAACCCCAAAAAAATCGAGCGATTCGGGAAAAAACTGTGCAATTAGTTTTATCTCTCAATTTTATTGACTTTTTTAATTTTAAATACTGTACTTTGTGGATTTTGATAAATAAGGTCCTAAGTCTACTAGAAAGTCCTTTAAACATTAAATAAACCCAATAGCCTGGTTTTGCTTCCAATACGTATTAATTATATATTGGTTTGGATCAAGTACAAGCTACTGTTTTATTATTAAAGAGAAAAAGAAAATCATTTATAAAAATTTGTATTATCTGAAAAAAATTGTAGTCTATGGGAGATGGCCTTCAGAGCTTTCTGCATAACCGGTTTCTGGCTAATGTATTCCATACCTGTAGTATAAAATGATTTCCCATTGGTTGGTTCCATGCCATATTTAAACACAACATTCTGACTTTGCGTCGGATTATTTAGATAAAATGCAGTTTTAGGAAGAAGACTTTCCATTCATTTGAAGCTTTCTGGATAACGTATTGCCGGATAATGGATCCCATACCGTTAGATAATAAGAAAGTACCTTGTACTTGATCCTTTTTAATCTTTATTGGAGGCAAAACAATCTTATTGGGTTTATTTAATGTATAAATAATATTTTAGTAGAGTAAAGGTATAGAGAGCCAAATTACAGAAAACCCCTTAGTCCCAAGCATTCTGGTTAACAGGTCCCATACCTGTACTGCTCTGCAAATGGAGGTAAGGGTGGATGAATAACTATTTAGATATTTTAGGTTTAGTACAAGAAAACCCTTGCTAAAATGAGTATGGTAAAATGTGATGCACACGTATATATGGCATTGTTAAATCCAATACCTTCTGGTATAAAATGGTATTGTTACAACTTCACTTACCTACAAAATGCAACTAAATTTCTTCAGATTTTAAAGTGCCTTGATTTATATTATTAAATATTTCTGTATATATTGTTCTTGTATGTTCATGTGCATTTCCCATATGATATATATAAATATTTTTAAATAAATGTTTATTTTATAACAACCATTGTGAATATACCACGCCCCTTCGTCCACTGTATACAAATCCCCCCTACTATAAATAAACAGAACTCCATGATAGCGTGTGCCAGAATCTTACATGCAGTTTTATTATAGAGTGTTGCTCACTTGTGACTCACATCATTCCTGCATTCGTCTTTATTTCCCAGATAGTGTGAGAACACGTGTTCCTAGTTACGAGTGGGTGGGTGAAGCTACAAAAAAAATAATAGCACAGAACATAATAATTGCTTGCTTGAATTCTCACACCCTCTTCCTCTATTAAACATAATAAGTGCATATGTTCAGCATATGATTATTGTATTTCTGTGGGCAATTTCATTAACAGGGATAAACTGTGGCCAGCGAAGTTCTGATCTGCGATTGATCTGGCTTTAATTTTATGTGTCATTTATATTACACGGCTCAAAAGATGGACTATATTGTGCCATTAATGAGAACATGTGCCTCCAGGCCGTACTATGTAGAGAATTATAGTAGAAAGGGCATATGTCCTGGGCCCCAAGGTCTTCTGAGCAGAAAAAATACAGATAAAATTAGAAATGTCCTTTATATTGTGTAACAAATTTCTTCCTGCTTTGCCCAGCGTTTTTTGGCGTATGCGCAGTGCAAGGCATTTACAGGTAAGGATCTTCTGTGCATGCGCCAAAAGTCACATAGTTTCCGAAAAAAAGATCGGAAACTTTGTAACTTTCGGGCGCATGTGCAGTTGGAGGCATTTGCCAGTACGGAGCTACTGCGCATGCGCCCGAAAGTCACGAAGTCACAATTTATTTTCGGAAACTTCGGGACTTTCGTCGCATGCGCAGAAGATCCTTAACGATAAATGCCTTGTACTGCGCATATGCCAAAAAACGTCGGGCAAGCAGGAAGAAGAGCACTCGGGAGAAGATGGCGCCCGTGAACTCCGCAGCAGAGGACCTGGGTCGAGGGGTGAGTAACAAGTTACTCCTGATGAAGGGTGGGTGTTCCCCCCCCGTGTTCCCCCCCCCAAACGTTGATGTTTGGTGGCTGAATAAAAGGGGATAATCCCGAATGCACTAATCGGTGTGTGTGCGGATCCGTTTCTTTTACACATTGGTTGCTAAGGGACCCGGCCGGGTCAACGGAAGGAACGCACCACCAGCTTGCAGGATTGGTGAACTACAGGTGTGCGGTAGGAGAATTACAGAGTAACAAGTTAGGGGCATTTGCCAGGGGGGCAGATTGGCCGGGGGGAGGAGGGAGGGGGGCCTACACAGGGGAGGGGGGAGGGTTTTTCCCCTGTACAGGTTGACTTCTCCTTTAAGGGCAGAGACAGATGAGAAGATTTGGGAGATTTAGTCGCCCGGCAACAAATCGCGTCTTCTTCTGGCAACTAATCTCCCAAAACTGCCTCCCCGCCGGCTAGGATCGAAATCGCCGGCGGAATGGCACTCGGATCACTTAGTTTTCCAACTTCAGAAAATGAAACGATTCGAGTGCCATCACGCCGGCGATTTAGATTCTAGCTGGCGGGGAGGCAGTTCAGGGAGATTAGTCGTCCGAAGAAGAGGCGATTTGTCGCATGGGGACTAGTCTCCCCAAATATTCTCATCTGTCTCTGGCCTAACAGATGTTTTCAGAGCGGAAACATAACCTTTTATCATGGCATTCCAATGTAATATCTGCACAATTGGAGTGGAGAGTTTCTTATGTTTGCATCTGCCTTCATATCTGGTGTGGCCGTTCTTGTGTTACATGTACAAGCGAATCTAATGTACAGCTCATCTGATCTGGTGACTGATTTAGGTCTGCCAGACATTTTACAATCAGATCTTCTCTGTTTCTTGATGCCATTTGCTAGTGTATGCCAAAATCTATTCCATTTCTAATTAAATCTAGATTGACATATTGCTATTCCTTATTTACATTTTATTTTCAAGGGATATGGAAATTAAATTCTACAAGAAATGCTAAAAAAACAATTTTTGACTGGTCATGTACCTGTTATTAGTCCATGTTCTAATGTTAAAAGCATGCTCTAGTGAAAATAAAAATAAAAACTGTTGTAATAGAAATATAATGTATTTGGGCACTAAATAGTTTTGGTTTCAGGTGCATTCAAATAAACGTGCTGATATGTGTAAAGGGACTGTTCACCTTTGAGTTAACTTGTAGTATGATGTAGGGAGTGATATTGAGATAATTTGCAATTGGTTTTCATTTTTTATTATTTGTGTTTTTTGAGTTATATAGGTTTGTACTGAGCGACTTTCCAGTCTGCAATTTCATTAATCTGGTTGCTAGGGTCCAAAGTGCCCTAGCAACCATACATTGATTTGAATGAGAGACTGGAATATGAATAGGAGAGGCTTAAATAGAAAGTTGAGTAATGAAAAGTAGAAATAACAATTAATTAGTAGCCTTTCAGAGCATTTGCTTTGTACCTGGGGTCAGTGACCCCCATTTGAAAGCTGGAAAGAGTCAAAAAAAAAAAAAAAAAAAATTAAAAAAACTATAAAAAAAATCATAAAGACCAATTGAAAAGTTGTTTAGAATTGCCCATTCCATAAATACTAAAAGTAAATGTAAAGGTGAACCATCCCTTTAAACCACTTTCAAGAATATGAAGTGGATTTTTGTATCATTTGGCATGCATTTGTTGTGGTTTTTGGCAAACCAAATCTTAGCCCCATTAATCAATGAAGAACTTTACAAAATGTATCCCTCACCTGTTTTAATCTGTAACTGCATCCTTACTAGCCTTAGATAATGTTCTTAAGGGAACAGTAACATCAAAAAAATGTGTTTTAAAGTAATGAAAATATAAATTACTGTTGCCCTGCACTGGTACAACTGGTGCGTTTGCTTCAGAAACTCTACTGTTGTTCATATAAACAAGCTGCTGTGTAGCCATGAAAAAAGGGAGAAAAGACACAGTATACACAGCAGATAGCAGATAAGCTCTGTCATATACAATGGGGTTATTCAGAACTTATCTGTTATCTACTGTGTATCCTGTGACTTTTCTACTTTTTTTCATGGCTGCTCCCATGGCTACACAGCAGCTATGTTTGATGTTAGACAAACTGGACATCCCCGAAATGTTGCACCTTTCTGCCAATAAAGTGCAAGGGTATAGCCCTGCTTTTATCTGCCTTTGAGTGCAAGTGAAATTCTTGGTTCTTCGTTGGATTTGGAGGGTGCCGATCCCTCCTTCACTGTGCACCAGGCACTCAGGATCGAAGGCCAGGGTGTGCGAGCGGTTCTCCTCTTCTAGTATGTAGATTTGGCATACCGTCTCAGCACCCCTCTAAGCGTGCCTCAGGAAACATCTCTTTTGCAGACATCGCTGCTACTACCAATCATAAAGCAGAAATCTTCAGCTTCACAGAAACCGAGAGAAAAAGAATTTTACAAGCTGCACAGAGTTTGCCATTACCTCCAGCTGTTTCATCTGAAACAGAGATCTTCCGTAAATTGGAGCAACTGAAGCATTGCGACATATCATGGGCGCTGCATTCCTCCTCGCTTGCCGCGTATGCAAAGGCGCAAAGAATACCACGTGGACTTCGAGTCACGCTGAAGCCGGCACTATTCCGAGACGATCAGGAGTTTGCTGCAAAATGGCAAGGGATACTCAATCGTTGCAGCTTGGATCTCATTGCACTTACTGTTCAACAACTCCAGGTGGGATCGAAGGACTTGAAGCAACAGATACATGTCCTTGAGGAAAGCTATTCAGCAATACCTGAGTTGAACAACAAGAATGCGCTACAGGAATTGGAGTCAAAGCTACAGTCCCTGCAACAGGAACTTCTACAGGCCAATATGCGGAAATTCAGAAACTACAGCATGTGATGATAATTTTATGAGGCAATTAAAAAACAAATTGGGCACTAAAAGTTCCTTCATCCCTCCAAATATTTATCAGACTATTGACACTTTTGAAACTATGGTGACCAGAAACGGAACTAGAGGGGGCGGGCCCTGGCGCAGGACGTGCAGCCAGGCCCCCCGCCCCCCTCCGTACACCCGGAACTAGCCGCAAATATGCGGCGCGGCCAGGAATATGCGCCGCGTGGACTGCCGGGGGGGCCCTGAGGGGGTGCGGGTCCTGGCCCGCTCGCACCCCCTGCTCCCCCGGTAGTTCCGTCCCTGATGGTGACACTGGAAATGAATACAATTTTTATATGGACCACTTTGAGCAGTCATACATTCTAGGAAATAATGATTTTAGTCCATATATAAAATCATATTTGAGATATGTGGACGACACCTTTTTCATTTGGATGGGTACACTAGAAAAATTACAAGAATTTAAACTTTATTTAAATAGTGTACACCCCACCATTAAATTTACACTTGAGGTCAACACAAAAGAATTACACTTCTTGGATGTTACTATACAGGTTCAAGGGTCTTCCTTTGTTACCTCGTTATACAATAAACCCACTGACAGAAATAACTTGTTAAGGGCCTCAAGTTTTCATCCACAGGGTTTATTGAAAGGATTACCCAGAAGCAGTTAATGCGAGTGAAGCGAATTACATCATCTGGCGATCTTTATGAACAGGAATCGCTTACAATGGTTTATAAGTTTGCTGAAAAAGGTTACAATTTACCTGAATTGATGTCTATACGTGAGGAAGTAAAGGGTTTAGAAAGGGCGGATACCCTTAAGAAAAAAATTAATAATACAACAAAAATTCAACGCATTTCCTTTATTACCACGTATGACACCAACAACAAGGCTACTAAACGAATCATTCTAAACTATTGGTCCGTTCTACAGTCTGACCCAAAATATGGCCATTTATTCAAACAACCTCCTATTTTTTCATATAGAAGAGGTAGATGTATACGGGAACTTATAAAACCAAATGTTTCTAATTGCCAAAAATCATACAATGTGGTATCCAAATGCAATATGGGCACGCATCCTTGTAGAAATGGTGGGCACTGCAGTGGGATAATTCCGGTTAATATTGTTTTACACCCCCAACATGGTTCCAAACACGACATTAAGGGTCATTTCACCTGTGACAGTAAGGAAGTAATTTATTCTATAAAGTGCCCATGCGGATTGGTCTTCGTAGGCCAAACCAGCAGAGCGATAAAAGTGAGACTAAATGAACATAAAAGCACTATACATAACTACCAACCCATACCTTCTGATGCACAGACGAAACAAAAATGTACTGTCAAAGAAAAAATAAAAAAGGAGACGCTATTGGCTAAACATTGTTTTTACAAAGGGACACCGCATTTCCCAATTGAGATGGCAGATTCTACAAAAGCTTCCACATAAGCAAGGGTATAACATCAAGAAGCTATTACTGCTATTGGATCTGGCTATTGCAATCTAAGGGGTTAAATGAAGAGATTAGTATGGCATGCTATTTGTGATAATTTTTTAATGCTGTCATTCACTTTTTCAGATAACCAGGCGGCATGACAATTTTCAACAGGGATAGAATTTTCCTCCCTTCTCCCTTCCCTTCATATAGGGTAAGATAAGCATTGGATGTATAATTTGTTGCAATTTTTGCTGATATGGATCTCTTCATGCAATAATTGAATAGTTGGTTACATTGATTAAACAAAGTTGCCTTTTTTGCTTGCTAAAGGAAGGGTTCTCTTATCTTTGGAGTGTAAAGATCAACGGCTTGTTAAAGGAATTAACCTCTCAGGTCTGGACTGTAATGAATTAACTAAGGACTATTCCCGCGTTAAGTATTCAAAATGTGTTCAACTAAGGGGCAGATGCATCAAGGGTCGAATATCGAGGGTTAATTAACCCTCGATATTCGACTGGGGAATGAAAATCCTTCGACTTCGAATATCGAAGTGGAAGGATTTTGCGCAAATACTTTGATCGAACAATCGAAGGAATAATCGTTCGATCAAACGATTAAATCCTTCGAAATCGAACGATTTAGAAGGATTTTAATCCAACGATCGAAGGATTATCCTTCGACCAAAAAAAGTTAGGCAAGCCTATGGGGACCTTCCCTATAGGCTAACATTGAGTTCGGTAGCTTTTAGGTGGCGAATGAGGGGGTCGAAGTTTTTTCTTAAAGAGACAGTACTTCGACTATCGAATGGTCGAATAGTCGAACGATTTTTAGTTTGAATCATTCGATTCAAAGTCGAAGTCGTAGTTGAAGGTCGAAGTAGCCCATCCGATGGTCGAAGTAGCCAAAAAAACACTTCGAAATTCGAAGTTTTTTTTCTTCTATTCGTTCACTCGAAATTAATGAATGGGCCCCTAAGTGTTCTTAAGTTATTATGTTTCTTCAACTTCTCCTACAAAAAAAATTTTCTACTAAAATTTTTTCTACTAAATTTTTTTTCTATTTTCTTCACTCATGGACTTGTATGCACAAAAAGTCAATCTTTTCTTGACCAACTTTGGCTTATTAGAGCTTAATTGGGTTTGATCTGTAACCACCCATTATGTTAATGACTTTTTACATGCTTTGCGTCTTGGATGTGTTAAATTGCTTATTCTTTCACTATGCTTTATGCTTGACAAAGGGGACATCCCCGAAATGTTGCACCTTTCTGCCAATAAAGTGCAAGGGTATATCCCTGCGTTTATCTGCCTTTACGTGCAAGTGAAATTCTTGGTTCTACGTCAACTGCAATGGGCCTGAAGAAAGTGCATGGACCCAGGACTATGTGATGTGAATAATGTATATTATTGCTTTAAGATGCATTGTTGTTGTTTATTACATTTGCCCAAATGCTTTCCTACTATAGGGGGAATATGTGGTGTTTATACAAATGGCCTGTAGATGTCACTGTGTTCAGACTTATACTGTTCATGACAGCTTAAAAGTGAAAGTGAAAGTTACAGTTATGTATGTGGCTGCATGAGAGCCTGCTAATAAAGCATAACCAAAACATAACAATATACACATGTTTTTCTGTCAATAATAATTTTGCAGTTGTCAGCTGTGCTGTTATTAGAGGACATTTTGTATTTGTGTGTTTGTCAAGGGCGATCCTGGCCCCTCCGCCACCTGAGGCAGCAGCAGTTGCTGCTGCCCCCCCTCGCCCGGAAATTCGCTCTTAAAGTACCAGGAGCAGCATTTTTGCTGCCCCTGGTACCTAGTGGGGCACTGCTGCCTGAGGCGACAGCCTCAACTCGCCTCATTGGCGAAGCACCCCTGGTGTTTGTGTGTAAATATTTTTTTTGTTTAATTAGAAGATACATTTTCAAACATAATCCAGACTTATCTTACATAGACATTGCCAAAGGGAAGTTAATCTTGCTTTTCTTTGGGTATCAAAGCTAATATCTCAACTCAATGAGGCATGCACAAACTCTATCTGAAAAAAATGTACATGCAGCACAGAGTATTCTACATGAAATGTACTTAAAAGATAGAAAAAATACAGTTTTCCCAGTATTAACTTAGCACTGGACTTTGGTAACAATCAAATCGCATGCGCCACGAGAGGGAGCTTGTTTATCAGGTCATTACTTTTGTGGATGAGGAATCATTAACTACAACATTAATGTCAAAAAAAGCTTTAGCTTAATATTTATTTGCTTTTGTAGGTTTACTAAAATATAAGGCAAAGAAAAAAAATGTGAATTGTTGAGTGAGTGATGTTATGTTGCTTCATATTCCTTCTTTTGCTAAGCAAGCCATGTGCAATGGTGTAGGAGGCAATGTATATACATTTGCATGGGAGCTCCCTCCTCACAACATATTCCCATGAAGGCACAACTAGATCTGCAAATTGTGTTGACCATGGGCCCTTAGACATTGGGGCAGGGGCTATTTCAGCTGTTACTTTAACAGTTTCTTCACCAGTGATTTTTCAATGGCAGAGAAACAGCTGATTCAGTCCCATATTATATACACTGGCAAAAGTTGTAATTCGCCAGGGAGGATTTTTATCTAAGAACTAGACATTAAGCCCGTTAAATTAACGGCGCTAGAACATATGTAGTCAAACATTTATAAAAACAGAATTGTTCTAGTCTAAAAAAAATTCGCCAGAGACGGTCCGTGGGGCACATGCGCAGTAGCGCAATCCCACGGACACAGGGACTGGACGCAGAGACACTTCAACTTAATTATATAGGATGCACTACAATCTGAAATCTGTCCCATACATGTGCTGACTTAAGAGCTACTAACTGATGGGCCCACAAACTAGAGTGCTGCAGTGGGTCGGCTACTCTCGGGTTACCAGCAAAAACCTGCGGTACCCTGCGGGTTGCAGGTAGAGGTTTCGGGAGCGGGTATAGACGCGGGTCTGAGGATCTCCGGGTCGTGGGTTTTCTCAATAGAGAGTTTTACTCCTTTTTTTCTGACCACGCCTACTTCTAATGATGTCACTTCCGGTTTACAATGACAGCACTTCCAGTTTCTTGATGGTTAGCGGGTTGCGGATAAGGTACTTGCGGGTCAGGTAGCGGGTCCAAGCAGGTAAGTATGCGGTTTGCGGGTCGGTTCGGGTTTAACAAATTGGTTCTGCGCAGGACTCTTCCACAAACTGCATGGTTAAGTACTAAATAATTTCCACTTGCCATGGACGAAGCCCAGACTATTTTGAAAATAATAAGCATAGCACTCTCTTATTATCAAAATTATAGAAAGAGTTCAGTTCATCCACATTACAGGATATCAGGTCTAATGATTGGGTTGTTTAACATTAAACTCTGTTTATTGGTCTATTTTCACATAAAACAGAAGGGATATGTTAACTGTGTCATTTACGGTAGATCTTACATATACAAAGTATAATACAGATATATTTTGGTCCCCTTGCAAAAAACAGTAGCTGCCTTTTTACTGCAGTTTCAAAGTACAGGTATGGTATCAGTTATCCGGAAACCCATTATCCAGAAATCTCTGAATTTCAGAAAGATTGTCTCGCATAGACTCCATTTTATCCAAATAGTCCATATTTTTTAAAATGATTTCCTTTTTCACTGTAATAATAAATCGGCACCTTGTACTTGATCCAAACTAAGATATAATCAATCCTTATTGGAGGCAAAACCAGACTATTGGGTTTATGAAAGGTTTAAGTTGTTTTTTAATAGACTTATAGGGGCAGATTTATCAAGGGTCGAAGTGAATTCGAGGGAATTTTCGAAGTAAAAAAATTCAAAATTCAAAGTAACTTTTTAGATACATCAACCATTGAATAGGATACTACAACTTCAAATTTACTTAGACTTCGATTCGAAGTAAAAATCGTTCAAATATTCGACCATTCAATAATGGAAGTACTGTCTCTTTAAAAAACTTCGACTTCAATACTTTGCCAAATTAAACCTGCCGAAGTGCTATGTTAGCCTATGGGGACCTTCTAGACCATTTTTCTAAGTCTTCACACATCAAAGTAAAATCGTTCGATCGTACGCTAAAATCATTCGAATTGTTTCTAAGTATTTTTAACTTCGAATTTGGGTATCCTGCGGTCGAAGTAAAATCGTTGGATCGAACGATTAAATCCTTCGAATCGAACAATTGAAGGATTTCAGCGATCGATCGAATGATTTTACTTCGACTTCCAAAAGCGTGAAAAAATGCTCTAGAAGGTCCCCATAGGCGAACATAGCACTTCAGCAGGTTTCATTTGGCGAAGTATTGAAATCAAAGTTTTTTTTAAAGAGACAGTACTTCGAATATCGAATGGTCCAATTTTCTATCTATTTTACTTCTAATCGAAATTCAAAGTCGAAGTCGTAGTATCCTATTCGATGGTCGAAGCATCCAAAAAATTACTTTGAATTTTGAATTTTTTTACATCGAAAATTCCCTTGAATTCACTTCGACCCTTGATAAATCTGCCCCTAAATGTATAAAGTAGGCACCAATATGAGGTCTACACAGTGGCAGAAAACTTACTACTCTTAAGACTCTTTATAGAAAAACAGGCCTGAGTGTTGGTCTTGGGTCTGGGCTCATGGAGTTGGCATTGATTGGACCCAGCACTTTCAAGGGGGACATTTAGAAAAGTTTGGGTAGTACACTTGAACCTTGGTTCTAGGTTGAGTGAGATTCAAACATGGAATTCTCTGAGGTTCCTTTTTAGGACATAAAAATATAAAAATATAAGAAGTTGCAGTGTCAACAATCTTTCTTTTTTTCTATGTTTGCAGCTGTCTGAAACAGCTTTTACCTTTTACAGAAAATAGAGCTGCCACTAGGGGACAATCAAGAACTGTGCAACATTAGATACATCGCATAAGGCATATTTCTATTCAACCAGGTATCGTAAGAATGCAAAGATTTTAAACAAGACACAATAAAGTGCTGAAGTGCCAGAAACATATCCTATATACACAATGGGGCATCGGCTACTGAAAGGCTATATATAACCATCCAGTATTCTGTAAAATCTACTCTTTGCATTGCATTACAAAATCTTATTGACTATTTTCATGGAGGCAGAATTACACATGTTAAACTGTAACCCCCTGTCCTGTTTCTGTCCTGTGAAACTTTAAGAAACGCATTGAAGTCAATAGGCAATTCATTTTTTACGCATAACAATTTTTTCTCACTCCAAATGCATGAAAGTCAATGGGTTCTATTCCTTGCGGCAACTTTTTGTCCAAATTAATTAGTCATTGTGCATTTTTTCTCACTCCAATTGTATTAAAGTTAATGGGCATTGTTTCTTTGACTTTTTGGGGCAAATTTACTAAAGTGCGAAGTGGCTAATGCTAGTGAAAATTCGTCATTTCGTTACTTCGCCGATTTACTAATGGGCGCTGGCATAAATTCACTACTCTCCTCTAGCGCTACTTCGCACCCTTACGCCAGGCGAAGTTGCGCTATGGCGAAGGGACGTAACTACGCTAATTCACTAACTTGCGCATTTTACTGAACGTTACCTCTTGCGCCAGATTTGCCTTCGCCACCTCAGACCAGGCGAAGTGCAATAGAGTAGATAGGGACTGCTTCAAAAAAAGTTGAAATTTTTTCTAAATCCCAAAAAACGCTGGCGTCTTTTACTTTTTTAAGGGTGATAGGCTGAAAAAGATTGTACATTTTTTTGGGGGGTACCCTCCTTCCCCCCTACACTTCCTAACATATGGCAACTCAACTATACAGTGGGCACATGTATAGGGCAATATAACAACTCTATGTTATTTTATGAAGCTTTCCCAGGCTTGTGTAGTGTAATGGATTTGCTGCTACATATACGTCCATTGTACTTTAACTTGGGGCCGTATGCAAATTAGGCATCGCTAGCATAACTTCGCTTTGCTTGACGAATTAACGCTTGCGCAAATTCGCTACCGTTCGCCTCCCTGAGCGCAACTTTGGATTTTAGTGAATTATCGGCGCCCTGGTGAAACTTCGCCTGGCGAAGTGAGGTGAAGTTAAGTAACTTTGCCCCTTTGTCTCAGCAACATTTTTGTGTTAGCGACTTTTTAATCGGGTGGATTTTTTTCACCGCCAATTTTTGCAGCAGTGTCACAGCAGCTGTTAAGATGTAAGGACATAAAGTGGAAAGAAAGCAAAGTCCAGAATTACCAGGAGCCTTAAATTGTGTTCTAGTGGAGCAGTGCTGGGACTGAGAGAGAGTGTGAGATCTGGGATGAGTGAGATTTTAGGGAAAAGTGAGAACCAGGTAGGAAGGATGAAATAAACAATAAAGTTAAGGTCACCTATGGGTAAATCAGACAAACGATCAGATGTTTTATGGTTTACTTATAAAGTGCCTAATTAATTCTTATGTTCTGCAGACAGATCTGCTTTATTGCATTTTATAATCACAAAATGTGTCCAATCCTTCAATGTTGCATTGCATAATGATCTCAGCCAGCTAAGAGACTGAATAAATGACCCAGAACCACAAGCCCTCAGTAACTTTCCACTCGCATCCTGGCTACCATGGAATGGTGAAGACATCAGTGCCCAGCTGATCGCACATTCAGAACATATGATTACTGTACCTTAAGAAATCTATTAGTCTGACTAAGCTCCTAAAATACTTCTCCCCCTTCATCTTCAGACTAGACTATTATGTGTGAGTCACTGATTCCTGAATTCCCAGTTCCTTCTACTAAACTCTAGCCACAATACTGTTGCACAAGTCATTTCATCCTTTTCAAAGTCACCCTTCTCTCTGCAAGTAAAGTCTCTTTATGTTACTTTATAGGAGCAAACGAACCCCAAAAACTCTTCATTCCATTTAGTATCAAGGTTTCCATTTCTAGGAATTAGACAAAGAGAAGTCAATGTTGCAAACTATAATGACATAATAAACAAATAACCAATTCCTAAGCCGCTATAAACACTCCAGAAGCATGAGCAAACCCTGTGCATTGTTGTGCCTAATTCCTGTTCATTCTTCATAACTATTTTGTTGCTCTTATTCATGGAGCAAGTGAAAAAACGATTTATTTTTTGCCTATTTATAGAATAAGTGCACTGCGTAAAGGACATGAGAGGAATACGTTTTCTTCTCACAATTGCATTATGGGAAAAATGGCAATTGGGTCCGAAAATAGCACTTTGGTTTGGTAAGTAAATGGCCCCTACTGATTTCAACCTCAATATATGCAGTTATCTAGTGAAGAGGAGACATACAGATAATAATCAAAATAATGTCAAAATAAGGGACAATCCCATTTTTCTTTGGTACGGCCCTTCTATCTGGATTTTTTTCAAATGTCCCTGATTTTTCACATGATCTGGTAACCTGTATCCTGACAAAGATATCAGGGTTTCATAAAAATACAGTATGTCCTTGTTCTGTTCCTTTTGCTTGTCTGGTTTTTAGTCTGGATTATACCATTATTTTCTCAACTGGATTTTCATTATTTTTATATTATTCTTCCTTATCTTCATTCTAATGCGGCTGACTTGTGCTTTTAAGGCTTTTAAGGCTATGCATGGCATTCTCACACCCGATTGGCCATTTTTATAGCTGAGAGCAGCAGGCATTTTATTTAAAACTGATCCCCACACATAAAACAGTAGCCATGTTTTTTTACCTTTATTCCATGTTTGATCTTCTTTTCTGTGAAATTAGTGTTTCGTCCACACAAATACAGGTTGGATAAAAGACAAATGACTGTATTCGCCACTGAAGACTTCTGACACTTAGATGCTGTCAAAATGGTTTATAAAATTTCGGGATATTTCTGTTTCTGCCTGAAGTATTTATGCCGAGAAAGCCTAGGAACTGGACATCAATCTATATGTTAATACACAAACTAGATTTACCAAGCATGCCTGCCTTATAAATACAGCGTGGAAAGTGTTCCTATGAGCAGAACTGGCCAAACCCAAATATACAGTATGTTATTCATTTCAGTGCATGCTTGTATACTGGATATGGATCAAGCTTACTGGCACACAGTATTGTATTCCTTCCAACATGAATGTGGTGATATGTACTCAGTGTGAGCTATATGAGAAATACGTACATATATATATATATATATATTATTTATTGTCAGTTCTTGAGTTCCTGCGACAATTATGTCTTTTCTGTTGCAATGAAATTTTTCAGGGCTGTTTTTTTTTTTTGCCGCAGTTTTGAGAAAAAAATTGCAGATGGCAAAGTGTGGAATTTCACCGCAAATCCATGCCTGCCGAAAAAGATGGCTCAAGAGTTTAGCCCCCATATGTAATAAAAAGCATAGTGATTTTACAGCTGCCGTGATCCATAGCAACCAATATGATATTAACGTATTTGCTTTTAAACAGGTTCTCAGTTAATGCTACCTGCTAATAAGGTGCTAATGGTTAATAGACATGTTGCAAATGTTGCACTTTTTACAATGCAACACTATGGGGCCTGTCTATCTATCTATACTCTATATATTCATCCATCATCTATATCTATCATATAACTATTTATCTCTTTAGCTATCTATCTATCTATCTATCTATCTATCTATCTATCTATCTATCATCAC